>NC_092337.1:183738750-184075625 GCF_046630445.1 Rutidosis leptorrhynchoides
ATTTGTCCTAAAAAGAATTGCCCACGACCGGGCTCGAACTCCCGACCTTTCATTACCCCGACATACCACTAACCATCCAGCTACCCGTGTTTTTCTGATTGATACCCAAACTAAATTCATTTAACCCGTTATTCATGAATATGTTATTATCTTCATCTTCACCAATGTAATCGACCATAATTCAAACGAAATCATCACTGTTAGTTTGGAGTTTGAATTAAGATAGATATTTGAAACGTAAACAATTTATCACTATTGCTTTTGATTAACAGACAACAACAAAAAAATAATTAAAAACAGATGCCAAGAACAGCCATCTGTTTCGTTCTTCAAACCAAAAATCGAAATTCAAAATTCAAAGCTTTTTAGATGTTAGTTTCTTCCTGGACCCTTCCTCAAATCACCAACATAACACTAATGGATTATCAATTGATCCTCAAACAACTTTTAAAATTCGAATTCGAATAACAAAAATTCAGTTGACTTTTTGGGCGAAACTTTGACCTTCAAATTAAAGCTTGATATAAAGATTTGATATATGAAATTTTGCGGAAAGATTGAACGAACGGTTCCTAGCAAAACAGCATTTATGGATTTTAAAATTTGTTTAGAATTTGAGCTTTTGGAGAATGGAAGTAAGAACAGAGCCAATAACATCCGTTCTTCATTTTTTTTATTAAAATATTGAAAATAAAGAGACTGATATAGTGAGGATGTGAAGTTAATTATTGTATTCCCTAATACTGATTCTATTGTGTTTCTATGTATCAAATGGTAGTCGACAGCCATTATCAGAAAATAGAATAAATAAATAAAATAATTAAAAGTAATACATATTTTAACTTCATCTGATAGGAATCGAATTTATATGTACTAGATTAGATTTCATTAGGGACAGAAACAAAAAAAATAAGATAGCTAGATCGTGACTTAAAACAGAAGTTATACTTTTAATCCTAAAAATATTAATTTTAACAATTAGTAAATGTAAATAAATTAAAATTATTAATATATAAATAATAAAAAAAATATACTAATAATTATAGAAAAAAAATAAAATAAAAATAATGATAACATTGCTAATCAAATAATACTAATAATAATATTATTAAACAAAAGTGGTAGAACTTTTAACATGTAATATGTACCAATCTCATCTCTGATAATATTACTAATACTGATATTAATACTAACATTAATATTTTTATCAATAATAATAATGAAGTAATAATAATATAATTAGTATAACAACTATATTTTTATCTTGAAATCACATTTAATATGTTAATATACAATTTATTAAATTTATGAATATTTAATAATTACATAATATATTATATGATAACATTCATTGAATATTTAATGTTTATACATTTTATATGTATTACAATATAATCTTGATAAAAAAAATCATATATGGATTTATATTTATATATATGCATACTACTATATACACACAATTATGTTTTATATTATAAGTATATAAATAACTATATATACTAAACAATTAAATATAAAGTATAACATTATACATTTACTGTTTTGATGGCGTTGGTAAAATATGTTTGAACCATTTATATACAATATACTATATATATTCTAAGTAAAAATCTTTAGTTATTTAATGTTATCTTTCATAATAACTAGATTACTTAATAGTTCATTAATACTAATATAATTATTTATATATATAATTATTTTTATTTACTTTCACAGTTATAATTAAAGGTTCATGAATCGTCGAAACTAGTCGAAGGTCAAATGAATATATGAACATCGTTTCAAAATTTTCTATACTCATCATTACATACTTTTCTTATCGTATCGAAATCATACAAAGATTAAGTTTAAATTTAGTTGGAAATTCCCGGGTCGTCACATTAGGCATCTCGCAAAAAAAACATAAAATGGATGTTAGGGTTAGACAACAGAACATTTTAGAAGATCTTCCACAAGATATGCTTGTGGAAATCTTGTCTAGAGTTGGTCAGAATTCATCCGCTCAATTGTTCATGGTGAAGTCAGTTTGCAAAGCATTTGAGAAGCATTTCGAGGATGCTTTGGTTTATAAAAGGCTTTCCTTTGATAGGTGGTGTATCTCACCTTGGGGAAACCCTAAGTTGGCCCATATTTTCCTTTTTTCTATGTATAAACCCTAATACGATTTTTTGCTATGGTTTGAGGGCTTATTTTGATTCTATATACCCCGATTTAGGGCTTCGTTTGTTAGAAAAAGCTTCGAATATGAAACTTAAAGAGGCATGTTATGTTTATAGTTTGGTCATGTTTGCCTCTAACCAAATAGAGGAAAAATACATCGGATTACAAATTATTAATCAAACATTTCCACCGGTGCCAGATTTGGTGGTTGAGGTGAGAACCAAGGTTTTTCATTTGTTGCAATGCTGTTGGGTATTATTTAACCCCCATCCTTTTGATGACGTCGCAACATGCTGCACTATCAAGGGTCACAATGGTTATTTTTCGCTTGACCTTGGGTGGGAAATTATATTGACTAAACCGGAATGCATGTCTTATTTTTGATCCTATGAGTTGCATGTTTTTGCTGAACGCTTTGGGTTTAACTAGATTTGGTAGTATTTTATGTTTTCTATATTTTAGATATTGGATAAATTTTACTCATCATTTAATGTAAATATTAGTAATTATGTCTATTATCAATTTATCATATATCAGTTTATTTCCATTTAATATGTTATATGTTATATGTTAATTATGGAGTACTAGTATTTTTCTATGTCTATGTTAGTGTTTTTGCAGAACTTAACGTTTGTAATGTTACTGTATTTTTATAATCTATGTTATGTAATACTGTAATATATAATACTAAGTGGAAAGTAAAATAATCATGACCTTAGATTATTACCTACATAATAGGCTAGGAATTACCTGCATAATAGGCCATGAAACATGTAACTTACTGTTACCTATAAAGTAAATTACAAGTTACAACACATATAAAATATTTCTTTATTTGTTGGATTTAGTCACTAAATAACCATTCTCATATTATCTTGAAATTTAAATTTAAAAAATTAGATTTCAATCTATATACGTATATCTTATAGGCTTTTTATCATATATACACCTCTTAACCTTTAAATTACATATTTACTCACTTACATATGTTACTTTTAGACATTAAAAATGGACATATATGATATTATTCACCTTAAGTGGGTAAATATGAGATTTCAAAAATTAATACTGTAATAAGGATAGTATATGATAAAATCAGCGCATTAAATGCACGTCGATTCAGTATAAAAAAAACCCCCCTTTAAAGGTTAAGATGGCAGATAAAAAGTTGAATATTTTCTCAAATACAGTCTTCTCGATCTATGTTGTATTTTTCCATCATCTTCATCTACAAAAACCTCTCTCAAGTACACCAAACACAAAAATTAAAAAATCCTTTTTATTTTTTAAAGAATACAAAAATGGTAGAAGTTACTCAAGCGAACATTCTCGAAACTCTTCCACAAGATATGCTTGTGGAAATTTTTTCTCGAGTTGGTCAGGATTCATCCGAGCAGTTTTTCATACTCAAGTTGGTTTGCAAAAGATTTTTGAAGCTTTCCGATGATCCTTTGGTTTGTAAAAGGATGTCCTTAGATAGGCGGGATCTCGTACCTTGGAGAAACCCTAAGATGGATTATATTATCCGACGTTGTCTTTTGTTTGGAAACCCTAATGCGATTTTTCGCAGGGATTTGATAAATTATTTTGATAAATCTTACACCGAGTTAAGGCTTCGTCTTTTAGAAGAAGCTGTGAACAGCCAAATTATAGAGGCAGTTTATGTTTATGGTTTGATCATGTTTGTCTCTCAACAAATAGAAACAAAGCATGTTCGATTACAAGTTTTGAATACAACATTACACTAGTGCCGGACTTGGTTGTTGCGGTGAGAACCAAGGTTTTTCATTTGTTGCATGACTTATGGTTATTTAACCGCCGTCCTTTTGATGACGTGACAGCGCGTTGCCCTATCTCCGGCCACAAGGGTTATTTTCCACACATCCGAGGGAGTGGGTTTGAAATGAGGATACCAGAATGCATGTCGTGTTTTTGGGCCTATGAGTTGGGTGTTTTTGCATACCGATTTGGGTATGTTACCCGATGAATGTAAATATTAGTTGAAAATAAAAAAAAATAAAAAAAACTAGATTTATGTTAGTATTTTTTAGATTTTGTATAAGTGTTTCCCAATTAATGTAAATATTAGTAGTAATTTCTATTATCATATATATGATCAGTTGATTGCTTCCATTTTTCCTTCGTTATTATGTGGATTGTGATGTTATTTATATTGCTATATCTAACATGACTATTGTCTATGTTAACAAAAGAAAAATAAAGGCTAAATTGTTTTTTTTTATTGAGTGCTTTTTATAAGTTATTTCAAACTAATTAAGTGCCTTCGAATCTTACAAGAGTCATATAAGAGGAAAAGAGCCTCTAATAAAACTAATAACCCAAAAGAGAACACACAAAGAGGTGATTCCTTGTTAACGTTTGATGTTGACTAGCTGCTCTTTTGGCCGTTGTATGTTGGTCTGCACTTTGCTGTTGACTTGTTATTGCTTAAGACTTTCACCATTAGTCCCTTTCTATATTTGGATATGATGGAGAACACTTTCTTTTGATCCATACTTTAACTACCTTAAAAGGAAGGATTTCATTTGTTTTGTTTGTTTTTGTTCTGTCTACTATAATAATACATTATTCTTTTATTTTCGTAAATGCGGAATTCAATTCAGTGCTGGTAATTCTATTCAAAGTAAATGGGAAAAGGGGTAGTATTCAATTCGCATCATTAAATCATTAACTAACATCATTAAATACATCATTAAATATAGGTGAGTTACTTTGCAATGTAAAGTGAATGTACAATGAATACGCATTAAAAGAATCATAAACCTTTCTTAGTTCATCTTGTTGTGACCAATTTCTGCACTAATTGTCAACATTGAAACACATAATTTGAAGCCAAAAGACATAAGAACAAGAACAGTCACATACATTCATCTAACTATGAAAATAGCAACTACTACACATAAGACAACCACAATTACTGTCATAGCTAAAAACAACTTATCATAAACTTCCAGCTGTGTCTTGAAGATAGCTAATTCTTCTGTGAGTTTCGAATCTTCAACATCATGAATTCAAGGGTTCAATTTCTTAGTTTGCAAATGCATTTTGTATAACAGATCTTTGTAATGTTGATTTATGAGCTCATCATCAAGAAACATAAAAAAATTTACACTTTTTTTGTTTATCCTGCCAAAAGAAACAATCAATTCGGGAAAAAATTAAAAACTTAAAATTAGGGCAAATTGAGCAGTTACATATATTGGACACCCGACGAATCTTCTTCATGGGTTTACTCGAGTCTATCTAATTCCATCAAATATTGGATAACCACAATCACAATATTTTCTTCCTGGCATTGGATTCGTGTTGTTTGAAGAGTACGAATAAGCAGCCATGGTTTGAGACATGAGTTAGGTAGGTTGAAAAAGTATGGAGTAAATAAAAAAAGATAACAAACCATGTTTTTTGGGCCAAACAAATAAAAAAGGAATCAATTAAATATGGCCCAACTACAATTCCTAGCTGAAAGCCCGATCTGTTAACAATGCTTAATAAAAAAATGAATCCATTAAATATGGCCCAACCACAATTCCCAGCTGAAAGTCCGATCTGTTATACATTTTTAATTTTTGAATAAAAAAGACATAAGACGGATTTGAACCCAGATCAATCAGTTGAAAAGATCACACACAAGCTAATACGCTATCAATGGTCTTGAATAATCAATGAAAGTTCACTTATATAATACTTGGAATAATTTTTGTAACAAAAGTGAAATAATATGACTTTAGTAAAGGTCCTAATATGTTTCATATGATAATTAGGACCTCAAATACTCAAGTGTCCTATTATTTTTGACCTTATTATCTTATTGGTCGATCATTATGAAACACCAACAAGATAATGTCCTACTAAGTACATTTTTTTGCAACCACATATTTAAGGGTCCTAATAGTTATATGATAATTAGGACCTCAAATTCCCAAGGGTCCTATTTTTGTGACCTTATTATCTTCTTGGTTGATGATTATGAGACACCAACAAGATAATGTTCTATTAAGTACATCTTTATGCAACCACAAATTTAAGGGTCCCATATAGTCACTTGATAATTAGGACCTCAAATGTAGTGACCCGAACTTTTCCATGTTTATATATATTAAATAAAATTAATATTTACATGATTAAATGTTTCCAACATGTTAAGCAATTAAAATTGTTAAGACTTGATTAATTGAAATAGGTTTCATATAGACAATTGACCACCCAAATTGACCGGCGATTCACGAACGTTACAAATTTGTAAAAACTACATGATGTTATATATTTAGACATATATATGGTTAACATGAAATTATGATAAGTAAGTATCTTACTAAGTGTATTAACAATGAGTGATATACATAAAAATGAGATTATTGAATTAAGAAACTCGAAACGATATATATAACGATTATCGTTATAAGAACGTCTTACTAAATACATATGAATCACATTAAGATATAGATACACTATGTTTAACATGATAAAATGATAATTAAGTATATCATTAAGTGTGTTAACAATGAACTACATATGTAAAAACAAGACTACTAACTTAAGGATTTCAAAACGAGACATATATGTAACGATTATCGTTGTAACGACATTTTAATGTATATATATCATATTAAGATGTATTCATACATCATAATATCATTATAATGAAATAATTTAACATCGTATTAGATATAATAAATAATGGGTTAACAACATTAAATGAGATCGTTAACTTAAAGGTTTCAAAACAACACTTACATGTAACGACTAACGATGACTTAACGACTCATTTAAAATGTATATACATGTAGTGTATTAAGATGTATTTGTACACTTTTGAAATACTTCAAGACACATATCAAAGTACTTCTACTTAACAAAAATGCTTACAATTACATCCTCATTCATTTTCATCAACAATTCTACTCGTATGCACCCGTATTCGTACTCGTACAATACACAGCTTCTAGGTGTATATACTATTGGTATACACACTACAATGATCAGCTCCTTAGCAGCCCATGTAAGTCATTAAACATGTGGGAACTATCATTTGGCAACTAGCATGAAATATCTCACAAAATTACAAAAAATATTATAAATCATTCATGAATTATTTACATGAAAACAAACTTACATATCCTTTATATCTAATCCATATACCAACGACCAAAAACACCTACAAACACTTTAATTCTTCAATTTTCTTCATCTAATTGATCTCTCTCAAGTTCTATCTTCAATTTCTAAGTGTTCTTCATAAATTCTATAAGTTCTAGTTTTATAAAATCAAGAATACTCTCAAGTTTACAAGTCTATTTCCAAGCTTTCTAATCCATTTCAAGTAATCATCCAATCTCAAAAAATCTTTCTTATTTACAGTAAGATATCTTTCTAATTCAAGGTAATACTAATATTCAAACTTTGGTTCAATTTCTATAACTATAACAATCTTATTTCGAGTGATAATCTTACTTGAACTTGTTTTCGTGTCATGATTCTACTTCTAGAACTTTCAAGCCATCCAAGAATCCTTTGAAGCTGAATCAATTTTTGTCACTCCAGTAGGTTAACCTACTAAACTTGAGGTAGTAATGATGTTCATAACATCATTCGATTCATATATATATAACTGTCTTATTCGAAGGTTTGAACATGTAATCACTAGAACATAGTTTAGTTAATTCTAAACTTGTTCACAAATAAATTTAATCCTTCTAACTTGACTTTTTAAATCAACTAAACACATGTTCTATATCTATATGGTATGCTAACTTAATGATTTAAAACCTGGAAACACGAAAAATACCGTAAAATCGGACATACGTCGTTGTAGTAACACAGCGGGCTGTTTTGGGTTTGATAATTAAAAACTATGATAAACTTTGATTTAAAAGCTATTCTTTTGGGAAAATAATTTTTCTTATGAACATGAAACTATATCTAAAAATCATGGTTAAACTCAAAGTGGAAGTATGTTTTCCAAAATGGTCATCTAGACGTCGTTCTTTCGACTGAAATGACTACCTTTACAAAAATGACTTGTAACCTGTATTTCCGACTATAAACTTATAATTTTTCTGTTTAGATTCATAAACTTAAGTTCAATATGAAACCATAGCAACTTGAATCACTCAAAACAGATTTAAAACGAAGAAGTTATGGGTAAAACAAGATTGGATAATTTTGCTTGTTGTAGCTACGTTAAATTTGTAACAAATTTATACAAATCATAACTTAACTAACTTATATTGTATTATACATGTATTCTAACAGATATTATGTAATCTTGGGATACCATAGACATGAATACAATGTTTTGACATATCATATCGACCCATCTATATATATATTTTGGAACAACCATAGACACTCTATATGCAGTAATGTTGGAGTTAGCTATACAGGGTTGAGGTTGATTCCAAAATATTATATATACTTTGAGTTGTGATCTAGCCTGAGACTTGTATACACGAGGTAGTGGATTGATTCGAGATAATATATATTGCTTTATTTCTGTACATCTAACTGTGAATAACTAGTTGTAGGTTACTAACGAGGACTGCTGACTTAACAAACTCAAATTATTAAAACGCAATAAAAAAATGTTGTAATTATATTTTGATCATACTTTGATACATATGTACATATTTGTTATAGGTTCGTGAATCGACCAGTGGCCAAGTCTTATTTCCGGCAAAGTAAAAATTTGTGAAAGTGAGTTATAGTCCCACTTTTAAATCTAATATTTTTGGGATGAGAATACATGCAGTTTTGTAAATGTTTTACAAAATAGACGCAAGTACTTGATATTACATTCTATGTTGGATTATGAATACCGAATATCACCCTTTTAGCTTGGTAGCCTAAGAATTAGGGAACAGACACCCTAATTGACGCGAATCCTAAAGGTAGATCTACGGGCACTAACTCCCCCCATACTGGAAAATGGTATGCTTTAGTACTTCGAGTTATTAATACAGATGCATTTCTGTTTTGGGGATATTCTATATGCATTTTTGTTAATGTCGGTTACCAGGTGTTCAACATATGAATGATTTTTATACAGATTGTATATTATTGAAAGATGAAATCTTGTGGTCTATTATTACGATTTGATATATATAGGTTAAACCTATAACTCACCAACATTTTTGTTGACGTTTAAAGCATGTTTATTCTCAGGTGATTGTTAAGAGCTTCCGCTATTGCATACTAAAATAAGGACAAGATTTGGAGTCCATGATTGTATGATATTGTGTAAAAACTGCATTCAAGAAACTTATTTCGATGTAATATATTTTTATTGTAAACCATTATGTAATGGTCGTGTGTAGACGGTATATTTTAGATTATCATTATTTGATAATCTACGTAATGTTTTTAAAAAAAACCTTTATCGATAAAATAAAGGTTATGGTTGTTTTAAAAATGAATGCAGTCTTTGAAAAACGTCTCATATAGAGGTCAAAACCTCGCGACGAAATCAATTAATATGGAACGTTTATAATCAAAATGAACGGGACATTTCATCAAATACCCAAGCTTCTTATTTTTGTGACCTTATTATAAAAGTGACCCAACACGTTGCAGTATAATAAGATTCACAAATAAAGTGTCCTATGAAACATATCAAGTGTCGTATGAACACCTATGATAATAGGAGCAAAAAATTATGCGTCCTATCATATAGATTTTTTGACACCATGCGACTCATCTTCTAAGTGTCCCATAAAAATATGGAATAATAGGACCCCAACAAATTATGTGTCATATTAAACAGTTTTTTAGGAAACATATTTATAAGCGTAGGGCAAAAAGGGACCCAAAAATCATGTGTCCTATTCTATATCTTTTTAGGACCCCGCTTTATAAGTGTATCGCATTTTAGGACACCAGTTCTTTTGCCTGAATCATATGGGAACCCATAAATTGCCCCATCCTATTTTTTAGTTGCTTAGGACCCTTTTACCGGGGTCCTAGACGAAAGGGTCCAATAAAGTCAGTTTTCTTGTGGTGGTCATGGTTAGATCTTCATAATTGGGCTTCAATTAAGTGTCGATAAGTCTGCTAGTCTTCTTGATTTTCCAAAGTAGTGTTTTAGAGTGATCTCTAAAATTAGGGTTTCAGGAAACCCTAGTTTTGATTTTGCCTTGTTCTTCAGTTTAAGCTTGTGGATTCTAACTCCAAGAGTTCTCCATGAATGTTTATGAGTCCAGAATACCTATTTTATGTCTAAGTAGGTAGAGTATACCTCTTGTAAAAGAAAAAGTGCTAAAAACCCTGTTAAAAACCTCATTTTGACCTTATTTTGGCAATTATGCCATTTGACCCCTTAATATTATAATTTGTAGGATAGGATTTTACATGTTTATAAATCATTTTGCTAATATTAAGGTTAAAATATGGGTGATATCACTAGTAAAAACATGACCATTTTGAGTGATATCAAGTGGTCCGAGGAGAATGGGTTGGTTTGCTACAGTGATTCGGGTCGTTCTTAACAACCCCCTGTGTGTAATCGACATATTGTTAACTTCAACTCGTTCGAATAGGAATCTAAAATTACCTCAATCATCACACCAAGTCTATCATACATACAACATTACACGATGCAATAGTGCATGACTACCAGGTGCGGTAGGTAAGATCTATTCGGTTCAGAGCATTTATTCCCCATAACGAGCTAGCCAAAGGGTGTGAATCATTTCTTGCATACATGGTTGATGCGAAGAAAGAGAGAAAGACGATATCCAATATCCCAATGGTTTTAGATTATCCAGAAGTGTTTTCAGATGAGTTACCGGGTTTTTTGCTAGTAAGGAATGTGGCATACAAGATTGGTTTGATGCCTGAAGCTAGGCCAGTTGCAAAATCTACCTATTGGCTAGATCCGTCAGAATGTGGTCGTGACATCAAGAGTTATTAGATCGTGGGTTTATTCGTTTGAGTTTTTCATCGTGGGTGCTCCAGTGTTATTCGTAAAGAAGAAAGATGGAACGCTCAATATGTGTATAGACTATAGAGAACTGAATAAGAAAACTGTAAAGCATAAGTACCCACTACCAGAATTGATGATCTATTTGATCCTAGGAGCATCGTTCTTCTCAAATATTGATTTACGTTTGGGATATCATCAGGTTCGAGTTGCTGAATCCGGTATTCCTAAAACAACTTTTCATACAAGGTATGGTCACCATGGATTCTTGGTTTTGCCATTTGGGTGGAAAAATACGCCTGCTATATTCATGGATTTGATGAATCAGGTGTGTCGACAGTTTCTTGATAATTTAATTATAGTATTTATTGACGAATTTCTGATTTATTCAAAGAGAGAGTCTGAGCATGCTACGCATCTGAGGCATGTAATAGAACTGTTGAAATGTGAAAAGAATTAAGGGAAGTTCTCCATGTGTGAATTCTGGTTGCGAGAATTTCAGTTTTTAGGTCATGTTATCTGTGAAGAAGGTATAAAAGTAGATCCATCCAAATAGAAGCAGTAATGAATTGGAAATTGCCAAAGACTCCTACTGAAATTAAGAGTTTTTAGTCTTTAGCTAGTTAGGTTTATCAAAGACTTTTCAAAGATTACGCGTTCGTTGACTAAACTAACCAGAGAAGATATAACTTTTTGATGGAATAATGAACAACGGAATGCTTTTCAGACTCTGAAAAAAATATTGTGTCAAACTCCAATTCTAGCATTACCTGAAGGGTCAGAATTAATGAAGGATCTACTAACAATGCAAAATTCATGTGAATAGAAATTGTATCATATCTAATTAAACATATGAAGATAATTCAATTTGAAGCCTATAAATATAAACATCTAAAATCAGAATTAATGATAAAGCAAAAAAGAGGATTTAATTGACTATACTCGTGGATTAAAAACCCATAATAATAGAGTTTATGTGCCTTTGCTTGGACAATTGAGGGATTTAATCTTGAATGAAGCTCACAAGTCGAGATTATCCATTCATCAAGGAAGCAAAAAGATGTACCACAACTTGAAACCCTGAATTGGTTGCCAACAATGAAGAAATACATCACACATTTTATGGGAAAATATCATATTTGCGGTCAAGTTAAAGCTGAACATCAAAAACCCTGTGGAATGTTACGTCATTTACAAATTCATCGGACGCAATGGGAATACATAACGATAGATTTCGTAACCAAATTACCCCGATCCCAGAAATGACATGACATCATCTGGGTTATCGTTGACCGTTTGACCAAGAGCGTGCATTTTCTGGCTGCTAGTGAAACGACATCGTTACGTAAATTGGCTCAACTATAAATGACTGAGATTGTAGCTCGATATGGAATACCGTTATCTATTGTGTCAAGTAGAGATTCGAGGTTTGTATTTATATCATGGCAGAGTTTACAGCAGAATCTGGGTACTCGTGTTAATCTTAGTACAACATATCAGCCTCAAACAGACAGTCCAAGTGAGCATACAATTAAGACTTTAGAGGATATGTTAAGAGCATGTATGTTAGAATATGATGAATCGTGGGATTCTCATCTTCCATTGATTGAGTTCCTACAACAACTCATATCATTCCAATATTGGTATACCGCTATACGAGATGTTATACGGTCGTCGATGTTGGGCTTCGACTTGTTGGTTAGAGGATGGGCGACTACAGTTTGCGAGTCCGAAAATAGTACAACAAACTACGAAAAAGGTTGCAATCAAGCGTGAAAGGGTGAAAGCTACAAGTTATAGATAGAAAATGTACGCAGATTCACGCCGACGACCAGTGATGTTTTTATTGGGTGATCGTGTGTATCTAAAGGTATCACCGTGGAAAGGGGGATCCATTTTTTCAAACATGGGAAGTTAGATGGTATTCACAATACTTTCAACGTATGCTATCTTCACAAGTTTTGAATAGAAGATGAAAGTCAAATCTTACCACTACAAGATTTGAAAGTTGATATAAGCAAAAAGTTAGTTGAAGAACCAGTCAGGATTGTGGACAGAAAAGTTACCAAGTTACACAAGAAGTAGATACCGATGGTACTAGTTGAGTGGATTCTTAGCTTGAGTGCAACTTTGACTTGGGAAACTAAGAGTTGATGAAATCTAGATACCCTCATTTTTTTTACCTTGACCAGATTCCGAGGACGAAATCTCCTTAAGGGGGTAGAATTGTAACGACCTCGAATTGGGCTTAGCGGTAAATGACTATTTTTCCCTTATTTGTGATTTATGTTATTTTAATAATTATATGTTTATAGTTATCTGATTATTTGATTGAGTGCGTTTTGTGACAAGGGTCACATAACATATTTGGTTATTTGAATCGGACCTCATTATGATCACTTAATGAGATACGTTGCATTACAGATAACTGGTAAATACACGTGCGTCATATGGTATAGGTTATATCATAGTGAACGTAACACATTTTATATATAATCTGTTGATTTTGGTTCTTTCCTCTTTTGGAAACTTAACTACAAACACACCCTTTAGTTTAAAACCATAAACCATAAGCTCTTGAATATTGCTTCTCTTCATTATATAAGCATATCAAACTATTCCTTATGGTTTCGTGAATCTAACGAGGTATTTCTATCTCGATTTCATGCTTGATTTGTGGTTAATTTTAGGTTTTTCTGATAAATAGTATATCAAATGGGTTTTTGGTTTGATTCTTGTATAAAAGTGTAAGTTATGGTTGTTTGTTTGATTTCTACATGTTACATACATGTATGCGATGTTTGTGAACCTTTGAAATGACCTAAAACAAGCTAGAATCGATTTTGAGTGTAGAAATCCCAAAAATTAACTTGATGATGATGTCATTCGCGAGGACGAGATATCGTTCGCAAGGACGAGATATCATCCTCATAGGTCATTCGCGAGTACGAGATATTGTACTCATGGACGTTCGCACGAACAAGGTATAGTCCTCACACTCGTTCGCGTGAATGAGATCTCATCCTCATTTTAGCGAAATTTGAAATTGTCGTAACTTTCGAATTGTAACTTCGTTTTTGAGAAGTAAATTGTCATTGGAAAGGTAATAAAGTCTACTTTTTAATGGTAAATGTTTAAAGCATTAAATCAAACTCTAAATGGGATCAAAAGGATATTATAGCGTGTATGTCTCATTTTACACACATACAGGAGTTGCTATTGAATGGGAAATCCTGATTTAGGGTATGAAACCCGTATTAACTGTTGTTGTCCTATTTTCTTCGAATTCCGTACGAACGAGCCTTCGATCGTGCGAAGGGATTGATAGTGCGTTCGATTCGTACGAACGAGTAGGGGAGACTAGTTTGTTAAGTCTAAGCATGCGAACGGGATGTTTTTCCGTACGAATCATCAAGTGACTCGTGTGAATCATTTGTCTATCATGTGACTTAGATAGTGTTGCTCTATTCACCTAGATTGACTCATACGTACGACTGACTTGTCATCCTGTCACAACTCGAACTTTTTCGACCAAGTTGTTTAATCTAATTTTCATGAATTAAAATTTTTAACTTGACTAGTAGTTTTGATAAATTAAATCTTAGTTTGTTTTTGAAAATTGTAAGACTCTAAGATTATAATTAAATCAAGAGTTGTTTTAAACATTTGCATAATGTCTTGAAACCCTAACTTATCACCATAAACCCCAAATTTTATAATCTATATCTATATATATAATAACTTAATTAGTAAACTTATTTACTGAGTACTTGGATTAAAAGACTTGTAATTAATTCACTTGGACATTTAAATCATAAGTTAAAGATTTTTTTTTCTACACTTAAATCATTTTTACAACTAGTCTTGATCACTTTTGTACTTAGCCATTTATTTCACTTAACTAACCTTAACCTATCTTGATTAGAACCTAATCTTATCTTACTTTCTAAATCTTAAACATACAACTTAACACCTTAGATTATACATTACAAGTACATGTACATTTAAGAACTAAAAATTTACTAGAACACTTCCACCACCATCATCATAATCGTCCATCATCATCATCTTTACCATCATCATCTCAAAATATCTCCCAAATATCTCCATGCTTAACCTACAAGTATTATTAGACAAACTTGCATGGATAATTAATGAAAAACATGAGTCATCTTCCTCTTTTGCTCCCATAATGCCATGCCACCACCACCTTAGCCTATATAAACCCTCTATTGATCATTCCTTGTCATTTGATCACTCTCTTCTCACTCTCACCCTTACACACACTCAAAATACATATCACAAACACTCTAATAATCATCTTCTTTAAGCATTAGGATTAAATATCATCAAGGTATAACTAGCTAAACTAAATCTATTCATCATTTCTTGTCAAAATCAAGAACTTTCATGGTGTAAAAGCTAGATCTAGAGTGTTAAATCACTCATTGATGACTATATGGCTAACCTTGATTTTGATGATAGATCAGTATACTTAAGATATCTATATGTCCAATGTCTTAAAATGAATTTAAAGTAAGAACCAAAGTGGTTAAACTATGTAAAACTATTTTGTCTTTGAGCTATCCAAATTTCTACTTGAAGTCTATGACCTAAACACCAACCTATGGTTGCTCTCTGGAACTCATGAATTTATATGATGTTCATATATGTGTTTGAGACCTCTAGTAAATATTTCATGATTTAACTAAAAGGGAAAGTCATTTTAAAATTTTATTTGGTGAAACATGTTCAGATTCATGGCAATCTGACCAAGTGTCAAAGATTCATGTATAGATCAAAATACAAATTAGATCTTAAACCAAAGTCTTCTGATATAATAAGTACACTTAATAAGGAAACCAAGGACAGTAAAATCACCAAAATCCATTAAGAAATCATTGAGATATAGTTCTATTTAGTTGATACAAGATTTTGTTGAAGTCGGAAATTAGTCTAAAACCTCATCTATAAAGACAAGGTTAATGAAGACCTGGAGACTATTCCTTAAAGGAATAAGCACTTTTATATGTGCTAAGACTTCTGTAAAATTCTTGAGTCAAATAAATAAGTTTTGCTATTTCTAAACTTGCATAAGATCTTATATTGTAAAACTGATCTGATTTGAACACTTGTAAAGAAATGAACTTTTGACCAACTTATGTTCTGAGTTTAGAGGCTAACCTTTAATGGTTAGAACCTAAACTCAAATATATTTCCAAAGATAGTAAATTCACTTAAAATGGATGTTTAGATCAATAGAAACACCTACATTTATGTCATGATAAAACTAGTCGAAAACAGTCTATTCTTAAAACTATGAACTATTAACTTTTGAAACCAAGAACCGAATTGGACATGTAAGATTTCTTAATAAGTTGATCTTATACCTAACCTAAATACTATATTAATTAGTATGACCTCTGACCCCAATAATATTCATTAGGTCTCAAGTCCGGATCACCGTAAATTATCTAAACCGCATTTTCCGAGCTTCGCACCGTGTTGGACCAATTGTGAGTCTCATAGCCCCTTTTTACTGTTTTCATTTTTGGGGTGAGAATACATGCTTAATATTTTTAATATACGCTTTAAGTATTACTATGCTTTATGGTTTTATAAAGTTTATTATAAGTGAGTTCGTAGCCCATTTTCCTCGTTTTATAATTGGTTTGGGGTGAGAATACATGCCTACTATTTTACTATGCTTTATATATAAAGTTTGTTTTATAACATATTCTTATTATTAAATAACACTTTATGCATTTCGAAGTTTGTTATATGTGAGTTTTATGCTAAAAAGCCCTTAACTCGATAATATTAATTACAGTGACTTGTAAGCACGAATCACTAGAACAGATCTGTTAGGTTTGACAACCTCACCTACCTTTAACTGTGGTGCTAGTTACTTTGACACAAATAAATTTGGCATAGTGTATAGTCCAATATAGGGTAAAGGAAAATCATGTAGGATATTACATGTGGAGTTAAGCTTTATTACCGAGTGCTCAGGAATCATATACACTTTGAAACTGTATGGAAACCGTCGATGAATTTGATAACTGTGAAATTTTATAAACTGTGGAACTATTTACAAACTTGATATGTTGCAAACTATAAACTTATTTCGTACTTGAAATCTTGAAATCATATTACTTCTAAACTGTTTATGAAGTTGAGATCTTGTGATCTGTTTTACTATCAAACCATTTATGGAACTTAATATTTGTATTACTGTTTTAAACTATTTCAACTTGTTTGAAACTATGAAACTTTTGTAAATTTTATACGTTGTACAAAAACCTATGAACTCACTAACCTTTGTGTTGACGTTTTAGCATGTTTATTCTCAGGTACTTATTGCTTCCGCTAGAATTTTGCTGTTGCTTAGAGGTCAAGACCAAGCACTGGAACCAGAATTAGTATCCGCATCAATGGCGATTTTGGCGGGGTGCTACACATCCGCATAAACGAGGAGACTCATTCGCATGAATGGAGGTCCCTCGTGCAGATGACATCTCTGTTTTATTGTGCGACTTGTGATTACGTATGTAATCCATTTTTCCATTATTATGTTTAAATTACTGCCTAATTAGATATGAATACAGATGTTGATATATTATTCTCAGGTGATAAGAATAAAGAGAAGGCTTAGTAAAATTAAAATTCTTAGTCATCGGATGAGTGAGACTATCCTTTCGAATATTTGTATCGAGTATCAGGTTATGCACTATTGCCATGTCCGGCCCGACCTGATTATGTTATTGTTAAATATACTATGTTGTATATGTATGATTATTTGCACATTGTGATTATTGGCTTTGAATTGTGAAGTTGGGTGATATGGCTGAAACGGACGGTTTTGTTTATGCGGAGGTGTTAGTCCGCAAGCCGTTAGAATCAACTAACAAGAGAGGGAGCAATAGTTTTAAATTTATATTTAGCGGGGCCTAAATCTTACTACTCCTTATTATATGTAAGGGAAGTATGACCTAGAGTCGTATTTTAAATATATCAGTAGAATCGAACCTATATTTAAAGCTTATGATAATTCTAAGGAGCAGGAGTAGTGGTTTGTTACATAATTTTTGTGTTTTCTACTTTATAAGATAAAGTAAAGTAAATACGATAAAATTTGTAATTCAGATAAGGTTAAAACAAGCGTATGCTATGATTTCGTCAGTTACTTTGCCGAAATTATGGAATGCTGACTCATGAATAGGCAGTGACCTTGTATTCATTACACTAGTCCTAAACGCCCCTGTCATAAGACATGTCACTGGGTAATACGATAGGCTTGAAGATTCTGAATCGACAGCAACGTCCCTTGTGACGCCCCGTACAAAATCATCGTGTACGGATCATCAACAACGGGATCATTACAAGGTCAAACACTATATGATGTTTAAAAACCAGTTTTGCATTCATGAAAAGATAACTTAAAATGTTTTACAAAAGATAACGTGATACAAAGGTCGTTACAAAGCCATTATTCAAAATAACATAAGTTGCGAATGCAAGATAAAAGTTCCATGATTGAGACATCTCTAAGTAATGCAGCAGAAGTCTAACACAGCAAGTCTGTAACAGCAAGTCTATAACACCAAGACAGCAAGTCTAACACCGGAAGCAACAACGTCTAAGCACCTGAGAAATACATGCTTAAAAGGTCAACACAAATGTTGGTGAGCTATAGTTTGTTTGTAATCAATAAGGTAATGTAGACCATGAGATTTCGTATTCAAAACAGTATGAAAAGTATATGCTTATCTGTGGGCACCCGGTAACTAACTTAACGTAATATTACCCCCTAAAAGTACACTTGGCGAGTGCGTCTATTTACAAAGTATTAAACACCCGTTGAATGCTAGCGCGACTAGCCCGAGTGGGGATGTCAAACCCTATGGATCCATATCTAAGATTCGCGTTCATCGGTTCATAAACCAATGACTAAACATTACCGAGCTAAGGGGAATCTTTGTGCCGTTATGTCACCCACACATATATAAAGTTTAAGTACTCATGTCTAGTATGTAAAACATAAAAAGCGCATGTATTCTCAGTCCTAAAAATAGTAAAGTAAAAAGGGAAGCTATAACTCACAGTGAATAAGCAGTAAAAGTTGATATGAAAAGTATGCAAGTGGTAAGTCGGTCCGAAAGGTCGTCAACCTAAGTCAAAGGTCACTAAGTCGGTATATTGTCCCCAAAAGTTTAAAAGTGAATAAATTAAGTCTTATGTATCATCATCATCATCATCATTCGTAAAAGGTAAAGTAAGTTTTCAACAAGAATAGAGATTGAAACAAAAGGATGACTTCGGACAGCTGCTACAACCTCTATACAAAACGAAAAGACATGTGGTCAGTGTCCAAGACTCTGTATGTGAGTCGTCTAACTTCTGTCAATTTTCAGATCCTAACTCAATGTCGTTTGACCGTGGCAACGGTTCAAGAGCGAGTAGGTCAGAATTTTCAGCACGTCGTTACAAAGGCGTAGTGATTTTCGGAAGGCTATAAATCCTAAACCGTATATCGGATTTAGGCGAGCCCTAAATGAAAAGTCATCTAATCGAAACGAACTATCTGAAAATCAATTTTCCAGAAGTCCCAGGTGTTTGATCAGACCCCGAAAAATAGTAAACAAGTGCTTCGGTGGGTTTCTTGGTGCTTGATGCTCATCACGGTTCTCATCCTTGATGCGTGTAAGCTTCAAGTGTACAACTCTTTGATGTTTTAGCATCACTTTGACCAAGTTTCGACCATCAACACACAATGTCAAGACTAAGCAAGAATACAACTCACTTAAGAGTTTTAGAAGGATGATGAACCAAGGTTACATCATGTTCTTAGTCTTAGCACAAATACAAGTTCTATCTACAACTAAAGCTACAAACTTTCATTCAATCAAACAAGTAAGAACATAAATTTGATCAAACAAAGTAATGGAACCCTAAGCTAGAGAGCTTGGATCATTTTAACAGAAGTTATGAGATTTCAAAGCTAAAAAACTTGAATCTTTTATGTTCTTGAAGATCTTGAAAGCAAAAGGCTAGATCTTTAAGTTCCATGAAGATCATAAACACAAGTTTTGATCTTTCAACAAAACAAAAGAGATCATAAGTTAGAAAACTTAGATCCAACAAAAGTAATGAAGATTCAAAGCTAGAAAGCTTGAATCTTGAATGTTCTTGAAGATCCTTAAAGCATGAAGCTAGATCTTCAAGTTTCATGAAGATCATAAACACAAGTTTTGATCTTTTAACAAAAATAAAGTGATCTTAAGCTATAAAGCTTAGATCCATCAAAGTAATGAAGATTC
The DNA here is from genome assembly GCF_046630445.1 of Rutidosis leptorrhynchoides. Lineage (NCBI taxonomy): Eukaryota > Viridiplantae > Streptophyta > Magnoliopsida > Asterales > Asteraceae > Rutidosis > Rutidosis leptorrhynchoides. The sequence continues at coordinate 183,759,169 of NC_092337.1, forward strand.
AAAGCTAGAAAGCTTGAATATTTCATGTTCTTAAAGGATTCAAATCAAAGTTTGAATCTTCAAGATATAACAAGATCAAGAAGCTAAAAAGCTTGATCCTTTAATGATGATGATGATGTCGAAAATAAGAAGAAAAAGAAGAAGAAGAAGAAAATTTGAAACTTACACTTTTTAGAGTGAGAAAGACTAGAGAGAAAATTAGAGAGTAAGTGTGTGTAAAATGTGAATGAGATCAAGTGTGAAATGGAAGGAAATAGCTTGGTATTTATAGTGGTGGTGAGGGGTGGTGGCTGTGGGTTTTGGGGGGGACAAGGGGACACATTTTTGCTTTTTGGTTAGTGGTGGTCTAAAAATGGTGCTTAATGTTGGGATCTCATGCAATATTTGTGATAATGGTTAACAAAAATGCTAGTATGTTGGCTCTTATAAATGGGTTTTTGTCCTACATCTTAATGGGTTATAATTCATTTAAAATTGGGTTAAATAAATGGTCCATTAGCTAGAGTAGGGTGGGCTAAAGTCCAACAAGGTAGAAAGTCCAACAAGACTAACTAGTGAGCATAAGTAAATTACTAAGCATAATTAATCAAACAAAAACCCAAGTAATTGTTATTAGGAAATAACAATTAGTATTACGTAGTCGTAATATTCTAATTACGACAAAAGTTAAACGTGTACCAAAACATATAGCTCGTTCTAAACGTCCAGTGACACCTACGGTCATAAAAGCATTCGAGGATCAAGTTAAGTAACTAAGTACTTAATGGCATGTTGTATGGTATTACGAAAGTAATTAACATGAAATAAGACCCCAGAATATAAACCAACACAGTACGCACAAATACGCAGTTTTGTGAAAGTAACAAGCACAAAAGTAAGTCGAAAAAGTCGAGTCGTTACATTGCTTCATTTGATCCTCTCGCTCCCAAGTGAACTCGGGTCCTCGTTTAGCATTCCAACGGACTCGGACAATTGGAATCTTGTTGCGTTTCAAGGTTTTAACCTCACGGTCCATAATTTCAACAGGTTCTTCCATGAAGTGGAGTTTGTCATCAATAAGTTCTGGTTCAGCAAGACATTTCTTCAGATTCGACACGTGGAAAGTGGGATGAACTGCGCTCAACTGAGTGGGAAGGTCCAGACGGTAAGCAACTGGTCCAGCACACTCCAAGTCTTCAAAAGGACCAATATATCGTGGATTTAGCTTCCCACACTTTTCGAAATGAATTACACCTTTCCAAGGTGCGACTTTCAACATCACTCGGTCACCTACTTGGATTTCGCGATCTTTATGCTTAAGATCGGCATAGCTCTTTTGACGATCACGAGCCGTCTTGAGCCTCGCTTGAATTTGGACAATCTTCTCGGTTGTTTCCTGGACGATTTCGGGTCCGGTGAGTTGCTATTCACCTACTTCGGCCCAACAGATAGGTGAACGACATCTGCGGCCATACAACGCTTAGAAAGGTGTGGCCTTAATGTTTGCGTGATAGCTATTTTTGTAAGAGAATTCGGCCAGCGGCAAATGCTTTTCCCAAGCTTTCCGGAAATCAATAACACAAGCTCGTAACATGTCCTCTAAGGTTTGAATCGTGCGTTCGCTCTGTCCATCGGTTTACGGGTGATACGCGGTACTCATATCTAAACGTGTTCCCAAAGGTTCTTGTAAAGAACGCCAAAATCTAGAAGTGAAACGGACGTCTCGGTCTAAAATAATCGATAAGGATACACCGTAACGAGATACAATCTCCTTTATGTATAGTTGCACGAGTTTCTCCATTGTATCAGTTTCCTTCATAGCTAGGAAGTGTTCAGATTTGGTAAGACGGTTAACGATAACCCAGATGGTATCATAACCTCCTACCGTCTTCGGTAGCTTCGTAATGAAGTCCATCATTATCCCTTCCCACTTCCATTGCGGGATTTCGGGTTGCTGAAGTAATCCAGGAAGTTTTTGATGTTCGGCTTTGATCTTGGAACAAGTTAAACACTTTCCAACATACATAGCAACATCCCTTTTGAGGTTTGGCCACCAATATTGAACCTTGAGGTCGTGGTACATCTTACCAGCTCCTGGATGAATCGAATACCTTGACTTGTGAGCTTCATCTAGAATAAGGCTTCGTAAATCTCCATAACTGGGCACCCAGATTCTTCCAGCAAAGTATCGGAGTCCAGTCTCCTTGACCTCGAATCGAGAGACGAGAATGTTCAAGTACTCTTAAGCAATATTCTCCTCCTTGAGAGCCTCCTCTTGGGCTACACGGATTTGGCCATTGAGATTCGTGTAGATGGTGATGTTTAGAGCTCAGACACGAAGGGGTACCATTCTTTCCTTTTTGGCTCAAGGCATTGGCTACGATATTTTCCTTGCTAGGATGGTAACGGAGTTCACAATCATAGTCGTTCAACGTCTCGATCCATCGACACTGTCTCATATTCAGTTGGTTCTAATCAAAGATGTGTTGGAGGCTTTTGTGGTTGGTGAAGAAGGTACTCTTGGTGCCATAAAGATAGTGTCTCCACATTTTGAGCGCAAAGACGGCGGCTCCAAGTTCGAGATTGTGAGTTGTGTAGTTTCGCTCGTGAATCTTCAGTTGTCGGGAGGCGTAAGCAATAACCTTCTTTCGGTGCATCAATACACACCCAAAACCTTGTCGGGAGGCATCGCAATACACAACGAAGTCATCACTGCCTTCAGGAAGGGATAAGATAGGTGCGGTGGTTAACTTCTGCTTCAGGGTTTGGAATGCCGACTCTTGCTCGGTTTCCCAAACAAACTTCTTCCCCTTGTGAGTTAACGCGGTCAAAGGATGTGCAATCAATGAACCTACAATAGTAACCGGCGAGGCCTAAAAATTGACGGATATGAGTAGGAGTGGTGGAAGTTTCCCACTTGCTGATGGCTTCGATCTTTGCGGGATCGACTTTGATACCCTGATCGCTCACGATATGATCGAGAAATTGGACTTTCTTCAACCAAAATTCACACTTGAAACGACCCGACCCAATCTATAGGGACGAATACAATAACATATGATTACATCGCGAGGCATTTGACCTCTATATGATACGTTTTATAAACATTGCATTCTTTTGAAAAGATATACCATAAATGAATATTTAAAAATTCAATGTTTTCAACATCCGATGATTTCTACATATAGACAATCACCGTAAATAACAGTTTACAAGAATACTTCCGTTGACAATGCAGTCAAAATAAAGACACGGTGATGATTTTGCTAATGCAATGCTTCCTCGAATAAAACATGTATGACTCCATGCACATGGTTTCTCTAACATATATTCAAACAGCGGAATACTTCTAGGAACCTGAGAATAAACATGCTTTAAACGTCAACATAAAGTTGGTGAGATATAGGTTTAATGCTAGCAGCGTTATAAATATAGACCACAAGATTTCATATACATAGACGTTTTAATAAAAATATTCTAAGTGGTTGAGCACTTGATAACCATACTTAACATTTAATCAACGTCTCATATTCCCTTTATTATGAAATCTTAGTACACTCTACCAAGTGTAGTCACCAAAACGAAGTACTGTGCAACCGTTGAATACTGGTCGTCCAGTCCGGTTGGAGTTGTCAGGCCCGATAGATCTATCAACAGGATTCGCGTTTACAATACCTCATGTAAATAGTAGTTATCAAGTTACAGGGAAGTATGTCAGTGGTACAACTCAACGTAGAATATATATTTTTAATCACTTGTGTCCATAACGTAAATCATAAAATGCATGTATTCTCATCCCGAAATATTTAGAGTTTAAAAGTGGGACTATATACTCACTTTTGCCTTGAAGGTATTTAACTCGACTTAGTCTCCGATACATATCACGAACCTAACCATATATATATAATATATCAACATATTTTCTTTTCAAGTAATCGTTACATATATATATATATATATATATATATATATATATATATATATATATATATATATATATATATATATATATATATATATATATATATATATATATATACTTATAATACTTTTAATATTTTCTTAGTCCGTAGTTAGCAGTCCAATGTTAGTGGTCCACAATTAGTTGCTCAATAAAATAAATAAAGACCCCATCGTATTCGTGTTGATCAGAATTAATCTCGACCCATGGTACCATGTTGTCAAATGACGTGTTGCGTACATAAAGTACCGTGTTGTCAAATGACGTGTTGCGTACAATCATGAGATCTTATGATTAATCTTCTCGTGTTGTTTACGGGTGGTCTTGAAATATATAAAATCAAATCATAAGTAATTATATATAAAATATCATATTAATTAGAAAAGATATGATTAATTTACTTTATCTCTAAATATTTTCGTAGCTAAACTAGCTTCGGATACCCAATCTTGTTTTAGTCGTAGTTTCTTCATTACAACTCCGTTTTTGTTGGTTCAACTTGCCACTTCCTTGGATCGAGTCAAATTTTAAGAATATGAACTGAAAATACCTTAGTTTGTATTCAAAATCACAGGTTATAGGTCAAACTTTGGTAAAACTTATGAAAGTGGTCATTTTCCATCATAAAAACAACATTTAATGATCATTTTTCTAAAAATACTTACACTTTGAGTTAAACCATGAAATTTTTATGTGTTAACATATTCAAAAGAAATATCATTTTTCCAGAACATGAACTTCCAATTCAAAGTTCAAGATGGTTTTTAATTATCCAACCCAAAACAGCCCCCGGTTGCACTCCGACGACGTAGATTCAGTTTTTAAGGTGTTCTTTGTAAAACCAAGTGATATCTTGTTAAGTTAGCATATCATTATGATATATTACAGGTCTTGAAGTGTTTTAAAAGTTAAGTTAGAAGGATCTATTTAGTTTGCAAACAAGTTTGAAATCATTCAAACTATGTTCTTGTTGTTAAAATTTTACAATATAAAATAAGATAGCTATATAATTATGAATCGAACAAGATTATGAACAAGGTTACTACCTCAAGTTACTTGGACAAAGTTACTGTAAGAGATAAGAAAAAATCTTGGAATCAAAGAGTGGTGGAGTTAGATCAAAAGGTTGGAAGTATACTTCTTCAAATGGGTGGTTATTTTGATATGTTCTTGAAAGAGTTTTCTTATGGTGTTTAAGGCTTGTAATTGAAGCTAAATGATGGGAAAAATGCTTGGAGATGATCAAGTATGAAGTTAGGAGTATTTTGAGAGAGAAATGAGGGTGTAGGTATGAGAAAATGGAGTGAAGAAATGGTGTTCATTCATAAAAACGTTTTTAGTTTATAAAGAAAGAAAAGGATTTCTAATTTTGTTTTCTTACTAATAATTCATGCTACTTGACAAATCCTAGTTACCTCATATCTAGGGCAGTAATAATGTTGATTAGGATGTTGATTTGATGTGTATATACCAATAGTAAATACATATAGAAGCTGGGTATGATACGGGTAGATATACCCTAGATATACGTATAGAAATCTTGAGGAAACGGAATGAGAATTCAAATATAGCTATCTTTTGTGAATATACTTATATTGTTTTATGTATTTAAGTCCTTAAAAAGTGATTAAATACATTATATATGCGATACATGTATAAGCATTATAGGTTATAAGTATATATATCAAAGAATGTTACGTATAGTTATCGTTTTGAAAACTTAAGTTAGTAGTTTCAAAATATACTTATAACTCATTGTCATTAGTACACAATGAGATGTTAAACCATCCTTAGATCATGTTAAATATATATAAATACATATATATACACAAACGTATAATTATCGTATGTTATACAGTTCGTGATATCATCGGTCAAATTGGACGGTCAAACGTTGTGTAAAACTCTTTTCAAAAACACAAGTCTCAACAATTTGGATTGCTTATCATGTTGGTAAGGTTTAATTTATGTAAATATTAATCTCATAAGTATAAAACGATTGGAAAAATCCGGGTCCTTACAGTACCTACCCGTTAAATAAATTTCGTCCCGAAATTTGAATGGGATGGTCATGGCTGACAATAAGTATGTTTTCATGATGTATACGAGTTGGAAATTAGAGATTTTATCATCAAGTAATATTGATAAAACAATTTGATTTTTGCGAAGAGTACGAGTGAGGCTATCACCAAAGGGTGAAATGAGTGGGTATAGATTCGTCATATCTTTTGACGTAGATAGGATTGATTTCCAAGTTCAAGAGATTTGGAGTAAAATCTTCATAATAAGATTTGATTCTTCGATAATCAAGGAAATTAGAATCCGCTTTAAATGCGATCATCTATTTTGATTGCTCTGTCGGATCTTTTACTATAAGTCCACCTCCCTTCATTTCCTTACAACTCATACCATCTATTCTTCCTCCCTCAATTCATACTTTAAAACATTTATCAGTATGCTTCATCCAGTACTGATCCTGGATATACTCTTAACTTTCATCTCTGTCATTGTTCTTTTTCATCTACCTCCGTAGGATTTTATTTATTTCTACTATTACCTTGAGGTTATAGTATTGTTAATTCTCCCGTGCCTTTACGTTGCAATACATATTGATATACACGGTTTGTAATTTATTTGTTGTTGTCGAGCTTTATATTTTCTTTTATATTCAACAGTTCCATACTTCTATTTCCTCTTCCCGACTTCGAGTCAAGCGAATAATGGTCCGGAATTCGTACGTATGGATTTTGAAATAAACATAGTTAATGTTCTAAGAAGGAAATAGTAATTGCACGATCTTGATTTGGTAAGTTACCAGAATGTCCGAAAAGATAGAATTATCAAGGAGATATGTTCTTAATATGTTTGGAGATTGGGTAGAATGTAAGAGTTGTGTAACATGGCACATGATGACGTTATGATCTGTGAATCATTATGTTCCATTTAGAAACTCAGCATGAATTACTGTAATATAATCACGTTGATCGAGTGTCATTATATTATACTAATTCATGCTTCAGTTTCCAACACTACTTCAAAACATTCATATTTTAAACTCGAATTTTTCAGAATTTAGAAACTAACACAGTTTCTTTTATGTTGTAACGCAAATATTGTGAAGAGATAAATGATTTTTGATGAGGATAGTTGGGAATATATCTTCATGAATATCGGAGATATTTATAATGAAAAATACGATGATATCTTAGAATATCTAAGATCAGGGAATGACGCGGAAAATCTGTCTGTGAAGGTTTAGAATAAGGAGTAAGGTTCTTACTAACGGTTTCAGCAGACACTGAATCATTTGAATCCTTTGAAGGTAGATTTCATCATTGTGATTTGTCCACGACCTCCTTTATACTTTGCTCAATCCGTTTTCCAGTATCAAATTTTTCGTTCAAGCTTTTCCAATCTATTATTCTTTATTGTCAAACTTCTGACCGTAATTGTTGTCTACTGTCTTTACCACTTTATCAGTCTTTTCCAAAACTTAATAGCACTAATTCGTAAACTGGAGCATTTTTCAGAAACTTCACATTTGAAATATGTAATTCTTGGGGATAGACGTTGTATATATATATATAACTGCCGAAATAGAAATGCTGCGAGATTTCAAAATACCAATTGTTGATTTCGCCAAAGGGGTAACGAGTTGCTGGTACATCTGCTGATAATGTCGTGGAATATAAATGGTTCCCTGGTAACAAAAGGGTAATCGTATGTATTACAGGTTATAATAAGGCTACTTCGAATGGAAAGTCGAGGTTGACTTGCTGAAACTGTGACAAAATTTGCTATTTTGAAAAGGAATCGCAAAGTTATTTTTGCTAATAAATGCTAAAAGATTTAGCGCGGATACGTGTTAAATTATGTCCTTGGTTTCGAGAGCTTTTCAGGTGCAAGACTGTGGGTAATGTGTGGTTGGATCATCATCTCGATTGTCCATTATTTGAAGTGTTTTCAGAAATTTCGAAGGGTTTGATCATAGATTGTAATTGTTAATATACATATGATGTTTTAGGACTTTGAATGATACAAATATTTTTCCGGGTTCCAAGAATCGAATGATGTTCTAGCATAGTTTTGAAGTCAAAGTATAGTTTTGAAAGATGTAAGAGTCCTAAGAGTGATGTCTTCTGTTAAGTCTTGACTTGAATTTCGTTTTGTCGTAATCAAATTTGGATGAGAATGGTTGTTTTGATTTCTATGAAAGAATGTATATTATTGTGAAGGTAGTGAGTATAGTTGATGATTGTTGAATCAGAGTCGAAGAATATAATCATATTAATTGTGAATTTATATATCTCTCGGGTATTACCTACCCGTTAAAAAAAATTTCACAAGTAATGTTTCGTACCAGAGAATTTTAATACAATCTTTATGAAAATATATGTACATATATATCTTCTTCAGATGTAATCATGAATTTAATAAGTCAATATAATATTAGACTCATTTGATTTTCGGTTTGAGCTAGAATAAGTAATCTCTAAAACGATTAGGAACCACATATTCTTCACAAAATATTAATGAAGTTGTGGATCAATACTTCATTATTTATTCTTATATATATTTCCCTAGTGAATCATGCTGATACTCATTGAACTCTTGCTAACTTCGCAAGATATGAATGTTGTTTCCCAGTAAGCTTCGAGTACATTGAAGATGAAAGTGTAAAATCAAACATATTATTGAATAATACACTTGGTTTATTATAAAACGAAATTCATTGAATTGAATCAGGGATTGTAGTTAACGATGATTAAGTTGCTGACGAAGGACATACATCATTGCATATTTGTAGTATGAATTTAAACGAGTAGTATCTACCCTTTTTCAATCCATACTTAATAGCTTAGTACGAAAAGATTTATTTTGGTTTCCGAATTCATATATATAAAATATTTATATAAATTCTTCAGAAGAATGAGTTAATACTTCATAACTCGTTGATGCAATATACGCGTTATTGATGATGTCCACGGTGACTCTTGAACTGGTGGAGCTTGTGATGTTAAAGTTTCTGACGATTCTAACGATGTTGACAGCACTGACTGTGTTGGTGAGGCTAAGGGTACTGCTGATGCTGTTGGTAAAACAAGTCTAGCTTGTACCTTACGCATCATTCTTGTCGGGGTTTCTACTCTTCCTTTTATCATTTCTGTCCACTCATCTGATTTATGGTTAAGGCAGAAATAGGTAATCTCTATGTCTTTAGAGATTACATAATCACCATAGAATGTTTCTCTGATGAAGTTATGAATCAATACTTCATCGTTTGTTGTTGTTGGTACTTCTTGGTATCTATGGTGCGTGTGACGTTGATATCCGAGGTATGGATGGTGATATTGAGGCGTGTGATTCGGATGTGATGGTTGGTGGTGGTAATGATCCTGTTGATGTTGATGATGGTGATAACGTTGATGCTGGTGATGCTGCTGGTGCTTAGGGTATTGAGGCTTGCGATGTTGATGTTATTGACGGTATTGGTTATGCTGCTGATGCTGCTGATGGTGTTTGTAACCTTCGTACCGTATTCTCCAAAGCCACTACCCGAGTGCGAAGCTCGTTAACTTCTTCTATTACACCGGGGTGATTGTCGGTTCGGACGAGCGGATAAATAAAATCTAGAATTTGATGTAGTATATAATCGTGACGAGATACTCTGGAAATGAGAGAGAAAATGGTTTCTCGAATAGGTTCGCCGGTAAGTGCTTCAGGTTCATCGTCAAGAGGGCAATTTGATGGATGGAAGGGATCACCTTCTTCTTGTCTCCAATGATTGAGGAGGCTACGAACCCATCCCCAATCCATCCAAAATAGATGATAATTGATTGGTTGATCCATTCCGGTCACACTGCTTTCGGAGCTTGAGTGGTATTCCATATCGGAATCCGAGGGACTTCAACTAGTGACGAGTTCCATTTCATATGATTGAATAAAGGATTTTTCGATATGAAATGATTTTCCGGCTATCGGGTGGTATTCTAATTATATAGAATATCCACATATATAGAACAAAAGATCTCATAGATTACGGAGAGATTTACGGAATATGTCAGACAAAGTTTACAGTAACAGATACGCGTAGATATGAATTAGCAAATACGCTAAGATATGAATTTTGTCTATACACCATTCATGCAATGAATGCAGTAAGACGCGTTTAGACTTAAGATGATAAGCAGGTAATTTCTTACAGATGATAAGTAGATGATTTTTGACACAAAATGATAAGCAAAATTTTGACATGCAGACACGGTCGAAGTCCAGACTCACTAATGCAACCTAACGACTTATCAGTTAGACACACTAATGCAGACCTGGTTCGCTAAGACCACCGCTTTGATACCACATGAAACGACCCGACCCAATCCATAGGGACGAATACAATAACATATGATTACATCGCGAGGCATTTGACCTCTATATGATACGTTTTATAAACATTGCATTCTTTTGAAAAGATATACCATAAATGAATATTTAAAAATTCAATGTTTTCGACATCTGATGATTTCTACATATAGACAATCACCGTAAATAACAGTTTACAAGAATACTTCCGTTGACAATGCAATCAAAATAAATACACGGTGATGATTTTGCGAATGCAATGCTTCCTCGAATAAAACATGTATGACTCCATGCACATGGTTTCTCTAACATATATTCAAACAGCGGAAGACTTCTAGGAACCTGAGAATAAACATGTTTTAAACGTCAACATAAAGTTGGTGAGATATAGGTTTAATGCTAGCAGCGTTATAAATATAGACCACAAGATTTCATATACATAAACGTTTTAATAAAAATATTCTAAGTGGTTGAGCACTTGATAACCATATTTAACATTTAATCAACGTCGCATATTCCCTTTATTATGAAATCTCAGTACACTGTACCAAGTGTAGTCACCAAAATGAAGTACTGTGCAATCGTTGAATACTGGTCGTCCAGTCCGGTTGGGGTTGTCAGGCCCGATAGATCTATCAACAGGATTCGCGTTTACAATACCTCATGTAAATAGTAGTTACCAAGTTACAGGGAAGTATGCCAGTGGTACAACTCAACGTAGAATATATATTTTTAATCACTTTTGTCCATAACGTAAATCATAAAATGCATGTATTCTCATCCCGAAATATTTAGAGTTTAAAAGTGGGACTATATACTCACTTTTGCCTTGAAGGTATTTAACTCGACTTGGTCTCCGATACATATCACGAACCTAACCATATATATATAATATATCAACATATTTTCTTTTCAAGTAATCGTTACATATATATATATATATATATATATATATATATATACATATATATATATATATACATATATATATATATATACACATATATATACTTATAATACTTTTAATATTTTCTTAGTCCGTAGTTAGCAGTCTGATGTTAGTGGTCCACAATTAGTTGCTCAATAAAATAAATAAAGACCCCATTGTATTCATATTGATTAGAATTAATCTCGACCCATGATACCATGTTGTCAAATGAAGTGTTGCGTACATAAAGTACCGTGTTGTCAAATGACGTGTTGCGTACAATCATGAGGTCTTATGATTAATCTTCTCGTGTTGTTTACGGGTGGTCCTGAAATATATAAAATCAAATCATAAGTAATTATATATAAAATATCATATTAATTAGAAAAGATATGATTAATTTACTTTATCTCCAAATATTTTCGTAGTTAAACTAGCTTCGGATACCCAATCTTGTTTTAGTCGTAGTTTCTTCATTACAACTCCGTTTTTGTTGGTTCAACTTGCCACTTCCTTGGATCGAGTCAAATTTTAAAAATATGAACTGAAAATACCTTAGTTTGTATTCGAAATCACAGGTTATAGGTCAAACTTTGGTAAAACTTATGAAAGTGGTCATTTTCCATCATAAAAACAACATTTAATGATTATTTTTCTAAAAATACTTACACTTTGAGTTAAGCCATAAAATTTTTATGTGTTAACATATTCAAAAGAAATATCATTTTTCCAGAACATGAACTTCCAACCCAAAACAGCCCCCCGGTTGCACCCCGACGACGTAGATTCTGTTTTTAAGGTGTTCTTTGTAAAACCAAGTTATATCTTGTTAAGTTAGCATATCATTATGATATATTACAGGTCTTGAAGTATTTTAAAAGTTAAGTTAGAAGGATCTATTTAGTTTGCAAACAAGTTTGAAATCATTCAAACTATGTTCTTGTTGTTAAAATTTTACAATATAAAATAAGATAGCTATATAATTATGAGTCGAACAAGATTATGAACAAGGTTACTACCTCAAGTTACTTGGACAAAGTTACTGTAAGAGATAAGAAAAAATCTTGGAATCAAAGAGTGGTGGAGTTAGATCAAAAGGTTGGAAGTATACTTCTTCAAATGGGTGGTTATTTTGATATGTTCTTGAAAGAGTTTTCTTATGGTGTTTAAGGCTTGTAATTGAAGCTAAATGATGGGAAAAATGCTTGGAGATGATCAAGTATGAAGTTAGGAGTATTTTGAGAGAGAAATGAGGGTGTAGGTATGAGAAAATAGAGTGAAGAAATGGTGTTCATTCATAAAAACGTTTTTAGTTTATAAAGAAAGAAAATAATTTCTAATTTTGTTTTCTTACTAATAATTCATGCTACTTGATGAATCCTAGTTTCCTCAAATCTAGGGCAGTAATAATGTTGATTAGGATGTTGATTTGATGTGTATATACCAATAGTAAATACATATAGAAGCTGGGTATGATACGGGTACATATACCCTAGATATACGTATAGAAATCTTGAGGAAACGGAATGAGAATTCAAATATAGCTATCTTTTGTGAATATACTTATATTGTTTTATGTATTTAAGTCCTTAAAAAGTGATTAAATACATTATATATACGATACATGTATAAGCATTATAGGTTATAAGTATATATATCAAAGAATGTTACGTCTAGTTATCGTTTTGAAAACTTAAGTTAGTAGTTTCAAAATATACTTATAACTCATTGTCATTAGTACACAATGAGATGTTAAACCATCCTTAGATCATGTTAAATATATATAAATACATATTTATACACAAACATATAATTACCGTATGTTATACAGTTCGTGATATCATCGGTCAAATTGGACGGTCAAACGTTGTGTAAAACTCTTTTCAAAAACACAAGTCTCAACAATTTGGATTGCTTATCATGTTGGTAAGATTTAATTTATGTAAATATTAATCTCATAAGTATAAAATGATTGGAAAAATCTGGGTCATTACAACACTTGGTGAATTTGACATAGAGTTGCTCTTTTCTCAAGAGTTTAAGCACGAGTTTAAGATGTTGCTCATGTTCTTCTTCGCTTTTGGAATAGATTAGGATATCGTCTATGAATATGATAACGAATTTGTCTAGGTACGGCTTGCATACGCGATTCATGAGATCCATAAACATGGCAAGTCGTTAGTTAACCCGAATGGCATCACCAGAAACTCATAGTGGCCATAAAGAGTTCGGAAGGCAGTCTTCAGCACATCGCACTCCTTCACCCTCAACCGGTGATAACCTGATCGTAAATCAATCTTGGAGTAGACGCTGGATCCTTGCAGCTGATCGAAAAGATCATCAATTATGGGAAGGGTATATCAATTCTTGATCGTCAACTTGTTCAGTTCACGATAATCGATACACATGTGGAAAGATCCGTCCTTCTTCTTCACAAACAAAATAGGTGCGCCCCAAGGCGATGAACTCGGTCGGATAAATCCATGGTCTAGCAGTTCCTGCAGTTGAATCTGCAACTCTTACAGTTCATAAGGTGTAAGTCGATAAGGTGTGCGAGCTATAGGTGCAGCTCCTGGCACTAGATCGATCAGGAACTCCACTGATCCTGGTGGCGGTAAACCTAGCAACTCTTCTAGAAAGACGTTGGGAAATTCGTTCACAATTCGTACATCATCCACACTTTTCTCCTCAGTTTCTAGCTTCTTCACATGTGCCAAAACGGCAAAATGCCCTTTTCTCATGACCTTTTGTGCCTTCATGCAACTAATAAGGTTCAGCTTCGGGCTACATCTCTCCCCGTAAACAATTAGTGGCTCACCATCTTCGTGTGGTATTCAAAGAATCTTCTCTCCACAGATAACTTCTGCTCTTACCTTGGACAACCAGTCCATACCGACTATCACATCAAAACTCTCCAACTTAATGGGTATCAATTCAATCTCAAAATCCACACCAGCTAAGTTTATTATACCTCCTCGGCCAATTTGGTCAACTTTCTCAAGTTTTTCATTGGCCACCTCAACAAGTATACTCTCATCCAAAGGCACTAACGACCAATCTATCTTAGAACAAAAGTGTCTACATACATAACTCCTATTAGCACCAGTATCAAACAGAACAGAAGCTAATAGTTTATTGATAGTGAATGCACCTGTAACCAAGTCAGGATCTTCGCGGGCATCTCTGGCGTTCATGTTGAAGACTCTTTCACGTGCTGGCCCGCCATCCTTCTTCTTATTGGGACATTCATTCCTGAAGTGGCCCTGCTGACCGCCCTCGGTCCATTTAGGTTTGTCCTCACAGCTGGGGTGGTGCTCTTACAATCTCTGCCGACATGTCCAATCCTTTTACACTTCTCACACACTACATTGCAGTGTCCAATGTGATGCTTGTAACATCTCTTACACTGAGGAAGGGTACCTTTGTAGTTAGGGTTAGAGCTAGGGTGAGGGTTCGTCCAGTCACTGTTTCCCTCAAAGTTCTCAAACCTCTTAGCTGGGTTCTGATCAAAACCTTTTCCCTTATTGCCGTCCCACTTACGTTTTCCATTACTAGCTCTCGATTCTGATTTCACCTTCTCTGGTTCTTGGCGGGTAATTTGATTCATCAGGGTGTGCGCCATGCGCATAGCTTCCGGGACATTTGCTGGTTTCTAAGAAGTGATATTTCCCTGAATGTCCTTAGGGAGTCCCCGTAGATACCGTTCCATTCGTTTGAACTCAGGGGTAACCATTGTGGGGCACATCAAAGCCAACTCCAAGTACCTTCGATTATAGCCATGAAGGTCAGTTCCTATAACTTTCAGTTCCCAAAACTCCGCTTCCATTTTCTGAATTTCGGTTCTGGGGCACTACTCCTCGATCATAGCCCTTTTAAATTCCACCCATGGTGTAGCGTAAGCTTCAGCAATTCCTTGTGTCTGGGCGAGCGTGTTCCACCAAGTCAAAGCGCCATCCGACAAAGTGCAGGATGAGAACTTAGTCTTATTCCCTTCAGTGCAGTTACTCACACGGAACACGGATTCCAACTTTTCAAACCATCTCGTCAGCCCAACAGGACCTTCTGTTCTGCTGAAGGAATTGGGCTTGCAACTCATGAACTCCTTGTAAGTACACCCGTTCTGAGCAATCTGGTTCGCCATTGGTGCCGGTGCAGGGTTGGCGTCTGTCATAGCTGCGGCTACTCGAGCAGTTATCATTTCCTCAATCTGAGCTGCGGTGGGGATTTCTCTTGGACCTCTTCCATTTGCCATCGATCTTCCAAATAAAAGTTTTGGCTTAAGTCAAAATCCATTAATCATCAACCAACAACATCATAGCATACGGTAAACAACATGGAAACAACACAGTACACGTTAACTAGACATGGCAAACTAGTAGCAGGTAGCACAAAAACCAGCATGTAATAACTTAAAGTAAATGCCGCACAATAATTTAAACAACAGTAATTCCATTCATAGTAAGAAAATTGCATACAACAGCATGAGGTTCGTACAATACATAAATGAAAAACAGGAAACTACTAACGGAATACATAAAGAAATCTAATACAACAGTCCTAGGGTGAGGGTGGGTAAATGATGTCCATCATGTGGGTCATCTAGTCCTCGAGCTCAGTTACCCGAGCACGTTGGGCATGCACTTCCCTCGTCAGTTCCTCGATGGTGGGAAATGCTGGTGGGGAAGGTGGTGCAGGTGGCGCCGATGGTGCAGATGGTCCAGATGTAGCACTAGAAGTAGACATCACAGTGCGGGCGACCTTACGCACGAACGGATCTGCAGGATACGGCACAACCCTCTTACGGGATGTGACCCTAACCAACTGTCCATGTGCGTTCACGAATGGCTTACCTCCATTAACCCTGGAATAATAGTACCATCGAAGCAGTACTGCTTCTTCGGCGGGGTAGAGGGTGGCTGCACGGGCTCCTCCTCGGGGTCCTCCTCAGAATCCTCCTCGGGATCCTCCTCGCTGGTTTCATCGGATGATGAACCGTCTGAATCGTCCGAAGGTAGTGCATGTATATCACGGGCGGGAGAAAGCGTCTGGACGATGGTCATAAGTCGATATCTGCCAGGTGTAATCGGTACGACACGTTCATCAGCAGTGCGTCTAACCCAATGTCCACGCTCGTTACGGAAGGGACCGTCTTCGTCTTCCCCAGGAATCACCGTACCATCGGAATGGTGCTGTAGCCCCGGGAGTCTAGGGTTGGGTGGAGCTGGAATCTCCTCAGGATCCTTGTCTCCGTCTGAGATGTCTATTAGGTCAAGCGCGTGTCTACTATCTCCAGAAGACGAATCGCCAGAGTTGCCGGAGGGTAGCGGTGAGTCAGCAACAATAGTGGGCGAGGTAGCAGATGTATCTGAGTCACTCTCGAAGTCAAAGGTCATGGGCGGCATGTCCAACATCTGAACAAAGAAAAATAACTTTTTCCATGTCAGTAAGACATATAGCAAGCACGTAATCAGACATAGTAACTACAGCAGCCTAGGTCGTCTACAGCAGTACATAGCATGACAGTATTAAACAGAAGTAGCATGCGATCAAAAGCAGATAGTAGCAGGCAGTAGCGAGAATAAGCAATAGCATACAGCAAGTTCACATAGCAGTAAAAGTAAGCAGTAGCATGCAGTAGTAGTAAGCAATAACAAGTAAACGAGCAAGTTATAGATTAGTCCTATTAGCAAATCCTACTCAGCTCGGTCAAGACTCACTAATGCAACCTAATTCCCTACAACCAATGCTCTAATACCAAATGTGACGACCCGTTCAAAATCATCGTGTACGGATCATCAAAAAAAGGATCATTACAAGGTCAAACACTATATGCTGTTTAAAAACCAGTTTTGCATTCATGAAAAGATAACTTAAAATGTTTTACAAAATATAACGTGACACAAAGGTCATTACAAAGCCATTATTTAAAATAACATAAGTTGCGAATGCAAGATAAAAGTTCTGAGACACCGCTATTTTTTTTTAATAAATCCGTGGCGGAAGCATATTATTAATTAAATACGATATCGACATTTGTACAAACCGATGTCACGTGTCATTAAAACAATTTACATATTAACAGGAAGAGACGTAAATACATTCTGTTTTCAAAAGTACATGGTTCATATTCTAAAAGACCACATCAGAGTTAACCCTGTTAAACATAACATCATCATGCCCGTCTTCTCCCAAGAGCACTATCTACAAAAGCTAACAACCTGCAGGGAGGAGATGGAGGGGAATTAGCACGAAGCTAAGTGAGTACGACTAACTACAGGCCATAGCATACATAAGCGTTATACTAATCATGTAACAATAGTCTAACACACAAACATCACCCAAGTTCCATCTACAGAGACTCTCGCGGCTCGGCCAAACCATTATCCACCAGCTGATCGGACTGGGGCTTACCAGAAGTTCCTCCACCATCGTGTGTATATATATAATCCGCACACGATGAACACGTCATTCACATATATATACACCTCGATTGTCTAGGCTACCACATGAGGAACCCAACCCGCAGGTTGATCTCTCCTACCTAGGCTACCACACAATAGGGACGCACTAGGCTCCAGCAGACAAGCATCAACTAACATGCAGTCATCACAACGTACTAACTAACCACAACAGTAAGTATATCTAACAAGCATGGCAATCATAATATAACATGCTTCTATCTACTATATTGTAACGACCCTGGATTTTCCAACGTTATTTATTAATAATTATTATTATTAATACTTTTGATTTAACGAATCTATGTTATTACATTTACATGTTGCCATGATTGCCCGTACTTGACTTTAATTGCCCGAAACGTCTTTGTGACACCCGAAACTTACACGAATAATATTTTCAGGTATTATTTACATTCATGATTAAGTTTTATTAATAATTTTGATTAACTATGGTTATTAGTTAATTACTTGGGCTTTAATTGGATTTATTTGTTAATTAATTGAACTTGGGCTTTTATTAGTGTTATGGACTCATGATATTAGGCTTATAAGCCCACCCTACATCTTAAATGGTTTAACTAGCCCAACCTAACATGTAAGTACCACTTTAGAACTTAACTAGTTTGTAAATACTTGTAGGAATCTAGTTATCACCTTATCCCCATGCAAGCCTCCTTATTAACCAACTTTTGTGACATTTACATGCTATAAACTTGTAGATCCTTCCCTTCCTCTTGCTAGCTTGGCCGTCGGCCTTATGGGGTGTAAAGGGGAGTTTTATTTTTTTTACTACTTCACTTACTTGTAATCTCACACACACACTTCATTTCAAACTTACATGTTACTTTCCTTTCATATTTTTCTCTCATCTTTCCTTTACTTGTAAGTACCAAGAACATCTTTTTCTCCCCTTTTCTTTTAGCTAAAACCGAATACCATAGCACCCTTAATCATCATCATCACTTGTTGTTGTTGTAGTTAATTACTTGTTGTTTACATAATTGTTGATGATTACTTACTAGTTAACAAGAATCAATCTTTCAAGTTTGAATTCTTCTTTTTATCTTGCACTAGCAAGAACATACAAGAACTAACTTTCTAGTTATGTTCTACATATAATATGTCAAAAGATTGTAAGTTCATGGTTGTAAATCATAGTTGAAGCTCATGAAGTAAACTTTAAAGTTTACTTTCTAAAGATCAAGACTTAGGCTTGAATCCTTAAAGTATGCAACCCATGAACTTATTAACTTGTTTACTTAGTTTATTCTTTACATTAAGCACTTTAATTTCATGTTTGTTGGTTGTTATTGGTCAAGTGTTACCAGTTAACTTTGATCTCATTAATCTTGAACTAAAAGTTAACTTTAAAAGTTCAATAACATATAAGTAAGCTTTCTTTAATTATAACTTTGTACACTTATGTTAGATCTAGACTTTTGAGTCTTGGATCTTCAAGATCTAAATAAGAACTATGTTCTACAACTTAAGATCTTAATTTTATAAGTTTATTTTCAAGTTGTAACTTATTATTAGTTTTAAAGTTCATGTATGTGTTAGATCTAAGACTTTGATGTAACTTTGGTTCATCAAAACACTTGCAACACTTAAGTGAGTTGTGCTTCATGTCTTAGACTTGCACTTGGGTTATGATGGTCAAACCTTGGTGAAAATGATGCAAACACATCAACGAGTTGTACACTTGAAGCTATATGCATCAAGGATGAGAACCATGATAAGCATCAAGCACCAAGAACCACCGGAACCTACTGACCCTACTATTTTACTGTTTCTGTTTCTGACCCATACGACCTGGGCTACTGTAATTATTATTTTCAGATAGCTCTGTTCGAGTAGATAACTTTTCATATAGGACTCATCTTAATCCGTGTAGTGACCCGAACTTTTCCATGTTTATATATATATTAAATGAAACTGTTATTTACATGATTAAGTGTTTCCAACATGTTAAGCAATCACACTTGTTAAGACTTGATTAATTGAAATAGGTTTCATATAGACAATTGACCACCCAAGTTGAACGGTGATTCACGAACGTTAAAACTTGTAAAAACTATATGATGACATATATATATATGGATATATATATAGTTAACATGATATTATGATAAGTAAATATATCATTAAGTATATTAACAATGAACTACATATGTAAAAACAAGACTACTAACTTAATGATTTTGAAACGAGACATATATGTAACGATTATCGTTGTAACGAAATTTAATGTATATATATCATATTAAGAGATATTTATACATCATAATATCATGATAATATAATAATTTAAAATCTCATTTGATATTATAAACATTGGGTTAACAATACTTAACAAGATCGTTAACCTAAAGGTTTCGAAACAACACTTACATGTAATGACTAACGATGACTTAACGACTCAGTTAAAATGTATATACATGTAGTGTTTTAATATGTATTCATACACTTTTGAAAGACTTCAAGACACTTATAAAAATACTTCTACTTAACAAAAATGCTTACAATTACATCCTCGTTCAGTTTCATCAACAATTCTACTCGTATGCACCCGTATTCGTACTCGTAAAATACACAGCTTTTATATGTATGTACTATTGGTATATACACTCCAATGATCAGCTCTTAGCAGCCCATGTGAGTCACCTAACACATGTGGGAACCATCATTTGGAAACTAGCATGAAATATCTCATAAAATTACAAAAATATGAGTAATCATTCATGACTTATTTACATAAAAACAAAATTACATATCCTTTATATCTAATCAATACACCAATGACCAAAAACACCTACAAACACTTTCATTCTTCAATTTTCTTCATCTAATTGATCTCTCTCAAGTTCTATCTTCAAGTTCTAAGTGTTCTTCATAAATTCCAAAAGTTCTAGTTTCATAAAATCAAGAATACTTCCAAGATTGCAAGTTTACTTCCAAGTTTTCTAAATCCATTCCAAGTAATCATCCAAGATCAAGAAACCTTTGTTAATTACAGTAGGTTATCTTTCTAATACAAGGTAATAATCATATTCAAACTTTAATTCAATTTCTATAACTATAACAATCTTATTTCGAGTGGAAACCTTACTTGAAATTGTTTTCGTGTCATGATTCTGCTTCAAGAACTTTCAAGCTGTAAGGACCCGTCAAAATCGCTATTGACGCGGCACGTTAATCATTGATTCCACAGTGAGGTTTTGACCTCTATATGATACGTTTTGATAAAATATTGCATTCATTAAAATAAGTGACTTTCTAAACATAGAAAGTTATAAACATGTGGGCGAGTGCTTAGGTATAAGCAAAACCCCGAAATACATAAGTCTTTAATTTACAGGTTGACATCACAGTCCAGTTATTTATTACACAACGCAGTTTTATTTTGAATGCAATAAACTTTGTACAAAGCATGAGAGACTCCATGCAGGCAACAAGCACATCACAGCGGAAGCATTCTAAGGACCTGAGAATAAAACATGCTAAAAAGTCAACACGAATGTTGGTGAGTTATAGGTTTAATTGCTCGAGTCATAAACATGTATAAAGATAGACCACAAGATTTCATCAAAAGTTTATCAATAGATTCTACGTAACAGAGCACCCTGGTAACTAAACTTAACGCTATAGTGATAATTACCCCATTCGTTTTAATACACGCAAACCAACGTCTCTTAAACTCAAATAACATACGTCCGTTAAAAGGCTAGCGCTCTAGCTCGGACGGGGATGTCAAGCCCTATGGATCCATATACAATTATTCGCGCCCACCAGTCCATATCCTATGTACTGGCAGCTACTAGTTACCAAAGCTAAGGGATTTTCGGTTTAACTCAGTGTAGAATATTGTATGTACTTGTGTCTTATTGCGTTTAAAATAAATTGCATGTATTCTCAGCCCAAAAATATTTAAAGTATTTAAAAAGGGAGACTATAACTCACAGTTCAATATTGCGATTCAATATTGTAGGCAAATTGCGTAGACGTAATGATGGTAGACGACTGTATGGTTGGTCTTGGATTCAAGAACAATACCCCGAACAATACCCAATATTTCCTTATTTTAAAACGGTTTGAAACCCGAATTAAAAATACCCTCGAATATACTTTATTATTATTAAACTTAAAATTAAAATTATAATTATAAATATAAAATTTACGTACTTAAATTATTATGAAAATTCGTCGAGCAAAACTGACCTTTTATAGTACTTTTCGATTTACTGTAGCTCATGCGATCGCATGAGTTTTTAGTGTTTTTGCCATGCGATCGCATGGCCGCCTTTTCTGTTTTTGTTTGCTAGTTCGTCGACATCAAATAGTATTTTACTGTAGCAAATAGTGTTTACTGTAGCAAATAGTGTTTACTGTAGCAAATAGTGTTTACTGTAGCAAATAGTGTTTTACTGTAGCAAATCACTGTAGCAAAGTCGTTTTCACTGTAGCACTGTAGCAAAATACGGTTTCACTGTAGCAAATAGTGTTTTACTGTAGCAAAGTCATTTTTACTGTAGCAATTAATGTTTTACTGTAGGAAAGTCGTTTTTACTTGTACATCTTATAATATATATATATATACATACATATATGTATATTTACATAATATTAAATCATAAAGAGAATTGGTTTAAATTAGTCGAAATTTTTCGGTTCATCACAGTACCTCCCCGTTAAAGAAAATTTCGTCCCGAAATTTTGAGTAGTACCTATTTCATGAGCGATATCAGTGAACAAATGTGGATACTTTTGCTTCATTTGATCCTCACGTTCCCAAGTAAACTCGGGTCCTCGTCTAGCGTTCCAACGAACTCTAACTATCGGTATTTTGCTTTGTTTTAATTGTTTGACCTCACGGTCCATGATTTCAACAGGTTCTTCGACAAAATGGAGTTTATCATTGATTCGTATTTCGTCAAGAGGAATTATGACATCCTCTTCAGCTAAACATTTCTTCAAATTTGACACGTGAAATGTGTCGTGAACACTACTAAGTTCTTGTGGTAGCCTTAATCGATAAGCAACTGCTCCAATTCTTTCGGTGATTTCAAAGGGTCCTACGTACCTAGGACTTAGCTTTCCTCGTTTACCGAATCGTACAACGCCTTTCCAGGGTGACACTTTCAACATGACTTTGTCGCCCACTTGAAATTCTAGCGGTTTTCTTCTTACATCAGCATAACTCTTTTGGCGACTCATGGCCGTTTTCAATCGCTGTTGTATTTGAATGATCTTTTCGGTGGTTTCGTGAATAATTTCTGGTCCAGTAAGTTGTCTTTCTCCTACTTCACTCCAACAGATAGGAGATCTGCACTTTCTACCGTAAAGTGCTTCAAATGGCGCTGCGTTGATGCTCGTATGATAGCTGTTATTGTATGAAAATTCTGCCAACGGTAAGTGTCGATCCCAACTGGTTCCGAAGTCAATCACGCATGCCCGTAACATGTCTTCCAATGTTTGTATTGTTCTTTCACTTTGACCATCTGTCTGTGGGTGATAAGCGGTGCTCATATCTAATCGAGTTCCCAATGCTTTTTGTAATGACTGCCAGAAACGTGATGTGAATCGGGTGTCGCGATCAGATATGATAGAGATGGGTACACCATGCCTGGAAACTACTTCCTTCAAATATAGGCGTGCTAATTTCTCCATACTGTCTGTCTCCTTTATTGGTAGGAAGTGAGCTGATTTAGTTAGACGATCAACTATCACCCAAATAGTATCATGACTACTTGCAGTCCTTGGCAATTTCGTAATGAAATCCATGGTTATTCTTTCCCATTTCCACTGCGGAATTTCTGGTTGTTGCAGTAATCCTGACGGCTTTTGGTGCTCAGCTTTAACCTTTGCACACGTCAAACATTTGCTTACATAAGTAGCAATTTCTGTCTTCATATTAGGCCACCAATAGAACTTCTTGAGATCATGGTACATTTTCCCATTTCCTGGGTGAATTGAGTACCTCGTTTTGTGTGCTTCATCTAGTACTAGTTGCCTTAGGTTACCATGTCTTGGTACCCATATCCTACCAGCAAAATACAGGGTTCCATCGGCTTTTACTTCAAGTTGTTTTTCTAACCCTTTGCTCATTTCACCTTTTTCGTTTTCTTCTTTTAAAGCTTCTAACTGTGCTGCTTGAATTTGCTTTGTGAGATCAGTACGAATTGTAATATTCAAAGCTCGGACCCTAAGAGGTTTTACTCTTTCTTTTCGACTTAAGGCATCAGCTACAACATTAGCCTTTCCGGGGTGGTAACGGATTTCACAATCGTAATCGTTTAACAACTCTACCCAGCGACGTTGCCTCATATTGAGTTGTTTTTGATCAAAAATATGCTGAAGACTCTTATGGTCAGTGTACACTGTACACTTGGTGCCATATAGATAGTGTCTCCATATTTTGAGTGCAAAAACTACAGCTCCAAGTTCCAAATCGTGTGTTGTATAGTTCTTTTCATGAATTTTTAGTTGTCGTGAGGCATATGCGATAACTTTTGTGCGTTGCATTAATACACATCCTAAACCTTGGCGCGAAGCGTCACAATAGATCACGAAATCATCATTTCCTTCTGGTAATGACAAAATGGGTGCGGACGTTAACTTCTTCTTTAACAACTGGAATGTTCCGTGGACCAATCATACTTCTTTCCCTTTTGAGTCAATGAAGTTAAGGGTTTGGCGATTCTAGAGAAATCTTGAATGAATCTTCGGTAGTAACCAGCAAGACCTAAGAATTGGCGGATTTGTGTTGGAGTCTTCGGTGTTTCCCATTTACTAATGGCTTCGATCTTGGAAGGGTCAACTTTAATTCCATGTTTACTGACAACATGTCCCAAAAATTGTACTTCTTGTAACCAGAAATCACACTTCGAAAATTTTGCATACAATTCTTCTTTCTTGAGTATCTCTAGTACCAGTCTTAAGTGTTGCTCATGTTCTTCCTTGTTCTTCGAGTAAATCAATATGTCGTCGATAAAAACAATGACAAATTTGTCTAAATACGGTCTACAGATGCGATTCATTAGATCCATGAATACTGCTGGAGCATTAGTCAATCCAAAAGGCATGACTAGAAATTCATAGTGACCGTAACGGGTTCTGAACGCGGTTTTAGGAACATCTTCTTCCTTCACTCTCAGCTGATGATATCCGGAGCGTAGATCAATCTTGGAATAAACACTTGATCCTTGCAATTGATCAAATAAATCATCAATCCTCGGTAATGGGTACCGATTCTTGATCGTTAATTTGTTTAATTCTCGGTAATCTATGCACATTCTCATAGATCCATCCTTCTTCTTGACGAACAGAATAGGAGCACCCCAAGGTGAAAAACTAGGACGAATAAATCCACGGTCCGATAATTCTTGCAACTGGTCTTGTAATTCTTGCATTTCTGAAGGTGCAAGTCTATATGGAGATCGGGCTACAGGTGCAGCTCCTAGTATGAGATCAATCTGGAATTCTACACATCTGTGTGGAGGTAGCCCCGGTAATTCTTCTGGAAATACTCCGGGATATTCTCTTACAACCGGCATGTCATTAATGCTTCTTTCTTCAGTATCGATCTTCTTTACATGTGCCAGAATAGCATAACAACCTTTTCTTATAAGTTTCTGGGCCTTCATACAGCTGATAAAGTTCAGCTTTGAGTTGCTCTTCTCCCCATAAATCATTAATGACGTTTCATCCTTATGAGGGATGCGGATTGCTTTCTCAGCGCAAACAACTTCCGCTCTTGTTTTGGACATCCAGTCCATGCCAACGATTACGTCAAAACTTCCTAATTCTACGGGTATCAAATCAATTTTGAAGGTTTCACCAGCGAGATTCATTTCGCAACCATGGCAAATTTTATCGGCTTTTATCAGTTTACCATTAGCTAATTCAATAGTATATTTATCGTCTAGAGGTAATGATGCACATTTTAGTTTAAAACTAAAGTCTTTACACATATAACTTCTATCAGCACCCGTATCAAACATAATAGAAGCTAGTTGATTATTAACGGTAAACGTACCCGTGACAAGATTAGGATCCTCACGTGCTTTACTGGCACTAACATTAAATGCCCTCCCACGTGCGGGTTCTTTGTTCTTCTCCTTATCAGGGCATTGATTTATAAAGTGACCAGACTTCCCGCATCCAAAACATTTCTTGACATCGGTCAGTTTTGTCTTTACTTCAGAAACGGTGGCATAACAATCTTTCGCCACATGTCCTTTCTTGTTGCACTTATCACAGACCACTTGACAATAACCTGCATGATGTGTGTAACATCTTTTGCAGAACGGATGGGGTCCCTTATAGTTTGGACTTGCAGTTGCCCCATCTTGTTTACCTTTAAAAGTTTCTTGTTTCTTCAGGTGAGTACTTTTGCCCTTATAGTCTTCCCATTTCCTCTTTCCTTCAGTTGTCTTGACTTCGGTAATTGGTGCCTTAATCGAACTCTCTGTGATCTGGTCCATGAGTTGGTGTGCCATTGTCATGGCTTCCTGCATCGTATTTGGTTTGGACGATGTAACATTTCCTTTGATATTGATCGATAAACCGTCAATATACATTTCTATCTTTCGTTTCTCGTTTGGCACCAATTCGGGACACAACAAGGCTAGTTCCATGAAACGCTTTTCATAGTTATTGAGATTCGCGCCGATAACCTTCAGATTACGTAACTCAGATTCCATTTTTCTGATCTCGTTTCGAGGACAGTACTCCTCGATTAGCATCTTTTTCAGTTCTTCCCAAGAGATATCATATGCCGTATCTATTCCTTCCGCTTTAGCATAATTGTTCCACCAAGTAAGTGCACCGTCTTGCAACGTGCACGAAGCATACTTTGACTTGTCTCCGTTCGCACAATTACTGATTTTGAAAACGGACTCCATCTTTTCAAACCATCGGGTTAGACCGACTGGTCCCTCGGTTCCACTAAACGTCTGTGGTTTGCATCCTTGAAAAGTTTTGTATGAGCATCCGTTTCGTGAGTTTGTGTTTATGGCTGCTGCACTGTAGCACTGTAGCAAAATAGTGTTTTACTGTAGCAAATAGTGTTTTACTGTAGCAAAGTCATTTTTACTGTAGCAATTAATGTTTTACTGTAGGAAAGTCGTTTTTACTTGTACATCTTATAATATATATATATATATATATATATATATATATATATATATATATATATATACATACATATATGTATATTTACATAATATTAAATCATAATGAGAATTGGTTTAAATTAGTCGAAATTTTTCGGTTCATCACACAAGCCATCTAAGGATCCTTTGAAGCTAGATCCATTTTTCTCATTTCCAGTAGGTTTATCCAAGGAACTTGAGGTAGTAATGATGTTCATAACATCATTCGATTCATACATAAAAAGTTGTCTTATTCAACGTTATAAACTTGTAATCACTAGAACATAGTTTAGTTAATTCTAAACTTGTTCGCAAATAAAGTTAATCCTTCTAACTAGACTTTTAAAATCAACTAAATACATGTTCTATATCTATATGATATGCTAACTTAATGATTTAAAACCCGGAAACACGATAAATACCATAAAACTGGATATACGTCGTCGTAGTAAAACCGGGGGCTGTTTTGGTTGGGATAATTAAAAGCTAAGAAGAACTTTTATTTAAAAGCTATACTTCTGGAAAAATGATTTTTCTTATGAACATGAAACTATATCCAAAAATCATGATTAAACTCAAAGTGAAAGTATGTTTTTCAAAATGGTCATCAAGATGTCGTTCTTTCGACGGAAATGACTACCTCTTTCAAAAATGACTTGAAACTTGTATTTCTGACTACAAACTTATACTTTTTCTATTTAGATTCATAAAGTTAAGTTCAATACGAAACCGTGGCAACTGGAATCACTCAAAACGGATTAGAAACAAAGAAATGGCGAGTAAAACAAGATTGATAAAAACTACTCATTTTACCTACGTGAAAGTTAGTAATAAATCTATTTCAACCATAACCTAATCAACTTATAATGTATATTATGTAATCTTGAGATACCATAGACACGTATACAATGTTTTGACCTATCATGTCGACCCATCTATATATATATATATATATTGCGGAATAACCATAGACACTCTATATGTGAATATTGGAGTTAGCTATACAGGGTTGAGGTTGATTCCAAAATATATATATATAGTTTGAGTTGTGATCAATACTGAGATACGTATACACTGGGTCGTGGATTGATTCAAGATAATATTTATCGATTTATTTTTGTACATCTAACTGTGGACAACTAGTTGTAGGTTACTAACGAGGACAGCTGACTTAATAAACTTAAAACATCAAAATGTATTAAAAGTATTGTAAATATATTTTGAACATACTTTGATATATATGTATATATTGTTATAGGTTCGTGAATCAACCAGTGGCCAAGTCTTACTTCCCGACGAAGTAAAAATATGTGAAAGTGAGTTATAATCCCACTTTTAAAATCTAATATTTTTGGGAAGAGAATACATGCAGGTTTTATAAATGATTTACAAAATAGACACAAGTACGTGAAACTACATTCTATGGTTGAATTATCGAAATCGAATATGCCCCTTTTTATTAAGTCTGGTAATCTAAGAATTAGGGAACAGACACCCTAATTGACGCGAATCCTAAAGATAGATCTATTGGGCCTAACAAACCCCATCCAAAGTACCGGATGCTTTAGTACTTTGAAATTTATATCATATCCGAAAGGTGTCCCGGAATGATGGGGATATTCTTATATATGCATCTTGTTAATGTCGGTTACCAGGTGTTCACCATATGAATGATTTTTATCTCTATGTATGGAATGTGTATTGAAATATGAAATCTTGTGGTCTATTGTTACGATTTGATATATATAGGTTAAACCTATAACTTACCAACATTTTTGTTGACATTTAAAGCATGTTTATTCTCATGTAAATACTAAGAGCTTTCGCTGTTGCATACTAAAATAAGGACAAGATTTGGAGTCCATGTTTGTATGATATTGTGTAAAAACTGCAATCAAGAAACTGATTTCGATGTAACATATTTGTATTGTAAACCATTATGTAATGGTCATGTGTAAACATGATATTTTAGATTATCATTATTTGATAATCTACGTAAAGCTTTTTAAACCATTATTTATGAAATAAAGGTTATGGTTTGTTTTAAAATGAATGCAGTCTTTGAAAAACGTCTCATATAGAGGTCAAAACCTCGCAACGAAATCAATTAATATGGAACGTTTTTAATAAATAAGAACGGGACATTTCAATCCGAGTTACGGTTTAGGATTTATGGCCCTCTGACCATCACTATGTCCATTTAACGTTGTGCTGAAAAATTCTGACCTACTCGCACTTAGACCGTCGCCAAGGTCAAACGAAGACGAGTTTGTTTCTGTAATTTTTACCACAACTAAAGGACTCATATACGGAGCCATTGTCACTGGTCTCACCTTATTTCAGTAGGTATTGAGGCCGTGGTGACTGACCGAACTCAGCCTTTGTTTTAAACTACTTTCATGAACGAAACTTACTTTACACCTTTTGTTTGATGATGAATGATGATGACCCTTAAGACCTTATTTACATACTTTTAAACCTTTTTGGACAATTTACTGACTTAGTGATATTTGACTTAGGTTGAGGACCCGTTTGGACAACCTACATACTTGCTTACTTTCGGACTCATACTTTACCGCTACTTTATCATTATGAGTTATAGCATTCCCTTTTTACTTTAACTTATTTTGGGAACTGAGAATACATGCGGATTTTATGTTTTACATACCAGCCACGAGTATTTAAACTTATAAATGTGTGGGTTATACAACGGCATAAACATTCCCTTTAGCTCGTTAACGTTTAATCATTGGTTTTTGAACCGTGAACGCGAATCTTAGATATGGATCCATAGGATTTGACATCCCCACTCGGGCTAGTAGCGCTAGCATTTAATGAGTGTTTTATACTTCGTAAACATACGCACTTTCCAAGTGTACTTTCAGGGGGTATAAACGTTAAGTTAGTTACCAAGTGCCCACGGTTAACATATACTTTATCATACTGTTTTGAAACGCTCTTTGTAGCACTGAAATCTCGTGGCCTACCTTACATACTGTTATACTTAAACTATAGCTCACCAACCTTTGTGTTGACATTTTTTAAGCATGTTTTTCTCAGGTGCTTAAGGTTATTTTCTTTCGCTGTGTACTAGTCTTGCCGTAGACACCCGCTGCTCTAGTGTTATCACCGCATGAACTGTTTATCTTGCATTCAAACTTTAATACATTTGAAACTATGTTTTGTAATGAACTAAAGGTCACATACATTTATTCATGCTTGCTATTCATAGAAGCATACTATTGGTGTAAAATAATTGACGTCGGTTATGACATCATCTTTTTATCGTGAATGCAACTTCTTTTATTACAGCATGTAGTACTTAACCTTGTAATGATCCTGTTGTTGATGATTCGTACACGATGGTTTTGTACGAGGCATCACATTTGGTATCAGAGCATTGGTTGTAGGGAATTAGGTTGCATTAGTGAGTCTAAGACCGACCCGAGTAGGATTCACTAATAGGACTAATCTACAACTTGCTAGTTTATTTGTTTCCGCTGAACTTACTGCATTCTGCTGCTTACTTTTACTGCTATATGCCGTATGCTACTACATGATTTCACTACTGTATGATATTACTTGCTTTCGATTGCATGCTACTTCTGTACGATTCGTTATTATTGCCATGCTACTTATTTTTATACATGATTTAAACTGTTGGCCTAATACGTGCTTGCTTTATGACTTACTGATATGGAAAAATTTATTTTTCCTTGTTCAGATGTCGGATACTCCACCTGCTATCATTTTGGGCAGTTCAGACTCGTCAGCCACCCCACCTGCTGTTGCTGCCGACACACCGATCCCGCTACCCACGAGTGACTCCGGCGCTTCATCTTCCGGGACTAGCAGCCAGGCACCTGCCCCAGTGGTTACTTCTAGCGGAGCCCATGACCCTTCAGAGATTCCAGCTCCATCTGTCCCCGGACCTTCAGGATCACAGCCCCGCTCCGGCGAGATTGTGATTCCCGCGGAGTTCGGGGAAGGTCCATTCCGTAACCGGTATCGCCATTGGTGCCGACGCGCCCCTGATGGACGTATCATTCCGATCGGACCCGCTCGTTACCAATAGATGATGGCCGCTCAAGGACGTCCAGTTCAGCCACCCGTACAGCCACCACATGATTCGGATGACCCGTCATCCACTGATGCTTCATCCGAAGACACCTCCTCAGACGACTCCAGTGATGATGAGGACCCTGCTGATGTACCTATACAGGCACCCTCCACCCCGCCGAAGAAGCGATACCGTTTTGATGGCACCGTCATTCCAGGGGTGAGTGGAAGTCATGCTTTCACTGATGCATTTGGTCGGCGTCGTAGGGTTACTGCTCGTAAGCGGCTTGTGCCGTACCCTGCCGACCCACAAGTGCGTAAGGCACCCCATTACGTACTGACTATTTCTGCAGCCGGAACATCTGCACCCCATTATGTAATGTCTGCACCACCGGCACCACCCGCACCACCAGCACCACCGGCACCTCCAGCACCACCTGCCCCACCATCTCCCACTGTCGAGGAATTTACAAGGGAGGTGGAGACCCTCCGAGCTCGAGTTGCTGAGCTAGAGGACCAGATGGCCCATGTTATGGACATCCTTCACCCACCTTCACCGTAGGGCTTTTGTATTTAGATTTCATTATGTAATCTAGTTGTAGTTTTTTTTTTCACTTATGTATTGTACGGACTTATTCAGATGTATGAAACTTATTATTATTAATGGAACTTTGCGTTATTTAATTCTTGCACGATGTTCTATTTACATTACTATACGATGATTCTGTATTATTTGTACCTAGATGCGTTATTTAATAACATGTGATGTTTTGATTCCATGTTGGTTACTATATACTATATTATTATATATTGAATGCTGGATTTTGACTTGAATCAAAAATTTTGTTTAGAACACCATGGCTAACGGTCGATCCACACCTACTGCTGCTCAAATTGAAGAGATGATCCAAGAACGTGTAGCTGCAGCCATTGCGGAAATGCAACCCCATGCTCCACCGCCACCACCACCGCCACCACCACCGGTTATTCAACCCGTTCGAAATTGGTGTACTCACAAGGAATTCCAGAGCTGTAAACCACATAACTTCAGTGGCACTGAGGGACTGGTTGGTCTCACCAGATGGTTCGAGAAACTTGAATCAGTATTCCGAGTTAGCAACTGTTCAGAGGACAACAAAACCAAATTTACTTCTTGCACGCTATCTGACGGCGCGCTCACGTGGTGGGACACAATGGCACAGGCACAAGGCATTGATGAGGCGTATGCTACGCCATGGGAAGAATTTAAGTGTGCCATGATTGAGGAGTATTGTCCGAGAACCGAAATCCAAAAGATGGAAATGGAATTCATGCAGTTAAAGGCCGTTGGGAACGACCTTGATGGTTACAACAGGAGATTTTTGGAACTAGCCCTGATGTGTCCGACAATGGTCACCCCAGAATTCAAGCGAATGGAGAGATACTTCTGGGGACTCCCTAAGAGCATTAAGGGAAACGTCACCTCATCCAAACCACCAAATGTCCCAGAAGAGATGCGCATGGCGCATACTTTAATGAATCAAATAACCATCGATGAACTGGAGAAAACTAAGACTGAAGCAGGTACTAGTGAGAAGCGCAAATGGGATAACCACAACAACAACAACAATAGGGGAAGAAACTATGAACAGAACCCGGCGAAATGACATGAGGGTTTCAGAGGAAACAACAACGGTGGAAACCCCAATCTGAACACCAACTCAAACCCGAACTACAAAGGAACCTTACCACAATGCAAGCGGTGCTACAAGCATAATACTGGGTATTGCAATGTTGTTTGTGAGAAGTGCCAACCGACTGGGCATGTTGGAAAAGACTGCAAGGTCACCACTTTGAATGGGAAGCCGAACCCCACAGGGCCGAGGAAGTGCTACGAATGTGGACAGATGGGCCATTTCAGAAATGCATGCCCCAACAAAAGAAAAGACGGAAGACCCCCCCCCCCCCCCCCCCCCCGTGGTAGAGCTTTCAACGTTAATACAAGGGACGCACGCGAAAACCCCGACTTGGTGACATGTATATTCAAAATCAACAATCTTTTAACTTCTGTCTTGTTTGATACTGGTGCGGATAGAAGTTATGTATGTAGACATTTTTGCGATAAGATTAATTGGTCTTTAGTCCCGTTAAAAGAGAGTATGCTTGTCGAGGTTGCCAATGGAAAACTTGAAAAGGTTGACCATATTAGTCGTGGAGCTATTATCAACATAGCTGGTGCAGATTTCAAAATTCATTTGATACCTATCAAACTGGGAAGTTTTGACGTGATCGTTGGTATGGATTGGTTGAGCAAGATAAGAGCCGATATTATTGGTGGAGATAAAGCTCTTTGTATACCACAAGGAGACAGTGAGCCACTGATCATCTA
Source organism: Rutidosis leptorrhynchoides (assembly GCF_046630445.1). Taxonomy (NCBI): domain Eukaryota; kingdom Viridiplantae; phylum Streptophyta; class Magnoliopsida; order Asterales; family Asteraceae; genus Rutidosis; species Rutidosis leptorrhynchoides. The sequence continues at coordinate 183,792,437 of NC_092337.1, forward strand.
CGGAGAGAGATGTACCTCGAAGCTGAACCTCATTAGTTGCATGAAAGCACAAAAGATTATGAAGAAGGGACGTCTTGCTGTCCTAGCGCATGTGAAAATGGTAGAAACTGAGGTGAAGAGCGTGAGCGACGTTCGAATTGTGAACGAATTTTTCGATGTCTTCCCAGAGGAATTGCCTGGATTACTGCCGCCGAGAGCCGTAGAGTTTCAGATCGACTTAGTGCCAGGAGCTGCACCTGTAGCTCGCACACCTTATAGACTCGCACCTTCCGAGATGCAAGAATTACAAAGCCAACTACAAGAACTACTTGATCGAGGATTTATCCAACCAAGCTTCTCGCCTTGGGGCGCACCTGTGTTGTTTGTGAAGAAGAAGGATGGATCCTTCCGTATGTGTATCGACTACCGTGAGCTCAACAAATTGACTATCAAGAATCGGTATCCTCTTCCACGAATTGATGATCTTTTTGATCAACTACAAGGATCGAGCGTTTACTCAAAGATCGATTTACGATCCGGTTATCACCAGTTGAGGGTGAAGGAAAGTGACGTGATGAAAACTGCATTTAGAACTCGTTATGGTCATTATGAGTTTCTCGTGATGCCATTCGGATTAACCAATGCACCTGCCGTGTTCATGGATCTCATGAATCGTGTCTGCAAGCCGTACTTGGATAAGTTTGTTATCGTCTTCATAGATGATATCCTCATCTAGTCTAAGAGCGAAGAAGAGCATGAACAACACCTCCGACTAGTACTTGAACTCCTGAGACAAGAGCAACTTTACGCCAAATTCTCCAAGTGTGAATTTTGGTTTAAGGAAGTACAATTTCTGGGTCATGTTGTGAGTGACCAGGGTATCAAAGTTGATCCCACCAAGATTGAAGCTATCAGCAAGTGGGAGACTCCCACTACTCCGACCCACATTCACCAATTCCTAGGTCTCGCCGGTTAATACCGAAGGTTTATTGAAGGATTTTCTCTGATTGCGCGTCCTTTGACCGCGCTGACTCACAAGGGCAAGAAGTTCATTTGGGAACCCGCACACGAATCAGCATTCCAAACTTTGAAGAAGAAGTTAACCACCGCACCTATTTTATCGCTTCCCGAGGGCAGTGACGACTTTGTTGTTTATTGCGATGCGTCGAAAAGTGGTTTTGGTTGTGTACTGATGCAAAGATCAAAGGTTATTGCCTATACTTCTCGTCAACTGAAGATTCATGAGCAGAACTACACCACTCACGATCTCAAACTTGGAGTCGTTGTCTTTGCACTCAAATTGTGGAGACACTATTTGTATGGAACTAAGAGTACTATCTTCACCGATCACAAGAGTCTCCAACACATCTTCGATCAGAAGCAACTGAATATGAGACAGCGTCGATGGATCGAGACGCTCAACGACTACGATTGTGAACTTCGTTTTTCATCCTGGTAAGGCCAATGTTGTAGCTGACGCTTTAAGCCGAAAGGAGAGGATGGCACCTCTTCATGTTAGGGCTCTGAACATCACCATCCATTCGAACCTCAACAGTCAGATCAGAGTAGCCCAAGATGAGCCTCTCAAGAAGGAGAATATAACTCATGAACATTTGAAGATTCTTGTCTCTCGATTCGAGGTTAGTGAGTCTGGACTCCGATGTTATGCCCGAAGAATTTGGGTACCTTATTATGGAGATCTACGGAACCTTATACTTAATGAAGCCCACAAGTCGAGATATTCGATTCATCCCGGAGCGGGCAAGATGTACCACGACCTTAAAGAACAATATTGGTGGCCGAATCTTAAGAAAGACGTTGCGACTTATGTTGGTAAGTGTTTGACTTGCTCGAAGGTTAAAGCCGAGCATCAGAGACCTTCTGGTTTACTTCAACAGCCGGAAATCCCACAATAGAAATGGGAAAGGATAACGATGGATTTCATCACCAAGCTACCAAAGACGGTGGGCGGATACGATACTATTTGGGTTATTGTTAACCGCCTTACCAAATCTGTACACTTCTTAGCGATGAAGGAAACGGATACAATGGAAAGACTTGCTCAACTATACATCAAGGAGGTTGTATCTCGTCATGGTGTACCTTTATCGATCATCTCCGATCGCGATCCCCGTTTTGCTTCTAGATTTTGGCGTTCTTTGCAAGAAACCATGGGAACTCGTCTTGACATGAGTACTGCTTATCACCCTCAGACTGACGGGCAAAGTGAACGAACAATTCAGACCTTGGAGGACATGTTGCGTGCATGTGTCATTGATTTCGGAAAGGCCTGGGAAAGGCATTTGCCGTTAGCCAAATTCTCGTACAACAACAGTTATCACTCGAGCATTAATGCCGCACCTTTCGAAGCATTGTATGGCTCTAAGTGCCGATCTCTTATTTGTTGGGCCGAAGTAGGCAAAAAGCAAATCACCGGACCCGAGGTAGTCCACGAAACGACGGAGAAGATTGCTCAGATTCAAGATAGACTTAAGACTGCCCGTGATCGCCAAAAGAGCTATGCCGATCTTAAACGTAAAGACTTTGAATTCAACATGGGCGACCGTGTAATGTTGAAGGTTGCACCTTGGAAAGGTGTGATTCGCTTTGGAAAACGTGGAAAGTTAAACCCACGATACATTGGTCCTCTTAAAATCTTGGAACGTATTGGACCTGTTGCTTACCGTTTGGATCTTCCAGCTCAATTGAGCTCAGTTCATCCTACCCCTCCATGTGTCAAACTTGAAGAAGTGTCTTGCTGCACCTGAACTTATCATACCACTTGAGGAACTTACGATTGACGACAAACTCCACTTTGTGGAGGAACCTGTTGAAATTATGGACCGTGAGGTCAAGACTTTGAAACGCAACAAGATTTCGATCATCCGAGTGCGATGGAATGCCAAACGAGGACCTGAGTTTACCTGGGAGCGAGAGGATCAAATGATGCGGAAGTATCATCACCTTTTCCCGACTCCTCCATCTACCTCAGCTTAAATTTCGGGATGAAATTTTCTTTAACAGGTGGGTAATGTAACGACCCTAGATTTTCCAACGTTATTTATTAATAATTGTTATTATTAATACTTGTGATTTAACGAATGTATGTTATTACATTTACATGTTGCCATGATTGCCCGTACTTGACTTTAATTGCCCGAAACGTCTTTGTGACACCCGAAACTTACATGAATAATATTTTCAAGTATTATTTACATTCATGATTAAGTTTTATTAATCATTTTGATTAACTATGGTTATTAGTTAATTACTTGGGCTTTAATTGGATTTATTTGTTAATTAATTGAACTTGGGCTTTTATTAGTGTTATGGACTCATGATATTGGGCTTATAAGCCCACCATACATCTTAAATGGTTTACCTAGCCCAACCTAACATGTAAGTACCGCTTTAGAACTTAACTAGTTAGTAAATACTTGTAGGAATCTAGTTATCACCTTATCCCCATGCAAGCCTCCTCATTAACCAACTTTTATGACATTTACATGCTATAAACTTGTGGATCCTTCCCTTCCTCTTGTTAGCTTGGCCGTCGGCCTTATGGGGTGTAGAAGGGAGTTTTATTTTTTTTACTACTTCACTTACTTGTAATCTCACACACACACTTCATTTCAAACTTACATCTTACTTTCCTCTCATATTTTTCTCTCATCTTTCCTTTACTTGTAAGTACCAAGAACATCTTTTTCTCCCCTTTTCTTTTGGCTAAAACCGAATACCATAGCACCCTTAATCATCATCATCACTTGTTGTTGTTGTAGTTAATTACTTGTTGTTTACATACTTGTTGATGATTACTTACTAGTTAACAAGAATCAATCTTTCTAGTTTGAATTCTTCTTTTTATCTTGTACTAGCAAGAACATACAAGAACTAACTTTCTAGTTATGTTCTACATATAATATGTCAAAAGATTGTAAGTTCATGGTTGTAAATCATACTTGAAGCTCATGAAGTAAACTTTAAAGTTTACTTTCTAAAGATCAAGACTTAGGCTTGAATCTTTAAAGTATGCAACCAATGAACTTATTAACTTGTTTACTTAGTTTATTCTTTACATTATGCACTTTAATTTCATGTTTGTTGGTTGTTATTGGTCAAGTGTTACTAGTTAACTCTGATCTCATTAATCTTGAACTAAAAGTTAACTTTAAAAGTTCAAGAACATGTAAGTAAGCTTTCTTTAATTATAACTTTGTACACTTATGTTAGATCTAGACTTTTGACTCTTGGATCTTCAAGATCTAACTAAGAACTATGTTCTACAACTTAAGATCTTGATTTTATAAGTTTATTTTCAATTTGTAACTTATTATTAGTTTTAAAGTTCATGTATGTGTTAGATCTAAGACTTTGATGTAACTTTCGTTCATCAAAACACTTGCAATACTTAAGTGAGTTGTGCTTCATGTCTTAGACTTGCACTTGGGTTATGATGGTCAAACCTTGGTAAAAATGATGCAAACACATCAACGAGTTGTACACTTGAAGCTATATGCATCAAGGATGAGAACCATGATAAGCATCAAGCACCAAGAACCACCGGAACCTACTGACCCAATTGTTTTACTGTTTATGTGTCTGACCCGTGCGACTTGAGCTACTGTAATTAATATTTTCAGATAGCTCTATTCGATTAGATAACTTTTCATATAGGACTCGTCTTAATCCGAGTTACGGTTTAGGATTTATGGCCCTCCGATCGTCACTATGTCCATTTAACGTTGTGCTGAAAATTCTGACCTACTCGCACTTAGACCGTCGCCACCTTCAAACGAAGACGATTTTGCTTCTGTAATTTTTACCACAACTAAAGGACTCATATACAGAGCCATGGCCACTAGTCTCACCTTATTTCAGTAGGTATTGAGGCCGTGGTGACTGACCAAACTCAGCCTTTGTTTTAAACTACTATCATGAACGAAACTTACTTTACACCTTTTGTTTGATGATGAATGATGATGACCCTTAAGACCTTATTTACATACTTTTAAACCTTTTCGGACGATTTACTGACTTAGTGATATTTGACTTAGGTTGAGGACCCGTGTGGACAACCTACATACTTGCTTACTTTCCGACTCATACTTTACCGCTACTTTATCATTGTGAGTTATAGCATTCCCTTTTTACTTTAACTTATTTTGGGAACTGAGAATACATGCAGATTTTATGTTTTACATACTAGGTACGAGTATTTAAACTTATATGTGTGGGTTATACAACGGCATAAACATTCCCTTTAGCTCGGTAACATTTAATCATTGGTTTTTGAACCGTGAACGCGAATCTTAGATATGGATCCATAGGGTTTGACATCCCCACTCGGGCTAGTAGCGCTAGCATTTAATGAGTGTTTAATACTTCGTAAACATACGCACTTGCCAAGTGTACTTTCAGGGGGTATAAACGTTAAGTTAGTTACCAAGTGCCCACGGTTAACATATACTTTATCATACTGTTTTGAAACGCTCTTTGTAGCACTGAAATCTCGTGGCCTACCTTACATACTGTTATACTTAAACTATAGCTCACCAACCTTTGTGTTGACGTTTTTTAAGCATGTTTTTCTCAGGTACTTAAGGTTATTTGCTTCCGCTGTGTACTAGTCTTGCCGTAGACACCCGCTGCTCTAGTGTTATCACCGCATGAACTGTTTATCTTGCATTCAAACTTTAATACATTTGAAACTATGTTTTGTAACGACCTAAGGGTCACATACGTTTATTCATGCTTGATATTCGTAGAAGCATACTGTTGGTGTAAAACAATTGACGTCGGTTATGACGTCATCTTTTTATCGTGAATGCAACTTCTTTTATTACAGCATGTAGTACTTAACCTTGTAATGATCCTGTTGTTGATGATTCGTACACGATGATTTTGTACGGGGCATCACATATATTCTCCAGTTAGTCCCACTCACCGATTACCAGCAAACGAGAAGGTGTTCAGCTATCTAATCACTGAACCTTCTCTTTCTCCTTTTTTCCTGAGAAATACATATACACAAGTTAGTTTATGTCCATAAACACCAAATAACACAATACAGACGGGCTTGTCAGAAAACTGTCCGCTACAAATTTTCTCCTTAACACTTCACTTTCAAAATTTACATCATAAACATCAAAATACAAACGGGCAGCATAACGGCTAAAAAATTAACACTTAGGTAAAATATTCTGCTCTGGACACTCAGTCAATCGACTGTCTATACAATCGGTCGACTGACCTTACCAGTCGGTCGACTTATTTGGTATTTCCATAATCGGCCGAAATTCAAACTCAATCGGTCGGTTCACTCGCCAGTCGGTCGGTCTACTACATCAGTCGGTCGACTGTCAACCGACAGTCGGCCGACTGTGTTCATCATCTGTAGATTCTGAACATAACCTACGGACTTCAAGCTAAATTCATCAAAACTGGATCTAGAACTCGTTTTCGACACCAAAACTTACCACAACTCAATTACTACATGTCATAGACTATAAGCCCACAAAGTTTGGACCATAACAACATCAAATCCATGGATTTTGACACAAAATCAAGCTTTTGAACAAATACACTTAAAAACACCATTTTAACACTAAATTGATCATGAAGGCTCATGATTCATACCTTAAAAGAATCAGTAGAGTGTAAAGAACGTGATTTCAAGACCAATTCGAGCTCAAGATCAACTATGGGGAATTAGGGTTTGGTAGTTGGAAGGGATGAGAGTACGGAGTGTGTTTGGGAATTTTCTAGAAATAGGAAGAAGAACACACAGAGTAGTCACTTAATTTAGGTTAATTTCCCACACTGTGCAACACACGGGTATTTATCAGTTATCTGATATCTTTCGTACAACATTTGGCAACCCAAACGGAGTCCAAATTAAATAAACAAACCTGTTCTGTGACCCTTGTCACAAACAGGTCCTAACCACATCATTATTTAATAATAAATATTAAATAAAAATAAAAGCATATAATAACGCAATACAAACTTAAGGGCAAAATAGTAATCTTACAACTAGGCCTGATTGAGGATGTCACAAATCTACCCCCTTAAGAAGATTCCGTCCTCGGAATCTGGTCAAGGTCAAACAAATGGGGATATCGCGCCCTCATTAACTCCTCGGTTTCCCACGTCAAGTTAGAACCTAAACTGTGCCGCCATTCCACTAACACCATAGGAATCTGTTTCTCTCTTAGCTTTGTGACTTTCTTGTCCACTATTCTAACCGGCTCTTCTACTAACTTCTTAGTCAAGTCGACTTTCAAATCTTTCAATGGAAGAATCTGACTTTCATCGTCTACTTTGCACTTTCTCAGATAGCACAAGTTGAACGTGTTGTGAATTCCCGCTAACTCTGATGGAAGATCTAAAATAACAGTCTGATCATTCAAAATTTCTTTGATCGGAAATGGCCCAATAAACCTCGGTGCTAGTTTACCACGTTTACCAAATCTGATCACCCCTTTCCACGGCGAAACTTTAAGATAAACACGATCACCTACATTAAATGTCACCGGACGTTTGCGCAGATCAGCATACATCTTTTGTCTGTCTCTGGCTGCTTCTAACTTCTCACGTGCAATTTCAACCTTTTCTGCAGTTATCTGAACAATTTCGGGACCTGCAAATTGTTTCTCACCTGCTTCTAACCAACACGTAGGAGTTCTGCATTTTCGACCATACAACATTTCATACAGTGGCATTCCGATACTCGAATGATATGAATTGTTGTAAGAAAACTCTATCAGTGGAAGATGCGAATCCCAAGAACCACCATATTCTAAGACACACGCTCTCAACATGTCTTCTAACGTTTGAATCGTTCGTTCACTCTGACCTTCTGTTTGTGGATGATATGCTGTACTTAAATTCACACGCGTACCCAGATTCTGTTGTAAACTGTTCCAGAAGTTCGATACAAACCTAGTATCTCTATCGAAAACTATTGACAACGGTATACCATGTCGACTAACGATCTCTTTCAAGTAAAATTCTGCCAAATCACTTAACGAAGCTGTTTCACGAGTAGCTAAAAAGTGAGCACTCTTTGTTAAACGATCCACAATCACCCAGATCATGTCGTGTCCTTTCTGGTTTCGGGGTAACATGGTTACAAAATTCATCGTTATATGATCCCATTTCCACTGAGGAATTTCTAACTGTCTTAGAGATCCATACGGTTTCTGATGTTCTGCCTTAACTTGTGCACAAATATGATATTTTTCGACAAAATTTGCAACATCTGTCTTCATTGTCGGCCACCAATACATTGTTTTCAAGTCTCTATACATCTTTGTACTACCTAGATGCACTGATAATCTCAATTTATGCGCTTCAGTAAGGATTAAATCCCTCAAATCTCCAAGCATAGGCACCCAAATTCGATCTTTATAGGTCTTTAATCCTCTAGAATCATTGCATATGTCAAATTTTATTTTAGTCATTTGTTCAATCTTTAGGTTTTCGTCATTCAAAGCTACTAATTGAACGGTTATCAATCGATCAATCAAGTCTGAAACTATTTCAATTCTCATAAATCTAACATTTTCGATGGTTCTCTTGCGACTCAGAGCATCTGCGACCACATTTGCTTTACCCGGATGGTACTTAATCTCATAATCGTAATCTTTAATCAATTCTAGACATCGACGTTGACGCATATTTAATTCTTTCTGCGAAAAGATATACTGAAGGCTCTTATGATCTGTATAGATTTCACAATGCGTACCATACAAATAGTGTCTCCAAAGCTTCAAAGCAAACACAACTGCAGTTAACTCTAAATCATGAGTAGGGTAATTTCGTTCATGATTCTTCAACTGTCGTGAAGCATACGCTATAACTTTATTTTTCTACATCAAAACACAACCCAGACCTGTACGTAACGCATCACAGTAGACCACAAAATCTTCTTTTCCCTCTGGTAAGGCTAAAACCGGCGCTTGACATAACAACTGTTTGAGAGTCTGAAAAGCCTTTTCTTGTTCATCAGTCCATCGAAAGGCTACATCTTTTCTAGTTAACTTATTCTACCTCCCGCAGCCAAAATTCACATTTGGAGAACTTAGCGTACAACTGTTCCTTTTTTAGAAGTTCTAACACTAACCTCAGATGTGTAGCATGATCCTTCTCGATTTTCGAATATATCAAGATATCATCTATGGAGACAATCACAAACTTGTCAAGATACTGACGATACACCCTGTTCATTAAATCCATAAACACTGCTGGTGCGTTGGTTAACCCGAATGGCATAACTAAAAATTCATAATGACCATATCTAGTTCTAAACGCTGTTTTCGGTATGTCGGTCTCTGCAACACGTACCTGATGATACCCTGAACGTAAATCAATCTTTGAAAAGTAAGAAGCACCCTGTAACTGATCGAATAAATCATCTATTCTTGATAGCGGATACTTATTCTTGATTGTTCTCTTATTCAGATCGCGGTAATCTATACACATTCTAAGCGACCCATCTTTCTTTTTCACAAACAAAACAGGAGCACCCCACGGTGAAGAACTTGGTCGGATAAACCCCTTATCTAACAGTTCCTGAATCTGAGACATCATTTCTCGGATTTCTGACGGAGCTAATCTGTATGGAGCTTTTGCAACTGGCGTAGCACCTGGAACAAAATCAATTTTATACTCTACTTTACGTACTGGAGGTAACCCTGGTAGATCATCTGGAAATACTTCTGGAAATTCTGACACAATGGGAATATCAGTCACCTGCTTCTTCTCTTTCTTAACATCAATCACGTAGGCTAAGAAATGAATCACACCCTTTCGATATTGCCTTCTGAGCTTTCATTAGGGAAACCATATGGAAGTTAAATCCACTGCGCTCTCCCCTAGCTATCACTCGGGATCCGTCGGCCAAATGGAAAGAAATCATATTCTTATCACACTTAATATTAGCCCTATTAGCTCTTAACCAATTCATACCTATGACTACATCAAAGCTACGTATAGGCATCAACAAACAGGTTAAAGGGAAGGAATGGCCGTCAATTTTGATGGTACTTCCAGACACAGATGATGTGCATGGAACCATTTTACCCTCAGCTACTTCTATTCCCAAAGGCTCATCTAACATCCTAACAGGCAACTTCAACTTATCGCAGAAGTCTAAGGACATAAAAGATCGATTTGCTCCAGAATCAAATAACACACGAGCTGGCAAGGAATTAACCAAGAACATACCAGTAATGACGTCATCGGTAGCGGTTGCAGCGTCTACCATCATCTGAAACGCCCTTGCCTCTGCTGTTGGAGGATTCTTTCTCTTCTGCCCCGCAGTAGAAGCAGAAGATCTCCCAGAAGTAACTGACCTCGCCCCTGACCCTGCCCCAGAACCGGATCTTGACGCAGATAGAAAATTTGCAGATCTATGCCCCTCTTGATGGAAACTCCAACAAACATTTGACTTAAAAGAACAAGCTATTGATTCATGACCTAACACTCCACATTTCAAACACCTTCTGGTCATTGGAGAACACGGGCCGGTATGGGTTGACTTACAAACATTACACCATCCAGACTGACTTGAACCTAATCCACTAATACCAGACTTACTTTTCTGTTTAAACCCGCCTGAATTTTTACCACGAAAACCGAATTACTTACTCGATTGCTGATTTGACTGTCCACCCAATTGACCTTCTGATTTACCCCCAAAAGATCCACTTCTCGAACTTTCTCTTTTTTCTGCCATTACATCACCTTCAGTAACCTTGGCCATTTCATGAGCCTGCGCCAAAGTCGTTGCAAATCTCGCAACAGTTCTGTATTCTGGCTTAATCACCTCCATAAAATGTTGAATCTTATATTTCTCAGTTGGTACCCACTGTTGAACGAACCTTAGCTTAGATGCGAAATCTCTGAAAACCTCATCAATCTTCATACCTTCTATCATCTTCATACTCAGAAACTCTGTTTTCAATCTTTCCATCTCATACTCAGAACAATACTGCTTACGAACTTTAGCAGCAAATTGTTTGGAGGTAATTTGACTGATCTGTTCTTTGGGTAAATATGCAGTAATAGAATCCCACCACTCCATTGCTTCATCTTTGAGAAGCCTACTAGCAAACAGTACCATAGATTCAGACTCATAAAAACATGCTTCCAACGCTCTCTCTGCTTCTCTTAGCCAATTAAGGGTCATTGTAGGGTTTGTGTGTCCACTGTACTCAGGAGGTTTGCAGTCCATAAACTGTTTGTAGGTACACTTCCTTCTTGTCTCAGGGACTTGAAAAGGGTATATCATTTGATTTGGAAATGCCTGGTTAAACGGGAATTGCATTTGGAGGTTTTGATAGGTGGTTTGAGGAAACTGTGATTGGAAACTGTCACCTGCTTGATTATAAAGGTTTGAAGGAAAAGTTGTGTTTAACGCAGTGGTATTAGAGTTCCATTGCGCCCGTTCTTGTTCCAATTCCTTAATTTTCTCTTGAGCTTCTAGTAACCGACTTTGAAGTTCTATTACTTCTTGAGAAGTTTCTTCTTCTGAAGACACATGTCCATCTTTGTCAGGGGCTCTAAAAGTACCAGTTCCAGGGACAGTAGGGCCAGTAGCGGTTGCTTGGACAGTAGGGCCAGTAGCGGTTGCTTGATTATCTACCATTACTGCACTACCACAACACTCACACCAAAGCTTAGTATAAATTCTGTTACTACTAACAACTAACACATATCCTGTCCTAATACTCACTTAACCTATCCCCAGCATATTATGTTTGACATGACTCTTCTAAGTTTGGGAACATGACATGTAGATCACAATGCACATGCTGCCAAACTCAGCTCTAATACCAACTTGAGACACCGCTATTTTTTTTTAATAAATACGTGGCGGAATCATATTATTAATTAAATACGATATCAACATTTGTACAAACCGATGTCACGTGTCATTAAAACAATTTACATATTAACAGGAAGAGACGTAAATACATTCTGTTTTCAAAATTACACGGTTCTTATTCTAAAAGACCACATCAGAGTTAACCCTTTCAAACATAACATCATCATGCCCGTCTTCTCCCAAAAGCACTATCTACAAAAGCTAACAACCTGCAGGGAGGAGATTGAGGGGAATTAGCACGAAGCTAAGTGAGTACGACTAACTACAGGCCATAGCATACATAAGCGTTATACTAATCATGTCATAATAATCTAACACACAAACATCACCCAAGTGCTATCTACAGAGACTCTGGCGGCTCGGCCAAACCATTATCCACCAGCTGATCGGACTGGAGCTTACCAGAAGTTCCTCCACCACCGTGTGTGTATATATATAATCCACACGCGACGAACGCGTCATTCACATATATATACACCTCGATTGTCTAAGCTACCACATGAGGAACCCAACCCGCAGGTTGATCTCTCCTACCGAGGCTACCACACAATAGGGACGCACTGGGCTCCAGCAGACAAGCATCAACTAACATGCAGTCATCACAACATACTAACTAACGACAACAGTAAGTATATCTAACAAGCATGGCAATCATAATATAACATGCTTCTATCTACTATATTCTCCAGTTAGTCCCACTCACCGATTACCAGCAAACGAGAAGGTGTTCAGCTATCTAATCACTGAACCTTCTCTTTCTCCTTTTTTCCTGAGAAATACATATACACGAGTTAGTTTATGTCCATAAACACCAAATAACACAATACAGACGGGCTTGTTAAAAAACTGTCCGCTAAAAATTTTCTCCTTAACACTTATGCACTTTCAAAATTTACATCATAAACATCAAAATACAAACGGGCAGCATAACGGCTAATAAATTAACACTTAGGTAAAATATTCTGCTCTGGACACTCAGTCGGTCGACTGGCTCTTACAGTCGGTTGACTGTCTATACAATCGGTCGACTGACCTTACCAGTCGGTCGACTTATTTGGTATTTTCACAATCGGCCGAAAGTCAAACTCAATCGGTCGGTTCACTCGCCAGTCGGTCGGTCCACTACATCAGTCGATCGACTGTCAACCGACAGTCGGCCGACTGTGTTTATCATCTGCAGATTCTGAACACAACCTACGGACTTCAAGCTAAATTCACCAAAACTGGATCTAGAGCTCGTTTTCGACACCAAAACTTACCACAACTCAATTACTACATGTCATAGACTATAAACCCACAAAGTTTGGACCATAACAACATCAAATCCATGGATTTTGACACAAAATCAAGCTTTTGAACAAATACACTTAAAAACACCATTTTAACACTAAATTGATCATGAAGGCTCATGATTCATACCTTAAAAGAATCAGTAGAGTGTAAAGAACGTGATTTCAAGACCAATTCAAGCTCAAGATCAACTATGGGGAATTAGGGTTTGGTAGTTGGAAGGGATGAAAGTACGGAGTGTGTTTGGGAATTTTCTAGAAATGGGAAGAAGAACACACAGACTAGTCACTTAATTTAGGTTAATTTCCCACACTGTGCAACACACGGGTATTTATCAGTTATCTGATATCTTTCGTACAACATTTGGCTACCCAAACGGAGTCCAAATTAAATAAACAAACCTGTTCTATGACCCTTGTCACAAACTGGTCCTAACACATCATTATTTAATAATAAATATTAAATAAAAATAAAAGCATATAATAACGCAATACAAACTTAAGGGCAAAATAGTAATCTTACAACTAGGCCCGATTGAGGATGTTACAAGTTCCATGATTGAGACATCTCTAAGTAATGCAACGGAAGTCTAACACATCGAGTCTGTAACAGCAAGTCTATAACACCAAGACAGCAAGTTTAACACCGGAAGCAACAACGTCTAAGCACCTGAGAAATACATGCTTAAAAGGTCAACACGAATGTTGGTGAGCTATAGTTTGTTTGTAATCAGTAAGGTAATGTGGACCACAAGATTTCGTATTCAAAACAGTATGAAAAGTATATGCTTATCTGTGGCACCCGGTAACTAACTTAACGTAATATTACCCCCTAAAAGTATACTTGGTGAGTGTGTCTGTTTACGAAGTATTAAACACCCGTTGAATGCTAGCGCGACTAGCCCAAGTGGAGATGTCAAACCCTATGGATCCATATCTAAGATTCGCGTTCACCGGTTCATAAACCAATGACTAAACGTTACCGAGCTAAGGGGAATCTTTGTGCAGTTATGTTACCCACACATATATAAAGTTTAAGTACTCGTGTCTAGTATGTAAAACATAAAAAGCGCATGTATTATCAGTCCCAAAAATAGTAAAGTAAAAAGGGAAGCTATAACTCACAGTGAATAAGCAGTAAAAGTTGATATGAAAAGTATGCAAGTGGTAAGTTGGTCCGAAAGGTCGTCAACCTAAGTCAAAGGTCATTAATTCAGTATATTGTCCCCAAAAGTTTAAAAGTGAATAAATTAAGTCTTAAGTATCATCATCATCGTCATCATTCGTAAAAGCTAAAGTAAGTTTTCAACAAGAATAGAGATTGAAACAAAAGGATAATTTCAGACAGCTGCTACGACCTCTATACAAAATGAAAAGACGCTTGGTCAGTGGCCGAGGCTCCGTATGTGAGTCTTATAACTGCAATCCAATTTTCAGATCCTAACTCGATGTTGTTTGACCGTGGTGACGGTTCAAGCGCGAGTAGGTTAGAATTTTCGACACGTCATTACAAAGGCGTAGTGATTTTCGGAACACTATAAATCCTAAACCGTATATCGGATTTAGGCGAGTCTTAAACGAAAAGTCATATACTCAAAACGAACTATCTGAAAATCGATTTTCCAGAAGTACCAGGTGTCTGATAAGAGCCCGAAAAATAGTAAACAAGTGCTCCGGTGGGTTTCTTGGTGCTTGATGCTCATCACGGTTCTCATCCTTGATGCGTGTAAGCTTCAAGTGTACAACTCTTTGATGTTTTAGCATCACTTTGACCAAGTTTCGACCATCAACACACAATGTCAAGACTAAGAAAGAATACAACTCACTTAAGAGTTTTAGAAGGATGATGAACCAAGGTTACATCATGTTCTTAGTCTTAGCATAAATACAAATTCTATCTACAACTAACGCTACAAACTTTCATTCAATCAAACAAGTAAGAACATAAATTTGATCAAACAAAGTAATGGAACCCTAAGCTAGAGAGCTTGGATCCTTTTAATAAAAGTTATGAGATTTTAAAGCTAAAAAGCTTGAATCTTTTATGTTCTTGAAGATCTTGAAAGCAAAAGGCTAGATCTTCAAGTTCCATGAAGATCATAAACACAAGTTTTGATCTTTCAACAAAACAAAAGAGTTCATAAGTTAGAAAACTTAGATCCAACAAAAGTAATGAAGATTCAAAGCTAGAAAGCTTGAATCTTGAATGTTCTTGAAGATCCTTAAAGCATGAAGCTAGATCTTCAAGTTTCATGAAGATCATAAACACAAGTTTTGATCTTTTAACAAAAATAAAGTGATCTTAAGCTATAAAGCTTAGATCCATCAAAGTAATGAAGATTCAAAGCTAGAAAGCTTGAATCTTTCATGTTCTTGAAGGATTCAAATCAAAGTTTGAATCTTCAAGATATAACAAGATCAAGAAGCTAAAAAGCTTGATCCTTTAGTGATGATGATGATGTCGAAAATAAGAAGAAAAAAAGAAGAAGAAGAAAATTTGAAACTTACACTTTTTAGAGTGAAAAAGACTAGAGAGAAAATTAGAGAGTAAGTATGTGTAAAATGTGAATGAGATCAAGTGTGAAATGGAAGGAAATAGCTTGGTATTTATAGTGGTGGTGAGGGGTGGTGGCTGTGCATTTTAGGGGGGCAAGGGGAACACATTTTTGCTTTTTGGTTTGTGGTGGTCTAAAAGTGGTGCTTATTGTTGGGATCCTATGTAACATTTGTGATAATGGTTAACAAAAATGCTAGTATGTTGGCTCTTATAAATGGGTTTTTGTCCTCCATCTTAATGGGTCATAATCCATTTAAAATTGGGCTAATTAAATGGTCCATTAGCTAGAGTAGGGTGGGCTAAAGTCCAACAAGGTAGAAAGTCCAACAAGACTAACTAGTGAGCATAAGTAAATTACTAAGCGTAATTAAGCAACAAAAAACCCAAGTAATTGTTATTAGGAAATAACAATTAGTATTACGTAGTCGTAATATTCCAATTACGACAAAAGTTAAACTTGTACCAAAACATATAGCTCGTTCTAAACGTCCAGTGACACCAACAGTCATAAAAGCATTCGAGAATCAAGTTAAGTAACTAAGTACTTAATGGCATGTTGTATGGTATTAATGAAAGTAATTAACATGAAATAAGACCCCAGAATATAAACCAACACAGTACGCACAAATACGCAGTTTCGTGAAAGTAACAAGCACAAAAGTAAGTCGAAAAAGACGGGTTGTTACATCCCTTACCCCCGATGCCCGTGCAGTCTGACTACAGGCATACACATTCAGATGGCTCATCCAATTGATCGACTCGGTTGGGTGACGTATTAACATTCCACGAAGGTCTAAACTTTCTTAAGCAAAATAGAATACGGGGTTTTCCATATCCGACAAACGTGATGTGCTTCAATGCTTTCGTTAATGATTGGGTTTAAAAGATAGTTAGGCCCTTAAAAGAGTTTAACCATAAAGAACACCATGGGCAAGTCGGGTTTTGACATCCATGAACACGTTCGGTTATCCTAACCGTCCAATCATTTATGTATTTGAGGCCACGTTATGGTGCAGTGCTTGATACCGCGTTATGGTGAAGTATACTAATCAGCACTGACCGGGTTCCATGGCCTTACTTAGCAGAGGTACAGCTTACAACAACCACTGTGCTTCAGCGTGCACGTACGAAGTTCATATGCTTGGTGACTACACTAGCATGGTCTAGGACCGACAATGTACTAAGGGTCTAGGTAGATGTTTCACTACGAAAGAGTCCTCAGTCGGAATCCTAGGCTCGGTGGACTTACTACAACCGGTGTACCTTAGTCAAACTTACGTTGTATCCGATAGACTTCTCTTACCAAGGGGTGACATAGATAGTGTACTCTGAATAGGGTTCGCAACTTCCCAATAGCATAGCCGATAACTACATTCTATTAGTTGGAAAAGCGAGTGAGTTTAAAGCATAATCAGAAAGCATCTCGACAACATATACAAGCCATAATATTATTTCGGTATTATAACTGACTACATCACAACATACACTAAAGATAGCTACTCGCTAATCATGGCAACCATATCGCAAAGCATAATAATGGAAAACATTATATAAAGAAAAAGGATAGAATTACCAGTAGATTAAACGAGTTCTGAAGACAAAAGTGACAACTTCAAACTCCAGACCGCTCCTAATACAATTATCGGTGTTCTTCTTCGGGTAATAGATTTCCCGCACGGAGTTGAAGACCTTGAAAGTATGACTAATATTGTAGAAAGAGAGAGAAAAAAGTGAATTGAAGTGTGTGTTGAAATGTGTGATGACCCGAAAATTTCTGACCAAATTTAAACTTAATCTTTGTATGATTAACATTTTCGACACGATTAGCAAAGTCTGTAAAACTGAATCTCAAAATTTTTTAACTATTCAAATACCTTTCGGTTGTTCTCGACAATTCGCGAACAATTATATGTATATAGATACATATATATATACTATAACTTGAAAACATAACAATGTATTAATTTTTTTAATACCGTACATTAAACTTATTGGTTTAAATATTTATTTGAATATATATGATAAGTTGGAATATTAATTGTATGAATAACTTGCGACATATATTTAAAACGTGTTTATGAATGTTGAAAATATATATTAACTTGGTCATAAAACGATTTGTTATTATAAATATATCAACAAATAGCGAGACAATGATTTATAGAAGTAAATGACCAAAGCACTCGAAAGTTTAAGATATACTTTGAGTGGTATAGTTTAGGGATAATTTAAGGCTATATTTAGACAAAGGTACATGACACGAAACGTAAAATGCAAGTTTTCTCAGCGTACGAAAGGACATTTGAAAAACCGAAACCGGGACATAAGTCGAGTGATGACGTACGACTTATCAGAACAAAAATTACAAGTCAACTATGCATGTGAATTTAATATAATATATAATTAATTATATAAATTAAATATATTATATATATAATATAAAATTATGTCGACAAATAAGAAGTTAAAAATTTGTGAGCTGTCCCAGGGTGCCATGCGATCGCATGGCCTTGAAGCACAAATCCCATTCGATCGCATGGGGTACTTTTTCAGAAAATGTTCTATAAATTGCTCAGTTTTCACACTCTTTCTCTAAATCATATATTACTCCGTATTTATTTTATTTATTATTATTATTATTATTATTATTATTATTATTATTATTATTATTATTATTATTATTATTATTATTATTATTAATATTATTATTAATCTTATTATTATTAATATTATTAATTAGTATTATACATAAAATACTACGACGAGGTTATGAGCGTGTCACTTTCAAAATGGTTTTCAAGCGGGATAGAGCAAAGGAAATTATGGGTTATTGCCAATGAGGTTATGGGTAATATTCATGGGTATTATTTGCAAGTCAAACCTAGTGTTATCATCTCCGTTACGTCTACGTACTTTTCTACAATATTGAATCTCAATATTGATATGTTGAGATCTACGGTTATTTGGTAATCCGTGTTTCGATCACATTTTGGTGAACGACTTTATATGCTACCAAGGTGAGTTTCATTTGCTCTCTTTTTAATTGCTTTTGCAATCTATATTTTTGGGCTGAGAATACATGCATTTTATTTTAAACGCAATGGATACAAGTACATACTAAATTCTACACTGAGTTTGAACCGAAAATCCCTTAGCTTTGGTAACTGTTAACTGCCAGTTATAAGAACTGGTGGGCGCGAGTAGTAGTATATAGATCCATAGGGTTTGATATCCCCGTCCGAGCTAGAGCACTAGCCTTTTAACGGACGTATGCTATTTGAGAAGCGTACACGTTGGTTTGCGTGTATTATTAAGATGATTATACAAAGGGTACAAATTATATATACGTTAAGTTTAGTTACCAGGGTGCTCAATTTCGTAGAATATTTTGATAAACGTTTCTGGATGAAACAACTGAAATCTTGTGATCCACCTTTATATACAGATTATGCGCAACATTAAAACTATGAACTCACCAACCTTTGTGTTGACACTTGTTAGAATGTTTATTCTCAGGTTTCCTAGAAGTCTTGCGCTGTTTGCTTAGATGTTAAACAAGCTATGTGCATGGAGTCTTACATGACATATTTTTCAAGGAGACGTTGCATTCACCAAATCATCACCATGTATCTTATTTTGACTGCATTGTCAATGGAAATACTGTTGTAAACTATTATTTATGGTGATTGTCTATATGTAGAAATCATCAGATGTCGAAAACCTTTGATTTAAATATTCATTTATGGTGTGCCTTTTCAAAAGAATGCAATTTTTACAAAATGTATCATATAGAGGTCAAATACCTCGCAATGAAATCAATGAATGACGTGTTCGTCCATATGGATTTGGAGCAATCGTCACAGTTGGTATCAGAGCGTTGGTCCTAGCGAACCAGGTCTTGCATGAGTGTGTCTAACTGATAGTTGTTAGGATGCATTAGTAAGTCTGGACTTCGACCGTGTCTGCATGTCAAAAGTTTTGCTTATCATTTTTTGTCGGAAATTACCTGCTTATCATTCCTAGTCTAGACACGTTTTACTGCATTGATTGCATGAATAGCATATAGACAAAATTCATATCTTAGCGTATCTGTTACTGTAAACTTTTCCTGACATCTTCCGAAAATTTCTCCGTGATTTATGGAATTTAGTATTATATATACATATGTAAATTATATATTGAAGAATACCAAACTACATTCTATAATCTAATTCATATAAAAAAAATCATCTCCCTAATTATACAAGATGGATCCCATATCTAGTTCAAATTCCTTAAACTCTGACAGCTATTTCGATATGGATATTCACCTGAATTCCGAAGACAGTGTAACCGAAATGGATCAACCAATTAGCCATCATCTATTCTGGATGAATTGGGGATGGGTTCGTAGCCTACTTAATTATTGGAGATAAGAAGAAGGCGATCCCTTCCATCCACCACATTGCCCTCTTGGCGAAGAACCTGAAGCACTTACCGACGAACCTGTTCGTAATACCATTTTCTCTCTCATCTCCAGAATATCTCTTCATGATCATATACTCTCTCAAATTCTGGATCTTATTCATTCGCTCGTCCGAACCGCCAATCATCCCGGTGTAGTAGAAGAAGTCATCGAGCTTCGCACTCGGGTAGTGGCTGTGGAGAATATGGTGCAAAGGTTACAAGCACCAGCAGAATCTCCGGCATCAACAGTACCACCGACAACAACACCAACAGTACCATTACCACCACCAACAACATCCGCACCGCAAGCCTCAACATCACAATATGTACCTTGAACATCAACGTAATACGCATCATAGTTACCAAGAAATACCAGTAACAATAACCGATGAAGTATTAACTTATTTCCCCTGAAGAAATTTTATGTATATTTAATATATATGAATTTTGAAATCAAAATAAATCTTTTCGTACTAAGCTATTATGTGTGAATCTTAACTGGTAGGTACTACTCGGTTAGTTCATATTACTAATATGCAATGATGTACATCCTTCCTTAACAACTTAACCATTGTTAACTACAATCTCTGTTTCAACTTAATGAATTCCATTTCATAATAAACCAAGTGTATTATTCAATTACATAATTGATTTTACATTTTCATTTTCGATGTACTCGAAACTTTCCAGAAAACATCATCTGTGCCTTGTAAGGTTCACAAAGATTCCACAAGCATCAACATCCTTCACCGAGAAATAAGAATAAATAATGGAGTATCGATTACATTAGCGAAATACTCCGCAAAGATTATGTAATCTTTAATTTTTAGAGATTAATCATTTCTAAGTCAAGTCGAAAATCAAATGAGCTTAATATGATATTAACTCACTAAATCTGTATTAGATTTGAAAAAAAAAAAAAAAAAATATATATATATATATATATATATATATATATATATATATATATATATACATACATATATTTTCATAAAGACGGTAAAAAAAATTCTTTTGTACAAAGTATTAATTGTGAAATCTTTAACGGGTAGGTACTACTCGAGAAATATTTAAGTTCACAATTAATATGTTACACTGTACATTCTTCAATTTTGATTCAAAAATAATTAACTATACTCACTAACTTCACAATGATATACAATCATTTCATACAAATTCAATCACATATTCTGATATCGACGGATCAGAATCCAAGCCATAACTCTGAACCGGTGACATCATTCTTAGATCTCTACATCTTTCAAAGCTATACTTTGACTTCAAAACTATGCAAGATCCTTTAGCATTATTTTTACCGAAAATAACCTTGCAATTCCTTTTCAAAGTATCCAGTATTATCAACCATTCAACCAGTCAACGATGACCTTTCAGACTTGTAATTTTGGCATATATGTTTTCGTTACTGGGGAACCTTTCATGTTCCACCACATTAGCAGTAAATTTACCAACAACTTCATTGATCTTTGACCTTCCAAAAAATCTTTATACTCATTGAAACCGTATCATGTACTCATCCACATCTTGTAACGGCAATTGCCATACCAACTATCGGGAATTAGCAATCAGTATTTTGAAATCTTGTAGCACGTCTACGCCAACAGTTATATGTGTACATATAACGTCTACCTCCTGGACTTACATACTTCGAATGTGAAGTTTCCAAAAAACACCCCAAACTACGAAACTAGTTCTCCGAATTTTGGAAAAATGTTGATGAAGCAGCAAAAACTGTAAACGACCTTAACAGTCAAAAGTTTGATGATAAAGAATTGTATGGTGGTAAAGCTGAGAAAAAGAAAAAGTTTGGAACTGGAAAACGGATTGAGCAAAGTATGAAAGAGGCTGTGGATAAATTACAAGGACGAAACCTGTCTTCAAAGAATCCAAATGATTCAGTATCTGCTGAAGCCATTAACGAATACCTTGCTTCCGAATCTAAACCCTTGCGGACAATATTCTTCATCATCCTCTGATATTAGAAATTCTAAGATATCATCGTATCTTTCATTATAAATATCCTCCATATTTCTGGAGATAATTTCATAATCATTTTTATCGAAAATCAATTTTGTCTTTACGATATCTGTGTTACACCATAAAAGAAACTATTTTAGTTTCTAAACTCTGAAACTTTCAAGTTTAAAATATAAATGTTTTGAAGTAATTTTGGAAATTGAAGCATGAGTTAATATAATATAATGACACTTGATCAACGTGATTATATTACAGTAAGTCATTCTGAGTTTATAATGGAACGTGATAAAGGTTCACATATCATACCCTCATCATGAACCATGTTACATAACTCTTTCATTCTATATAATCTCTAAAAATATCAAGAAAATATTTTCTTAATGATTCGGTCTTTTTCGAGGTATTCTGGTAATTTGACAAGTCAGATTGTACTATTACCATTTCTTTCTTAGAACATTAGTTATGTTCATCTGAAACTTCATACCTACGAATTCTGGACCATTATTCGCTTGATTTAAAGTCGGGAAGATAAAACAAAAGCATGAAGCTTCAAAATATCAATGGGAGTATAAATCACAGTAAATTGGAGAGAGTATTAACTGTGGATGTCAATGATTATGGAAAGACAGAAGCAGAGACATCGAAATATAAGGAAATATATAAAACCCAACAACCACCCAGAAATTACAAACCGTGTATATCAATGCGTATAGCAATATAAAGACACGGGAGAATGAAAAACACTATAACCCCAAGGTAATGGTAGAAGAAAATAACTTCCTCCGGTGGTAGATGAAAAAGAAGAATGACAGATATGAAAGTTAGGAGTATATCAAGAATCAGAACTGGATGAAGCATTTTTACAATCTTTTAAAAATAGAAAATGAGGAAGAAGATGTAAGAGTGATGAAAATAATGAAACGGAAGAGGTCAATTTATAGCGAAATATCAAACATAGCAATCGAGGCAAATTACGCATTTAATCAAAAGAAATCTTAATTTCCTTAAATTCCGAAGAATCAAATCTTATTTAGATTATGAAGATTTTCTATTTCTTAAATTACGGAAATCAATCGTTAATACGTCAAGAGTTAAGACGAATCTCTATTCTTCATTTCACTTTTTTACGATAACTTCTCTCATACGCTTCGAAAAATCGGATTGTTTTATCCATATTATTTAACGGTGATAAAACTCTATTTATCAACACATATACGGCATGAAAACATTTTTATTGTTAGTCATGACGACCTCACTCAAATTTCGGGACGAAATTTCTTTAACGGGTAGGTACTGTGATGACCCGAAAATTTCTGACCAAATTTAAACTTAATCTTTGTATGATTAACATTTCCGACACGATTAGCAAAGTCTATAAAACTGAATCTCAAAATTTTTGAACTATTCAAATACCTTTCGGTTGTTCTCGACGATTCGCGAACAATTATATGTATATAGATACATATATATATACTATAACTTGAAAACATAACAATGTATTAATTTTTTTAATACCGTACATTAAACTCATTGGTTTAAATATTTATTTGAATATATATGATAAGTTGGAATATTAATTGTATGAATAACTTGCGACATATATTTAAAACGTGTTTATGAATGTTGAAAATATATATTAACTTGGTCATAAAACGATTTGTTATTATATATATATCAACAAATAGCGAGACAATGATTTATAGAAGTAAATGACCAAAACACTCGAAAGTTTAAGATATACTTTGAGTGGTATAGTTTAGGGATAATTTAAGGCTATATTTTGACAAAGGTACGTGACACGAAACGTAAAATGCAAGTTTTCTCAGCGTACGAAAGGACATTTGAAAAACCGGAACCGGGACATAAGTCGAGTGATGACGTACGACTTATCAGAACAAAAATTACAAGTCAACTATGCATGTGAATTTAATATAATATATAATTAATTATATAAATTAAATATATTATATATATAATATAAAATTATGTCGAAAAACAAGAAGTTAAAAATTTGTGAGCTGTCCCAGGGTGCCATGCGATCGCATGGCCTTTAAGCACAAATCCCATGCGATCGCATGGGGTACTTTTTCAGAAAATGTTCTATAAATTGCTCAGTTTTCACACTCTTTCTCTAAATCATATAGTACTCCGTATTTATTTATTTATTTATTTATTTATTATTATTATTATTATTATTATTATTATTATTATTATTATTATTATTATTATTATTATTATTATTATTATTAAGATTAATATTATTATTAATCTTATTATTATTAATATTATTAATTAGTATTATACATAAAATACTACGACGAGGTTATGAGCGTGTCACTTTCAAAATGGTTTTCAGGCGGGATAGAGCTAAGGAAATTATGGGTTATTGCCAATGAGGTTATGGGTAATATTCATGGGTATTATTTGCAAGTCAAACCTAGTGTTATCATCTCCGTTACGTCTACGTACTTTTCTACAATATTGAATCTCAATATTGATATGTTGAGATCTACGGTTATTTGGTAATCCGTGTTTCGATCACATTTTGGTGAACGACTTTATATGCTGCCAAGGTGAGTTTCATTTGCTCCCTTTTTAATTGCTTTTGCAATCTATATTTTTGGGCTGAGAATACATGCATTTTATTTTAAACGCAATGGATACAAGTACATACTAAATTCTACACTGAGTTTGAACCGAAAATCCCTTAGCTTTGGTAACTGTTAACTGCCAGTTATAAGAACTGGTGGGCGCGAGTAGTAGTATATGGATCCATAGGGTTTGATATCCCCGTCCGAGCTAGAGCACTAGCCTTTTAACGGACGTATGCTATTTGAGAAGCGTACACGTTGGTTTGCGTGTATTATTAAGATGATTATACAAAGAGTACAAATTATATATACGTTAAGTTTAGTTACCAGGGTGCTCAATTTCGTAGAATATTTTGATAAACGTTTCTGGATGAAACAACTGAAATCTTGTGATCCACCTTTATATACATATTATGCGCAACATTAAAACTATGAACTCACCAACCTTTGTGTTGACACTTGTTAGCATGTTTATTCTCAGGTTTCCTAGAAGTCTTTCGCTGTTTGCTTAGATGTTAAACAAGCTATGTGCATGGAGTCTTACATGACATATTTTTCAAGGAGACGTTGCATTCACCAAATCATCACCATGTATCTTATTTTGACTGCATTGTCAACGGAAATACTGCTGTAAACTATTATTTATGGTGATTGTCTATATGTAGAAATCATCAGATGTCAAAAACCTTTGATTTAAATATTCATTTATGGTGTGCCTTTTCAAAAGAATGCAATGTTTACAAAATGTATCATATAGAGGTCAAATACCTCGCAATGAAATCAATGAATGACGTGTTCGTCCATATGGATTTGGAGCAATCATCACAAATTGGATGACAAAGACACTTTAAATAAGCTTGAATTTTTCCTGCAAACGGCTGGCAGGCCGTTTGCCAGCCCGTTTGGCAAGCCGTTTGCAGGCCCCGTTTGAACAGTCAGCCTGTTTACCATGGCCGTTTGCCTTGGGCGTGTGGAAGGCCGTTTGCCATACTCGCTGGCCGTTTGGCAGCCCGTTTGGCAGGCTGATTTACTGGATCGTAACTTGATTTCTTGTCTTTCACCGTTTTCGCTCTAGAATCTTCGTTTTAGCTCCGATTCTCTTGATTCTTTTTGCACCGTCTTAGTATCACTTGATCTTCAATTTTAACATGACGAAGCGGGTATTTTGGCAATAAAGTTTGGAACTTTATTGTTTTCGGGCCTTAATACTGAGGTGAAAACGTGACTTTTTAGCCGATATCATTGGGTTCAGATGTTGTTGTCTGTGTAGTATAGCTTAAAGGACGCGTTTGTTGCGTCTGGATTGCTATACTACGTATTCAGTGATATGAATTATTGGTAAAATCTAGTTCGATCAGTTAGTGTTTGTAGGCCCGTACAATCCGCGGAGCCTCTTGAAGTGTTTGTTGTAATTGCTAGGTAGTTGCAATTGTATGATAGCTTGATGTTGTATGCTTGTATCTGCTAATATTGTTTCATTCACTTAGCTTCTTGCTAATCATTCACATCTTCTCCCCTGCAGGTTAAGACGTTGTCCATGCTTTGGGATTGAGAGAAAAACTTCTATACTTTGTTATGTTTGACAGTCTTTTATACTCTGATGACGTTTATATTTGTATAGTTGTTTTTGAATAACTTAACACTGGGTTTTATGTAATATGTAAAACTAATACGTTTTATGTAATATGTAAAGCTAATACGTTATATATATATATATATATATATATATATATATATATATATATATATATATATATATATATATATATATATATATATATATATATATATATATATATATATATATATATATATATATATATATATGAAATTTCTATGTTTCCATTATTTCAGGCCATTCTAATATATGCTTCATCTCTCTCTCAACTTTTATTCAAAAAAAATAAAAAAAATTGGGATGCATTAACTTTAACGTGCATAAATTGGTCACGCTACATATTGGTATTTAGGTTATGCATCTATGCGTTAACTTATGATGTAGCCGCATCTTTCTTAATGGATAATTACAGGCCGTATATCTCAATAGTGGGTATGCATCCATTAATCCATGTAGCGTGACCAATTTATGTTGTAATCTCAAAACTAATACGGAGTATTTAGTTTTTTAATCCATGTGATGGATGCAATCACAAATTAATTTTCAAGTTTGTTTGTGTTATAATTCAGTAGGCTTATAACAACCTTTAGTGGTTTGATTCTTGATGTTATAATTCAGTAGGTTTATAACTACCTTTAGTGGTTTGATTCTTGATTAAGAATACTAATAATGAAATGTAAGAACAAAGATGATAATGGAGAGAAAGAAACACTTTGTAAGTGTGAGAAATGGTGCATTTAATGCTTGCATTCATGGCTATTTATAGCAAAAATATCACAAGTTTAGGTAATACAATAATATTACTTTTGTGTATCAATAATTGACTATCCATTTATATAATATATATTCTATATTATAACACTCCTCATTGGATAGCAATTTTGTTTGTTGAAGATCAACTGTAAGTTACTGCCTCGTTAAAAACCTTTCCATAGAAAACTCAGTGGGAAAAAAATTTCGCTAAGGGAAAAAGAGTGCAGCATGGAGTTGACTCCCCCTCAAGTAGACATCGCTTCAGCTGTTACATCTTTTGAACATGTCTCATGCCAATGTTATGAACGTGTGTTCTGAAAATAGCAGTTGGAAGTGCTTTCGTGAAAAGATCAGCAGAGTTTTTCCTGGATTGAACATATCTCATTTCAATCTGGTTGTTTTTAATGAGATTTTGAGTGTATGAGAAGAATCTAGGAGGTATGTGTTTTGTTCGGTAACTTTTGATATACCCTTCTTTCATCTGTGCTATGCAAGCTGCATTATCTTCATAGATAGTTGTTGGACTTTTATCGCGTTCTAGTCCACAAGAATCAGTAATGATTTGTGTCATTGATCTCAACCAAAAACATTCCCGAGTAGCTTCATGTAATGCAATCACTTCGGCATGATTAGATGATGTTGCAACAAGTGTTTATTTTTGAGAACGCCATGATATTGCAGTACCTCCATTTAGGAATACATATCAAGTTTGAGATTTAGCTTTATGTGGATCAGATAAATAACCTGCATCTGCATAGCCAGCCAAATCTTGTTTTGATTCGTTAGAGTAAAATAATCCTAAATCAGTAGTTCCTCGAAGGTATCGAAATATGTGTTTGATCTCATTCCAGTGTCTTTTGGTAGGAGCAGAGCTGAACCTTGCCAACAAATTAACTGCAAATGAAATGTCGGGTCTTGTACAATTTGTAAGATACAATAGAGCTCCAATTGCACTAAGATATGGTACTTCTGGTCCAAGAATATCTTCATGATCTTCACATGGACGAAATGTATCAGCTTCAACATTGAGTGATCTAACAACCATAGGAGTACTTAATGGTTTTGCCTTATCCATATTGAAACGTTTCAAAATCTTTTCATTATATGTTGTTTGATGTACAAGTAAACCATTAGGCATATGCTCAATTTGTAAACGAAGGCAATACTTGGTTTTTCCGAGATCTTTCATTTTAAATTCTTTCTTTAGAAGTTGAATGGCTTCATGGATCTCTTTATTTGTACCTATGATGTTAAGATCATCAACATAAACAGCTATGATCACATATCCGGATGTTGTTTTCTTAATGAAAACACAAGGGCAAGTAAGGTTATTTGTATACCCTTTGCTTAACAAGTAATCACTTAATCGGTTATACCACATACGTCCAGATTATTTTAACCCATATAAAGATTTTTGTAATTTAATCGGATACATTTCTTTGGGTTTTGCATTTGATGCTTCTGGTACCTTAAATCCTTCAGGTATCTTCATATATATATATATATATATATATCACTATCAAGTGATCCATATAGATAAGCAGTCACAACATCCATGAGATGCATTTCTAAATTTTTAGAAACTGCCAGGCTGATTAAGTATCTAAAAGTAATTGCATCCATAACAGGGGAATAAGTTTCTTCATAATCAATTCCCGGTCTTTGAGAAAAACCTTGAGCTACAAGTCTAGCTTTATACCTTGTAACTTCATTTTTCTCATTTCTTTTTTGGATGAAAATCCATCTGTATCCTACAGGTTTCACATCTTTAGGAGTGAGAATGATGGATCCGAAAACTTTTCTTTTATTGAGTGATTCTAATTCAGCTCATATTGCTTCTTTCCATTGAGCCCAATCATGTCTATTTTGACATTCAACCATAGATGTTGGTTCTGGATCATCATCATTATTCATGATGTCATATGCAACATTAAATGAAAATTTCTCATCAAGATTTTTCATTTCATTTCGGTTCCATATATTTTTGAATATGCATAATTGATTGCAATTTCTGTATTGACATCATCAATCTCCTCTGCAGTAGGTTACTGATTTGTGGTTCTTCTTGAACACTTTCTTTTACCTCGTTATCAGCTGATTTTCTTTTTCGGGGATTTTTATCCTTTGAACCAATTGGTCTTCCACGTTTCTGATGTGGCAAAGATTCATGAGTGACGTTATTGCCAGCTTTTGAAATTTCAATTCGAGCTGGAGTATTTACTGCTGGTATATATGATTTTGTCACCATTTTTGTATCTGTAAATGCATCAGGCAATTGATTTGCAAGTTCTTGTATACGCATTATCTTTTAAACTTCTGTCTCGCATTCTTTTGTGCGAGGATCAAGATACTTTAATTGAGGTTCACACCATGAAACATCATTTTCTTTATTTTTCATTTCTCCCCCTAATCTAGGGAACAATGTTTTATTAAAATGACAATCAGCAAACCGTGCTGTAAAAACATCACCTGTCATATGTTCAATATACCTTATGATTAAGGATGTTTCATATCCAACATATATTCCCAACCTCCTTTGAGGACCCATTTTTGTACGTTGTGGTGGCGCAATTGGAACATACACTGCACAACCAAATGTTCTAAGGTGGGAAATATTTGGCTCTTGACCAAAAGCAAGTTGTAGGGGGGAATATTTATGACTTGCACTCGGTCTGATGCGAATCAATGCAGCAGCATGTAAAATTGCATGACCCCATATAGATACAGGGAGTTTGTTCTCATTATCAATGGTCTAGCGATTAACTGTAAACGTTTAATCAGTGACTCGGCTAAACCATTTTGTGTATGCACATGAGCAACAGAATGTTCAACAAAAATTCCTATAGACATGCAATAGTCATTAAATGCTTGAGATGTAAATTCACCAGCATTATCAAGTCTCACCCTTTTAATGAGGTAATCAGGAAAAGGTGCTCTCAATTTAATAATTTGGGCAAGAAATTTTGCAAATGCCACATTACGACTTGATAACAGACAAACATGAGACCATCTGCTAGATGCGTCTATTAGAACCATGAAATATCTAAATGGTCCACATGGTGGATGAATTGGTCCACATATATCACCTTGAATTCTTTCAAGAAACATTGGTGATTCTTTCTCAACCTTAAGTGGTGAGGGTCTAGTTATCAATTTTCCAAGAGAGCAAGATGTACATGGAACCATTGTATCATGATGGATTTTTCTATCCTTTAGTGGATGTCCATGAGTACATTCAATAATCTTTTTCATCATTGTTGATCCTGGATGGCCTAATCTGTTATGCCATAAACTGAATACATCAGGATCAATATATTTTTCATTAACTATCATATGTGTTTCTGGTACATTTATATGTGTATAATGTAATCCAGAACTAAGTCTTGGCAGTTTTTCAACCACATGACTTTTGTCAGTGATACTTAAATATTTCTCATTTTCTGTTGTCACTGACTGATAATCATACCCATTAAGGTATATGTCGGAGAAACTCAATAAATTTCTGCTTGACTTGGGAGAAAATAAGGCATCATTTATTAAAAATTTTGTACCATTTGGTAGTATGAAATTTGCCTTTCCTATCCCTTTTATCAAGTTAGCAGGTCCTGATATTGTATGTATAGTTCCTTCCGTTAGTTTTAGGTCAATAAAATATTTCTCGAATTTAAGTATAGTGTGTGTAGTTCCACTGTCTGCTATACAGAGATCTCCACCACTTGATTGATGTTGTATTCCAGCAAAATTCATATTGAACTTCATATATAAGAAATAAATAGTAAGTACATTAATATTACAATATATTTTACACGCAAATAGATAGTACTAAAACATTTAGCAAACATAATGACAAAGACAGACGATATTAAATCGTTTATTTTTTGAAAGACACACAACAATTTAAACATTCAAGAAATCTTCATATAAATCAGATGGTTTCTCAGTGACTGTTGGATCGAGGTTATCCACAAAGTTTACTTCCTTTTCTTTATCTTTCAGCGAATCCTGATACATCTTAACAAGATGTTTAGATGTTCGGCAAGTATTAGCCCAGTGGCCCATTCTACCACATCTGTAGCAAGATTCTTCAGAATTTTTATAAGAATTTTCTTCAACATCTTATTTAGTGGGCTTGTTTTGTGGTTGATATTTATATTTTCGTGGATTATTATTTCTTTGACCACCACGTCCACGACCACGACCACGTCCACGCCTATTACCATTACCATAAGGATGGTTTCTACCATAGTTATGGCTTTTGGCATGATGATGGTGATGGTTATTATAACCACGACCTTGCCCGCGTCCTTGTCCCTGTTTATAATTATTTCCAGTATTTGCTTCAGGGATTGCAAGTGTACCTGTAGGACGGGATTGCTGATTTTTCATTAATAGCTCATCATTTTGCTCTGCAACTAAGAGATATGAATTAAGTTCAGGATATATTTTGAACTTTAGCATTCTCAAATTTCTTTGCACTGTGATGTTTGCAGCATTCATTGTGGAGAAAGTTTTATCCATCATGTCTGCATCACTTATTTCATGTCCCCAGAATTTAAGTTGTGAACATGTATTATATAGAGCTGAGTTGTATTCATTTACTTTCTTAAAGTCTTGGAACCTTAATGTTCTCCATTGTTCCATAGCAGCTGGAAGTAAAATTTCTCTTTGATTATTGAATCTGCTTTTGAGACCTTCCCATAAAACATGGGGATCTTCTACAGTCACATAATTATTTTGTAAGCATTCATCAATATGTTGATGAATAAAGCAACATGCCATTGCTTGTTCTTTTTCAGAACAAGTGTTGTTTTCATTTATGGTTTCAAGAATGCCCATTGATTTAAGATGCATTTTTACTTTTATAACCCATGGCATGTAGTTGTTTCCAGTTGATTCTAAAGGAGTAAATTTAAGCTTTTCCAGATTCGACATTTTCTATTATTAAAAATTAAAACAAACAACATGATAAATTAGAGTCAATTTATATTCATAAGTATATAAACACTAAACATAAATTTAAGATAACATAATGATAAGTAGGCGACAGTGTCGACCATGTGGAAGCAATCATAAATAAATGTTATATAACAGAAATATAAATATTAGTAAACATAAATGATAATTAGACGACAGTGTCGACCATATAAATGTTAGATAATAGAAATATAAATGTTAGTAACATAAATGATAATTAGGCGACATTGTCGACCATATATTTTTCAGGTGGTATAACCGACCATATATCATTTAGGTGGCAGAGCCAACCATATTTAGTATTAAGATTATCGTGCTGATAACATGTTATAATTCAGTAGGCTTATAACTACCTTTAGTGGTTTGATTCTTGATGTTATAATTCAGTAGGCTTATAACTACCTTTAGTGGTTTGATTCTTGATTAAGAATACTAATAATGAAATGTAAGAACAAAGATAATAATGGAGAGAAAGAAACACTTTGTAAGTGTGAGAAATGGTGCAAGTTTAATGCTTGCATTCATGGCTATTTATAGCAAAAATATCACAAGTTTAGGGAATACAATAATATTACTTTTGTGTATCAATAATTGACTATCCATTTACATAATATATATTCTATATTATAACAGTTTGAATTAAATGTGCAATCATTTAATGGATACGTTAGTAAACTTTCAGTAGTGGGGATGCAATCATTTTTATATACTTTGCTGCAAACTCACTATCAATTTAGTAATCCAAAATTAATTTATAATTTTATAATCTATGAGATGAGATATGAGATCATTGATGCCTGAGTGTGGCTATCGTTTAGCAGTTTACGAAGAGAAGAATATTTACGGAGGTTATGGAAAGTTTGTTTGAATTAAATGTGCATATTTCCAAATTTGACCTTTATAATTTGTTTTAAGTTTTTAATCTCTTCAGAATTTGTAACCGTCAGATTAAAATATCTAAGACCTAAAAATGTTCTCACCAAAGTTAAAGATAAGTATATTCTCATTTGTATTCAAATGAGAACATTCTCATTTTTAACTTTGGTGAGAAAAAAAAAAATAAGTATATTCTCATTTGAATATATATATATATATATATATATATATATATATATATATATATATATATATATATATATATATATATATATATATATATATATATATAACCGTTAGATTAAAATATCTAAGGCCTAAAAGTGTTCTCACCAAAGTTTAAAATGAGAATGTTCTCATTTGAATATATATATATATATATATATATATATATATATATATATATATATATATATATATATATATATATATATATATATATATATATATATATATATGGGCAGGACCAATGAGGAAGTAACCAATCGGGGGGAAACAAAATTTTTTTTTCATTTTTTTTGGAAATTTTTTTTCCGGCATCAAGATCACACGAAAATATAAACATTTAGAAAAGACACTTCGTGATGAATGTTATTATTTAGGCAAAAAAACGATCGACAAAAATAGCATTTAAGATAATATTGTTCATGAAGAATATGAACGTTTTTTTTTCTCTATGTTTTGTGAAGTAAAATTTTGCCCGATTTAGAGTTTAGAGTTTAAGGTTTAGGGTTTAGGGTTTAGAGTTTCGTGTTTTGGGTTTATTCCGTAAACTCAAAACACCAAACCGTAAACCCTAAACCATAAACTCTAAACCGTTCGTATTAAAAACTCAATCTAAATCCTAAATCTAAACCCTAAATCTAAACCCTAAATCCTAAATTTCTAAACCCTAATATCTAAACCCTATGAACCCTAATATCTAAACCCTAATAACTAAAACCTCAACATACGCTCGAAAAACATGATAATTGTTATATATTATTTCTTCGAGCGTTTTCCCACCAAAATAAAAACATTTTTCACAAAGTGTCTTTATTAAATGTTAATATTTTCATCCCATCTATAATGTTCGTGAACAAAGTTTTTTCAAAAAACGAAAAAAAAAAGTTTTTGCCCCCCCCCCCCGCGCTTCCCCTCGATTGGTTACTTCCCTCTTGATCCTACCACTATATATATATACATATGTGTGTGTTTGTGTGTGTGCGCGGCGTGCGTGTGTGTAACGTTTGTTTAATTATAATCTGTTGTGTATTTAAAAAAAGAAAGAAAAAAGAAAAAGTACGGATTACAATAAAGGTGGTGTACTGGTGGTGGTGGCCGATTTCCATATATATGAGCCACAATGGTTCTTCAATCGATTCGCTAGTTCTCCAATCGTTTCAATGATTCTTCAAATGGTTTCGACTGATTCGATGTAAAATCTAATGACAAATCATTGGCATAGTCGCAACGGGAGATGATCGCAGCATGTGGTTAAAGTCCCCCTCGGGTGATTCCAATCGCTGTTCAAAAAAAAAAAAAAAGCGTATCGATTGCTGCTGCTATTAAATTTGTGGTCTAAGCCACCATTGAATCTGAAATTAGATCAGGTATTTATTTGTTGTTTAAAATCCATGTTTGGTGTCATTTGTAGTGATTTGGATATGTGATTTAGACTTTTAGTTGCAATTATATATAGAGTTTAATTAAAGGTATTTGATTTGAATCTATGTTTGAATTGAATTTGGGTTTTAGTTTTGTATTCTGTATATGCTTGAATTTATATAAAGATTACTTAAAAGTGTATATGCTTGAATTTATATAAAGATTAATTAAAAGTATTTGTGTTTGATGAGTTGATTGAATTAAAGTTATGATGTTTTAGTGAAAAATGATGTTTTAGTGAAAAAGATGTACCGAAGAAGATGAAGAGTAAAAGTCGAATATACCCTCATTAACAGACTATTTTAATGAAATTTAGATGGAGGGACCATTCAGACAACATTTGTAAAATGAAGGGATCAAGTTTGCTAAAAAACGACAAAGAGGCTGCATGCAAAACAAAGTAAAATTAAAGGACGAACGGAACAAAAAATTCTAGTCCTGGAGTAGATTAGTCCTGGAGTAGATTATTATTCAAATACTCCGTATAATCTACGTCGCTATCGTTTGGATAATATTTTAAAATCGTACGTTCACAACATATATGGTATAATTTCTAACCATTTACACCTGTAACATTAAAATACATCAAAGAGTCAAACCATTTACCCATTAGTTCAATTCAGCTTATTTAATATATATATATATATATATATATATATATATATATATATATATATATATATATATATATATATATTAAATAAGAATTTTAATTTTAATGTTCAAGTTGTTTCATAGACTTTCACTTAGGTACCGCTTTGTTTACATAGATAAACGATTTGAAAGTTCATGGCATACAGTGATATTTTATGTGGTATAGCGAAGACCCGGAGGTGGAGTAACCGATCGACCACTCGAGGCATACGGTTTTTAGGGGCCTAATTTTTTTATAAATACATACACCAACGGAGATTTGAGATACATGAGGATTAGGATTACATGACTGAAGTGATGATAGTTAAGCACAATAAGCTCAAAAATAAAAATCAAAAAGTCCCGAAAAATAAAGAAATCAAATTCACTAACATTCTAAGAAATTGCAAATAACCTTTTTCTAAATAACCTATCTTATTCGTTAGGGCCTAAAACCCATTGTTAATTAACTTAAATTATGAAGTGTGAATCTAATACTCTTTGTGACAATATTAAATTATTAATTGTTCAATAATTAAGTAAAAATTGCTAATAAACTCAAACTCATTCAAACAAGTTTCACATTCCCTGAATATATAATGTCCCTTGGATTTTACTTATTTAGCAACCTTCTCCCAGTTGCACTTCTTCAGACTATATATATCATATCAGATAGCTGGATCATAACACAACACAAAAAATTTTATATAAACATAAAAATGAATTATGATATGCTTACGATCATACTTTACGTTATACTCCCTCTCTTAACCTTATTCTTTCTAGCCCGTTTTCGACAAAAACGCCTTCCACCAGGTCCAACCGGTTGGCCGATCATCGGTAACATGTTGATGATGGACCAACTCACTCACCGTGGGCTCGCTTCCTTAAGCGAAAAATACGGCGGTTTATTTCACCTTAAAATGGGGTTTAGCCACACCGTAGCCGTTTGCTCACCCGAAATAGCCCGAGAAGTACTTCAAGTCCAAGACAACATCTTCTCAAACCGGCCCGCTTCCATAGCCATCACCTACCTCACTTACGACTGTCAAGACATGGCGTTCGCAAACTACGGCCCGTTTTGGCGCCAAATGCGTAAACTTTGTGTCATGAAACTATTCAGCAGGAAACGGGCCGAGTCATGGGACTCGGTACGAGACGAAGTTATGTCCATGATCAAAGTTACCGCGGCTAGCTCGGGTTGTCCTGTTAACCTAGGTGACCTAGTATTCGGGCTGACCCATGATATTATTTACCGGGCCGCATTCGGGTCAACTTCTGATAGTCATGAAGGAAAAGAAGAGTTTATTAGTATATTACAAGAATATACAAAGTTATTTGGTGCTTTTAACTTGGCTGATTTTATTCCGTGGTTAGGGTTTATTGACCCGGCTGGATTGAATACACGGTTACCGAAAGCCCGGGCTGCGTTAGACGGATTTATCGATAAAATTATCGATGAACATTTGAAGAAGGAGAAGAAAATTAATGGTGATAATGATATGGTGGATGAGATGTTGGCGTTTTATAGCGAAGAAGGAAAAGTTAACGAAGAGGATGATTTGCAGAACGCTATTAGACTTACTCGTAGCAATATTAAAGCTATTATTATGGTACGTAACTTTTTTTCGCTCTAAAACAAACGTAGTACTTCAGATTCTAATTTTTTAATATTTTCTAAGTTTATCTACCTCAACAAACTTATGTACTTGAAAAAATAACTCTTATTTTATTCATATTTTTTACTTTTACTTCTTCATTTTTTAATAAATTCTGTTAACGTGCTTCAGAGACGATGACAAAATTAATAATACATCAATGTATCATCATGTATTATAATAAAAATTATAATTATATTCTGGGCTATATATGGTTAGTAAGTAACCATCTTTTAAGGTGGTGATTAAGATTAATTTTTGGTGGTTAAAAAATCAATTTAGGTTGCTATTTTCACTATATTTTATCAAAAGCAATATAGGTTGTTATTTTCCTATATATATATAATCTTTCCTAAAGTAATTAGCATGCACTTTATGGGGATATTACTAAAATTTACGTTTAAGTATAATATATTTAAGTTTTAAAACTCAATTCAATTATTTGTGAAGCATTTTAAATATTGACTTTATTTATATAACTTCGATATAGTATTATTCATGAAATTAATTGATTAATACATGAAAAATAATTACGCGTAGCTCTTAGAGCTATGTTTAGGATTAAACTTACTTTTTAATAAAATCTCTTTCTAAAATTTGGTCGTAAGAGATACATTTAGCAAGCGAATGATACTAAATAATTAAACAAAAAACATTGAATTTATTCGTCATGACATATATACTTTCTCCGTTCCACTATAAGTGTTCACATTTGTCTTTTAAAATAGTTCTTTGTTAACTTTAACTATAAATATATTTATTTGTGTTATATGATCTTTGAAAGAATTTATAAGCATTGATTCTGTTTTTTAAACGTGATTTTATTTATATAATTTTCATCAAATAATATATAACACAAATAATAATATTTACGGTCAAACTTAACAAGGAAAAGATTTTGAAAGTTAAACGTGGAGATTTATGACTTTGAAAGTTAAACGTGGAGATTTATAGTAGGACGGAGAGAGTATATTAAAGCTATTATTATGGTATGTAATTTGTTTCACTCTAAAATAAACGTAGTACGTCAGATTCTAATTTTTCAATATTATCTAAGTTTATCTACTCAACAAACTTATCTATTTGAAAAAAATTACTCTTATTTTATTCATATTTTTTACTTTTACTTCTTCATTTTTTAAATAATAACTTTCTAAACGTGCTTCAGAGACAATGACAAAATTAATAATACATCAATGTATCATGTATTATAAATCATGATAAAAATTATAATTATATTCAGGGCTATATATGGTTAGTAAGTAACCATCTTTTAAGGTGGTGTTTAGTGTTTGGTGGTTAAAAAATCCATTTAGGTTGTTATTTTCACTATATATTTTTCCTTAAGTAATTACCATACCGTTTACAGGGATATTACAAAATGTTGCGTTTAAATATACTATATTCAAGTTTCTAAAACTCTATTGAATTATTTTTGAAGCATAAATATTTTTTTAAAAATATTAAATTTTCTTATATAATTTTGATATAGTATTATTCATGACAATAGTTAACTATAAAAAATGAAATTAATTAATTTATATATGAAAAATGATTACGCGTAGCTCTTAGAGCTATGTTTATGATTTTCCTACTTTTTAATACAATCTTTTTCTTAAATTTAGTCGTAAGAGATATATTTAGCAAGTGAATGATATTAAATAATTAAAACTAAAAACTTAGAATTTATTCATCATGACATATACTCATTCGTTTCATTATAGGTGTTCACATTTGACTTTAAAAGTATTTCTTTGTTAAATTTAACTGTAAATATATTTATTTATATTATATGATATTTGATAAAATTTATAAGCATTGATTCGGTGTTTTAAACGCGATTTTATTTATATACTTTTCATCAGATAATATATATGGAGTAACACAAATAAAAATATTTACGATCAAACATAACAAGGAAAAAACTTTGAAAGTCAAACGTGAAGACTTATGGTGGGACGGAGGGAGTATATATAATTGTAGATTTTTCTCTCTAAATTTTTGTCTATTATATTCGATTATTATCATCTTAACGAACTATATATTTTGATTTCGTTTCTTACAAACTTTAACTTCTTACAAATTTTCTTAACAAAATCTTTATTTGTTAGAACAAATTATTTGTTTATTACTAATGGATTTAGCTTAATTAGAACCGAAATAAGGGACCATTTCATTTACTAGTATTCTTTTGTATATGTTGTACTACTTTGGCAATTAATTAACTATGAAGTTTAATTAATTAGAGGATATTATAGTAGGTGACGTTCAGGTGTATCACAAAAGGTCTCATTTTTAAAAGTTACTATAACACATCTTATGGAGATTGAGAAAATGATAAATATGATCACGGAATAACCCTATTAATTAGACCGTCTACAACCGCGTAAAAGTACTCACAATCTTCGAGCGACCTGAATAGTTAAAATCTCATTAGTTAATGATTAGTTATACACTTATATGTTTAAGAATGATTACATATTAGAAATCTTTATTTTTTTGCTAGTTTGGGTGTTATCGCTCCTTACTAATTTTTAGTCCCAATTTTAACCTCGTAATGGGTATAAAAGTAATGCTTATTTGATTGTCCTTTGACTATAAAGAAAGTTATTAGGTGGAAAGCCAAACTGTAGAAATTTGATCAAGTCATATATGTGGGATAAAATGTGTCTATGTACATAATTATAATTATCATATAGGAGTATCATTTTATCTCAATTTATACTGTATTATTTATAAGCTCGGCTTTTAGTATGTGATATTGTGATAAAGTTGAAACTTTAACCTAAAAATAGTGATATTTTTCATGTCAATTTTTCATAACAGGATGTAATGTTTGGAGGGACTGAAACTGTTGCTTCTGCTATCGAATGGGCATTAACTGAGCTAATGCACACCCCCGAATCACTCAAACGCGTACAACAAGAGCTCGCTGATGTGGTCGGCCTTGATCGTCGTGTAGAAGAATCCGACTTTGAAAAACTCACCTACTTCAAATGCGTAATCAAAGAAACCCTCCGTCTTCACCCTCCGATCCCCGTTCTCCTACACAAATCATCTGAAGCCACAGTGGTTGGTGGGTACCACATCCCAAAAGGGACACGTGTCATGGTTAATACATATGCTATTAACCGTGATAGAAATGCGTGGGAAAATCCTCACACATTTAATCCGTCCCGTTTTTTACAAAACGGAGCGCCAGACTTTAAAGGAAGCAACTATGAGTTTCTTCCTTTTGGTTCTGGACGTAGATCGTGTCCTGGAATGCAACTTGGATTGTATGCGTTGGAAATGGCGGTAGCTCACCTTCTTCATTCGTTCACATGGCAGTTGCCTGACGGAATGAAACCGAGTGAGATCGATATGAGCGATGTGTTCGGACTCACGGCGCCAAAAGCAACCCGACTCGTAGCGGTGCCTACTCCTCGCCTTTTGTGCCCGTTGTACTAATTAACAAAGGGTGGAAATTCAGTAAAATGTTGAGCCAAATGGTTTTCTTAATTTTGTGTTTATGGTGATCTTTATGAATTTATATTTGGTTTTTATATAATACGTAGAAGGAAGGATATACGTACACAAAACAATAACCGTAAAGATATTATCTTTTTTTGCATGTTGAAATTCAAACTCTGTGTATATTTTATGTTCATAATCAATTTGTCTTTTTTATTTTGCAAGAGATCGAGACATGTGTTTGTTTCCAGTTTTACGTAACTAATATATTTAAGCTAGCTCTATTAAAACGTAATCTTTGAAGCTATCGTTAAGGCGGAAAAGTATTGTATATTGTATGTACTATAATTAAATA
This sequence comes from Rutidosis leptorrhynchoides, assembly GCF_046630445.1. Taxonomy (NCBI): domain Eukaryota; kingdom Viridiplantae; phylum Streptophyta; class Magnoliopsida; order Asterales; family Asteraceae; genus Rutidosis; species Rutidosis leptorrhynchoides. The sequence continues at coordinate 183,833,154 of NC_092337.1, forward strand.
AATCTTAAAAATAATACGAATATAGATAGACGTTTACTTTTATATATTAGGACAAAATGTAAACTGTTCAAATTTAGTGAAATACATAGATCGATGCGTGATGCATGTATGACGTGCAAATCAGGTCATACATACAAGATTAATTAATATACAATCTATAACATAATGGTGAGATGTAGATATCATAGATTGGAGATTTAAGATCATGAAAACGATGTAATTCGAATATTAAATCATGAAACTCTAGTTCAATCACTACTGACAGGAAAACTTCAATTGAAGTACCCTTGTCTTTTAAGAATACCTGTTCATTTTATATAAAATTAAAACTTTTTTTTATAAATCGTGTGAGCTATATAAAAAGAAGTCGATATCATATCGTGCTAAATATAAAAAACACAATTCGTCCCACAATATTTTTTTTAAGTAAACAGCTGAGAAAGTGGCCGCATCGATAGTTCAATTCAAAATCAAAATACATATTAATTAATTATTAATTATTAATTATTTGAATTGAAGCAATATAAATATTGATACATATTGAAATATTTCGGGATATATTTTAGGAGATTCAAGCTCGTTCTTTCGGGTAGTTATATGTTAGATTTCTAGGTTTTAGTACATACAACAACAAAAAATCAATCTCATGAGATATAGAATATAAGATGTAAAAAATCATTCATGTATTAAAAGTAAAAATATGAAAGTCGTGATTTCACATAAAGGTCATGAGATCAAAAGGAAGATCTTGCATGTAACAAGTAACAACGCCGAGTTGACGAAAGAGTCCTTCAATCCAATCATCGCGCAGAAGTCAGTTAGTGCACTTCAAGAGCTAATCCCGCAAAGACATAATTACCGTAAGGGACAACACTTTGGTATCTCTACCCGAGGTAGAGAGAGTGTTATCATAAAGACCTCCAACAAATAAAGAATACAATAGAAATACAATCAAATATATATAACTATATAAGTACGTTATAAAATTAAATCAATACGTAGCAAGACTAGACTTAGAAGGAATATGAATCAGGGTGAAACGTGGATCGTGGTTTTATTAATAGGTTTTTGAGTTTCCAGTTCTTTTTTTAGAAATCTAGGATACAGACGTACAACCCTATATATATAACAGATCTGTTCAAGTGAGGTCGTTTTTGAGATTCCAGTTGGTGTTGTGTCGCTGGCGTTGTGACGCTGATCTTGATCAAGTTGTATTGGTGTTTTGGAGTCAAGTCAATAAAATATTCATTGCTTGTCTGAATGGAGTCTGCTGATGTAATTTTGTCCTGAAAGTCATTTGTGTTGATTCTTTTGAATTGAGCATGATCTCCTTGCAATGTTGTTTTTGTAGGATCGTGTAAACAGGATTAAACGATCTTAGATTCAATAAAGAGTGCGGAAAATCTCGTTATTGGGTTTTATACTCAAAATCCAATGAAAACCTTTGATCTTAATGAATAAATCGACTTAGATGTGTTAAAGATCGACTTAGATGAATGCTAGAACACCAGGGTATCGGATTGTACGTGTAGAATATGTTAGGATTCATAACCCTAACAATGAACCTGTAATACCCATTATATAGACACAGCGTGTGCAACCGTGCGGTTGCATCTTGCAACCGTGCGGTTGCCTGTCTAACCGTACGGTTGCATACCTACAACCGTGCGATTGCATTCCAACAGAGAAAGTTAAACAATAAAGTATTTCAACGTGATCATAATGAACTCGGAGACTAAATATGCACCAACAAACTCCCCCTAGGACCCAGTTCATTATCTTAAATAACAAAATATACTTTCCCTTGCAAAAGACAAATAATCACACAATCAAACATATTCAATAACATGAAAACTAAGACGTTTATGTCACGTTATTACATCCAAATCGAAATAAACTGAAAAATAAAATGTTCAAGTTTACAGTTTATTAGTTCAGAATCATAAGATAGACATTTAAGCATGGATATCATAGGCATAGCATCATAACACAGTTAGATAATATAAGCATTAAACCACAAATACAGTTAAGCAAATCCAAAGTCCAAATAGTCCAAATTACATTCCATCAAGTAATACAAAAAAACAGTTTACCAACAGAGAACTTTATAGAGTTTCAACCAAAAGAACTAGGATAACACATAACCAACATGAAACAAATATTTAAGCTACATACAAGATTTCAGCCTCCACCTCCTCTTCATCAGTTGGATACACCAATTCCTCTTCATCATCAAAGAAATTATTAAGCAACATCCCATAGGGCAGACCTCTTCCTGTAGCCGCAGGTAGCTCTACCATTCGATTTGCTATCACATAACAAAATTAAAAGGAATTTGACTAACCAGACACATCAGCATTAGAACTTCAGTCACAGAAAGTTCCAAATCATCTTCCTCTCGAAACATAATATTTTTCTTAATGATCCTCATCATTTTCCTGTATTGATCCAAGATATTCTCCTCTCTGATAACAACAGGTCCTCTCCTTTGCCAATTACAACCAGGTTTACACAAACCCGATACAAACCCAAAAGATGAAAACAAGTTGCCAGTGGTTGATCTTCTAGGAGCACAGTTCACATCCTTACTCATACTGAAGAATTTGAAATCACCAGCTGGTATATCAAGTTTCTCAGCGAACTCCTCTAAGGTCCAGTCATAAGGGTACCCAAACATGTTCAGATGAACACATTTTACCTTGGGCTCATCAAACACCTAATTTGTATAGAACTCCCTGATAAGCTTAGGGTAGTAAGATTTATCCCTATAAAGAAATGCTCCAGCGCTTATACCCCTCCAAAAAGCAGAGAAACCAGGTTGAGATCTAACATGACATCCAGTGAGAATAGCACGACCAGCAACTAAATTCCTCCGTTCTGCAATGGCACTATCAGTTTCACTCCGTGACACCCTTCGAGATGCTCTGTTTGCCATGTGGAAATGCTATAACAAGATAAACTTAATTACGGAAACCTCAAAATCACAAAACTATATAACTGATGTTTTAGACAATCGTACGGTTTCATATTACAATCGTGCGGTCGCAGCCCAACCGTGCGGTTGCAGTGTACAACCGTCCGGTTGCATTCATCCGAACTGTTAGGGTTTTCAAAACCCAAATACAACGAAACAAGTGTTGATCATCAAATAAATCATTGGAATGGCTTCTAGTACCTCCAATTATGAATTTTAAAACAACAATTCCAGTTAAAACACATCAACAATCCCTGTATTGATCTAAAGTTCATGAAAACTAAAAACTAATCAAAACAAGAGATTTAATGGATGAAAAGATACATGTTATGGATGAAATTGATCAGTAACACGAGTAGAATAAGAGAAACGAGATCAAAAACTCCCCTTAGCACGTTGTGAATTTTGAACAATTTTAGACTTAACCAATTTGTGAGCACAAGCAATCCACGGTTCTGAGATTGGGTATCTATACCCATCCTGCAACCGTGCGGTTGCAGGGTTGTATCCGGCCAAAAATTATGCAACCGCGCGGGTGCAATGTGTACCCGTACGGTTGTACATGAAGTCCAAAATTCCTTTAATCTTATGTATCCGGGCAGTTACATGGTGTAACCGTGCGGTTGCCTTGAGTAACCGTCCGGTTGCAAATTCACAATTTTAAAATTTAACTATTCATTCTCATCTTTTCTAACTTCCTCCTCTAAACTACTCGTTTCATCCAAACAAACACATTACCCTTACTCTAGTTATTTACTCAATTTAGACCATAAAATTTCAACTTTTACCAACCTTTACCAGATCCAATAGTATATCAACCTAAGTCAAATAAACTAATACCCGACTTAATGAACATTTCATTTTACGGATCTCTTTCACACTTGCTTAATCCCTCTCATCCACACATACAGAGTTTATGAAGTAATCACCAAATGATATGCAATATTATAAAGTGTGAAACATGCAACAATGCTTAAAACATACAAAATCTTTTTGTCTTTTTCATATTAAAATGCAGACTATGAAAATAAATGCAAGCATATACATTATGATGAATTAAATCAATAAACTAACCGCATAGTGAAGATCACAAGCATGACATAACTAGCTAATTGACTTGCTATTCATTTTAAACAAACTGAACTATTCTATCAAGAATGTAAACTATACAGCAATCATATCATAAACACATATTTTTGTGAGAAGATGAATTAATCAACATTTTTCTTGGGATCAGAACTGAACTATATTTTGCAGTTTAACATCGTCAATTCCTTTATTCGGAACTTCTTTGTTCCGTTTTGATTATCAAGTACCTACACTTTTAGTCTTTGAATATCAATAAACTTATTAGACTTTCCTCCCAGACTTTTTGAAAATCACTTGCACACTTAGGTAAATAATCTTAACTTAGTCCTCACTTCAGATAGCACAAATTTATTAGGTAGTTAATTGAGCACAATAAATTGAAACTGTCCGCTATCACCTTAATGTACTTTCGATTTGATTGAACAGGAAGCATCTCACGATGTTTCTAGCAACCCTGTCAGCCATTAGCTGCTACCTTAAACTTATACCTTTCGATTTAGGCTTTGTTTATCTCAATTTTATTACATACTCCATAAGAACACAGTTACCATTTGTTGATAACCTTAAACAACTAATCTTGCTTTGTTCCGAATCATGATACCTTGATCATGTGTCTTATTCTTCAATACCCACTTCAGGCCATACGTTTTACAGCCGGAAGGTGGTATTACCAACCTCCAAACACCCAAATGATTAAATTGTTGAAGTTCTTCCAGAATAGCTGAAACCCACTCATCATACTACAATGCCTCTTTGACATCTTCAGGTTCGATTTGCGACACAAAAGCACAGTACACATTCCTGAAGATTCTTCCGGTCTGATTCAATTGAGTATAAAAAGTAGTAACAACATTTGCAGAGGGTGTAACACGCTCGTCCGAAGCAGAAGGTTCACCTGTATTAGCACCTGAAACACCTGCAGGGTTAATAACATAATCATCAAAACGTTTAGGAATAGATACCGATCGGCCAGACCGTCTCAGTCCGCTTGTTTCAGTAGTGTCATCTTTATTAGTTTGGAACGGGTCCACATTCATTTTTTGTATAGGTTCCTCAAGTTCCTTACGTACAGTTCTAGTGGGTTCCTCATCCACCAAATCCTCATAAACTTCATCCAGATACAGATCCTCCCCCTCAGATTGTAATGTCGATTCCTCTAATGCCGAAACGGACTCACTAGAATCTGATTCATCATCATCTGGCCCTGACGCTGGTGCTTTATCGTTAGTCATAATAGGTACTTGAGATTTCACACGCACATCAGATATACGTTCAGCGGAGATACGCATGTTATACATTATTTGTGCAGCAATCTCTTCATCATCAGAGTCATCCTCCGAAAGATTGAACGAATCAAACAACTTTCATAATCAAACTGCCACGTACACCCTTTACCAGCTGGAATTGCTGCATGTCTTTGAACATCAATTTCGGTACATTCTTCAACACACCAAGATTTCAATTTATAAACCCATTTGCACGCATTCCCATAACCCAAGAACCTACCTATAACAGCTTTTGGATTAAATTACCCACCTGTATCTCTAACCATTATGGTACAAAGAGAACCAAACGGTTCAAGATGTTTGATGTGAGGTTTTCTTTTCAGTAGCAGCTCATAAAATGTCTTGCGGTGACGTTTCACAATAAGTACTCTATTCATCGTATAGCACGCACACAACACTGCTTCACTCCAAAAGGTAACTGGTAATTCCGAGTCAGCTAGCATGGTCCTAGCAGTCTCAATTAGGGTACGATTCTTTCTTTCAGCGACACCGTTCATCTGTGGAGTGTACGGTGAACTGAACTATTGTTGAATTCCCCTTTCATTACAATACTCTTCCATCTTCTTGTTCTTAAACTTTGTCCCATTGTCAGTCTCGTGATTAGCAACCTGATTTGTTCAAAAGTATCAGCTTTACTTTTTAGCATCACAACCCACGTAAAACGCGAGTACACATCAGTAACCACTAAGCAATAGGAATGTCCAGTGATGCTCTTCCTGTTAACTGGACCAAAAAGATCCATATGAAGCATCTCAAGAGGAGTATCAATGGAATGATGTTTCTTAACTTTGTGTGGTTTCTTAGATTGCTTCCCTTTTTTACACGGCACACAACCATCAGAAGCATGAAACCCTTTTACATTGACCCCTTCCACTAAACGATTGTGGACCAAATGGTTCATTTCCCTGAAGCTTAAGTGACCCATCATTTTTTGCCATAACATAGACTCCTGTTCAATAGCCTTGGACACAAAAGCCTGATGCCATGTAGATGCCTTTACATAAGCCTTTGACATATCAAGAATGTATAAATCTTGACATCTAGGTGCCGTCATAAGAATCATATTTTCAGGAACTTTATAATCCTTTCTCATGATGTAACACTGCTGTTTGTCAAATAAAACTTTTGCCTCTTATCACACACTTAAGAAACGGACAGCAGGTTATTTGTCATTTCCTTTACCTAACTCACTTTGTCGAAACTGACCGAGGAATTTGAAATCATCCCTTGAGCAGTTATAAACCCTCCTTGATAACCCGCAAAAGAAACAGATCCACCCTTAATTGATTTAACATCATGCAGCAGAGACATGTTTCCTGTCATGTGCCTGGACGTCCCACTATCAACAATCCAAGTATTTTTGTTTGGACTGTAGGCGACCTGCATAAATAATTAGAAAAATGATTAGTTTGAGGGGGATAGCTGAAATGTCCCGTTCATATACATTATAAACATTCCATATTAATTGATTTCGTTGCGAGGTTTTGACCTCTATATGAGACGTTTTTCAAAGACTGCTTTCATTTTTTAAACAACCATAACTTCTATTTTATCGATAAAGGTTTTAAAAAAAAAACATTACGTAGATTATCAAATAATGATAATCTAAAATATACCGTTTACACACGACCATTACATAATGGGTTACAATAAAAATATATTACATCGAAATAAGTTTCTTGAATGCAGTTTTTACACAATATCATACAAGCATGGACTCCAAATCCTGTCCTTATTTTAGTATGCAACAGCGGAAGCTCTTAATAATCACTTGAGAATAAACATGCTTAAAACGTCAACAAAAATGTTGGTGAGTTATAGGTTTAACCTATATATTATCAAATCATAATAATAGACCACAAGATTTCATTTTTATAACACATCTCATATCAGGCATTTCGCAAACTGCATAGAGATAAAAATCATTCATATGGTGAACATCTGGTAACCGACATTAACAAGATGCATATAGAATATCCCCATCATTCCGGGACACCTATCGGACATGATAAACTCGAAGTACTAAAGCATTCCAAATTCCAGAATGGAGGTTGTTAGTTCCCGTAGATCTACCTTTAGGATTCGCGTCAATTAGGGGCCAGTTCCCTAATTCTTAGGCTACCAAGCTAAAAGGGGCATATTCGGTTTAATAATTCAATCATAGAATGTAGTTTTGATTACTTGTGTCTATTTCGTAAAAAATTTATAAAACTGCATGTAATCTCATCCCAAAAATATTAGATTTTAAAAGTGGGACTATAACTCACTTTCACAGATTTTTACTTCGTCGGGAAGTAAGACTTGGCTACTGATCGATTCACGAACCTATAACAAATATGTAAATATATATCAAAGTATGTTCAAAAAAATTTACAACATTTTTATTACGTTTTAATGATTTGTGTTTGTTAAGTCAGCAGTCCTTGTTAGTAACCTACAACTAGTTGTCCACAGTTAGATGTACATAAATAAAACAATATATATTATCTCGAATCAATCCACGACCCAGTGTCTACAAGTCTCAGACTTGATCACAACTCAAAGTATATATATTATTTTAGAATCAACATCAACCCTGTATAGCTAACTCAAACATTACTGCATATAGAGTGTCTATGGTTGTTCCGAAATATATATATATATATATGGGTCGATATGATATGTCAAAACATTGTATACGTGTCTATGGTATCCCAAGATTTCATAATATGTATAATACAATATAAATTAGTTAGGATATGTTTAGTCTAGATTTGTTACAAAATTTTCGTAGCTAAAACTAGCAAATTTATCCAATTTTGTTTTACAAGTCATTTCTTCGTTTCAAATCCGTTTTGAGTGATTCAAGTTGCTATGGTTTTATATTGAACTTAAGTTTATGAATCTATACAGAAAAATTATAAGTTTATAGTCGGAAATATAGGTTACAAGTCATTTTTTAAAGAGGTAGTCATTTCCGTCGAAAGAACGACATCTTGATGACCATTTTGAAAAACATACTTCCACTTTGAGTTTAACCATGATTTTTGGATATAGTTTCATGTTCATAAGAAAAATAATTTTCCCAGAAGAACAACTTTTAAATCAAAGTTTATCATAGTTTTTAATTATCAAACCCAAAACAGCCCGCGGTGTTACTACAACGGCGTATGTCCGGTTTTACGGTGTTTTTCGTGTTTCCAGGTTTTAAATCATTAAGTTAGCATATCATATAGATATAGAATATGTGTTTAGTTGATTTTAAAAGTCAAGTTAGAAGGATTAACTTTATTTACGAACAAGTTAAGAATTAACTAAACTATGTTATAGTGATTACAAGTTTAAATCTTCGAATAAGATAGTTATATATGTATGAATCGAATGATGTTATGAACATCATTACTACCTCAAGTTTAGTAGGTAAACCTACTGAAAGTAACAAAAATTGATCTAGCTTCAAAGGATTCTTGGATGGCTTGAAAGTTCTTGAAGTAGAATCATGACACGAAAACAAGTTCAAGTAAGATTTCCACTCGAAATAAGATAGTTATAGTTATAGAAATTGAATCAAAGTTTGAATATGAGTATTACCTTGTATTAGAAAGATATATTACTGTAAATAAGAAAGATTTCTTCAACTTAGATGATTACTTGGATTGGATTAGAAAGCTTGGAAGTAATTTTGCAAACTTGATAGTATTCTTGATTTTATGAAACTAGAACTTATAGAATTTATGAAGAACACTTAGAACTTGAAGATAGAACTTGAGAGAGATTAATTAGATGAAGAAAATTAAAGAATGAAAGTGTTTGTAGGTGTTTTTGGTCGTTGGTATATGGATTAGATATAAAGGATGTGTAAGTTTATTTTCATGTAAATAATTCATGAATGATTTATAATATTTTTTGTAATTTTGTGAGATATTTCATGCTAGTTGCCAAAATGATGGTTCCCACATGTTTAATGACTCACATGGACTGCTAAGGAGCTGATGATTGAGTGTATATACCAATAGTATATACATCTTAGAAGCTGTGTATTGTACGAGTACGAATACGGGTGCATACGAGTAGAATTGTTGATGAAAATGAATGAGGATGTAATTGTAAGCATTTTTGTTAAGTAGAAGTACTTTGATATATGTAATGAAGTCTTCCAAAAGTGTATTAATACATCTTAATACACTATATGTATATACATTTAACTGAGTCGATAAGTCATCGTTAGTCGTTATATGTAAGTGTTGTTTCGAAACCTTTAAGTTAACGATCTTTTTAAATGTAATTGATCCATTGTTATTACACTTAAATAAGATGTTAAATTTTTATGTTAACATGTTAACATGGTGTATTAATATTTTAATATGATACATATGTATTTAGTAAGACGTTGTTATAACGATAATCATTATATTTATCGTTTCGAGTTTTCTTAATTCAATAGTCTCATTTTATGTATATAACTCATTGTTAATATACCTAGTGAGATACTTTCTTATCATAATATCATGTTAACTATATATATATCCATATATATATATATATATATATATATATCATCATATAATTTTTACAAGTATTAACGTTCGTGAATCACCGGTCAACTTGGGTGGTCAATTGTCTACATGAAACTCATTTCAAATAATCAAGTCTTAACAAGTTTGATTGCTTAACATGTTGGAAACATTTAATCATGCAAATATAGTTTTCATTTAATATATAATCATGGAAAAGTTCGGGTCACTACAGTACCTACCCGTTAAATAAATTTCGTCCCGAAATTTTAAGATGTAGAAGGTGTTGACGAATCTTCTGGAAATAAGTGCGGGTATTTCTTCTTTATCTGATCTTCATGCTCCCAGGTGAACTCGGGTCCTCTACGAGCATTCCATCGAACCTTAACAATTGGTATCTTGTGTGACGACCCGGAAATTTCCGACCAAATTTAAACTTAACCTTTATATGTTTCTGACACGATAAGCAGAATTTGTAATGTTGAATCTCAAAAAGTTTGGAACTACATTCATGTAATCAATTACCCTTTGACCGTGTTCGACGATTCACGAACAATTATGTGTATATAGATATGTATATATAATATAAAATATTAACTGAAAACATTAACAAAGTATTAGATATATGATACTTTACATAAACATATTTGTTTCGATATATTTATCGACAGAATTAAGAGATAATATCAAATGATTGAATTATCAGATACATTATGATATGATTACGGGCCTATGTTATGAGGTCCACTGTGATTTAAGAAATCTATTTTTTTTTTTTGACAACTCATTACTTAACCAGTATGATAAAGATAACGATATTTATATTTTATTTTATTAAATATATATATATATATATATATATATATATATATATATATATATATATATATATAACGATTTAAATTAATATTATATATATTTTTATACGCGTATTATACGTACATAGTTTTATACTTTTACTATACTTTAACTTTACCTTTACTTTACTTTTACTTTAACTTTAATAATTCATACTTTAATAATTCACTTTAATAATTCATACTTTAATAATTCACTTTAATAATTCATACTTTAATAATTCACTTTAATAATTTATACTTTAATAATTTACTTTAATAATTCATACTTTAATAATTCACTTTAATAATTCAAAAATCTATTATAAATAGAATTCAATAGGTTTCATTATTTCATAGAAACTTGAAAATATATTTCTCTAAACTCTCTCAATCGAGTTACATATATATATATATATATATATATTTACTTAGTACTATTTCAAGATATTATTAGTATACATAAAATACTACGACGGAATTATATTCAGACGATTTCAAAATAAGTTTTCAAATGGGATATAGCTAAGGAAATTATGGGTTATAGCTATGAAGGTTATGGGTATTGATCGAGGGTATTGCTCGTGAGGTCAACCTAACGTTTATCATTTTCGTTGCGTCTACGTACTTTCCTGCAATATTGAATCACAATATTGATACGTGAGCATTCATATCTTATCTTTTATATATTAATAGTGTATCCCTGACTAGTGCTCGAGTATATATGATTATGCATGTTTGTATGCTTAGTTTCGTCATTAAATAGTTTATGATAAATCACGAATTTGATACATATGCTACTGAGATAAGTTATATGATATGCATGTCGTTGAAAATCTGAAGAAAAAATTAATAACATTTCATTTAGAAATCGTGTGGTTTCGATGAACGGATTAAAAGATATGGTCAACTGAATTATCATTAATTTTAATATTATTATTAAAACGATTATTATAACTGTTATCAGTTGATGTTATTACTAAAATTATCTTTATTACTAAAAATTAATATTTTTATTGAAACTATCATTTTATTATTTTTATCATTATTATTATTATCAATATTATTTTATCAAATAAATATGCGTACAAAGATATTTTTACCACACGTAATGTAATTACATTAATAATACATACCACTATATTTTTATGATATTAAGTGAATTTTATAAATTTTATTATTTGAGATATATAAAAGTATATTTTTATCATATATGAATTTTAATATAAATTTTTATTTATTAATAAATGACTTTTATTATTTAGTATAATAAGATCTGATAAATATATTTAAATATATAAAACTACTATATATAAGTTATATAATAAACATGTATAGATTTTGGAAGTCATTTTGGGTCAAGTTGACTTTTGTTGACTTTTGCATGTCGGTCTCGAGCATTAGGATTGTGATACACTACGACTTGACCTAAATTGTTAGACAGATATTGACCAACATATAAATATATATACTTAATATAGGTTCGTGAATCCGAGACAAACACTGCACTTGTTCAGTGCCGTCATATACATAATTGCTACGAAATACAGTATTGTGAGTTTCATTTGCTCCCTTTTTATATATATTTTTGGGCTGAGAATACATGCGCTGATTTATAAATGTTTTACGAAATAGGCACAAGTACTAAAACTAATTCTATGTGGGTTTAAACCAGAAATATACCCTTAGCTTGGTAAACATTAAACTACTTGTCTATGTACGGTAGGCGCAAATCCTAAAGATAGATCTATTGGGCCTGACAAACCCCATCCTGACTATGGGATGCTTTAGTACTTCGAGGTTATTTTAAACACACCTGATCTGGTGTACTTCAGAGGGTAAACCATGAACGTTAAGGCTTGTTACCGGGTGCCTACAACTTATAGAATACTTTTATACACTTGCGAGTGTACGGATATTTATAGAAACTGAAATCTTGTGGTCTATTACTATTACGGAAATGATGGATTATGATAAACTAATGAACTCACCAACCTTTTGGTTGACACTTTAAAGCATGTTTATTCTCAGGAATTAAAGAATTCTTCCACTGTGCATTAGCTCATTTTAAAGATATTACTTGGAGTCATTCAAGACATACTTTGAAAGATGTTGCATTCGAGTCGTTGAGTTCATCAAGATTAATATTAAGTCAATTATAGTTGGATGTAATATGAAATGGTATGCATGCCATCAATTTTTGATGTAAAGAAAGTTTGTCTTTTAAAAACGAATGCAATGTTTGTAAAACGTATCATATAGAGGTCAAATACCTCGCGATGTAATCAACTATTGTGAATCGTTTATAATGTATATGAACGGGTCCTTTCAGTTGGTATCAGAGCGGTGGTCTTAGCGAACCAGGTCTTGCATTAGTGTGTCTAACTGATAGTTGTTAAGATGCATTAGTGAGTCTGGACTTCGACCTTGTCTGCATGTCAAAAGTTTTGCTTATCATTTTTAGTCGAAAATCATCTACTTACCATCCTTAGGAAATTACCTGCTTATCATTCTTAAGTCTAGACGCGTTTTCCTACATTTATTGCATAATAGTGTATAGACGAATTCTTATCTTAGCATATCTGTTACTGTGAACTTTGACTGACATCTTTCAAAGATTCCTCCGTAATTTATGGGATTTTGGTATTATATATACATATGTAAATTATGTATTGAAGAATACCAAATCTAAATTCTACAATCTATTTCATACCAAAAAAAAATCTTTCCCTGATCATACAAGATGGATCCCTCAACCAGTTCGAGTTCCTCGGATTCCGACAGCTATGCCGATATGGATTTCCACATGAGCTCCGAAAGCAGCGTGACCGGAATGAATCAACCAATTAGCCATCATCTATTCTGGATGAATTGGGGATGGGTTCGTAATCTACTTAACCATTGGAGACAAGAAGAAGGCGATCCCTTTCATTCACCACATTGCCCTCTTGGCAATGAACCTGAAGCACTTACCGGCGAACCTGTCCGAAACACTATTTTCTCTCTCATTTCCAGAGTATCTCGTCATGATTGTATACTACACCAAATTCTAGATCTTATTTATCCGCTCGTCCGAACCGACAATTACCCCGGTGTAATAGAAGAAGTCAACGAGCTTCGCGCTCGGGTAGTGGCTTTGGAGAATATGGTGCAAAGGTTACAAACACCAGCAGCAACACCAACAGCATAACCAGTACCACCATCAACAGTACCATTACCACCACCAACAACAACCGCATCGCAAACCTCAACATCACAATCTGTCCCACGAGCATCGACGTCATACGCCATGTAGATACCAAGGAATACCACAACGATGAAGTATTGATTCATAACTTCATTGGAGAAACATTCTACGGTGATTATGTAATTTCTAAAATTTAGAAATTATCTATCCTCGCCTTAACCATAAATCAAATGAGTTTAATTTAATATTAACTCATTAAATCAATATTACATCTGAAGAAATATACACATATATATTTCCATAAAGACTATAATAAAATTCTTTTGTACAAAATATTAATTGTGAATTTTTTTTAACGGGTAGGTAATACCCGAGAGATATATAAATTCACAATTAATATGTTACATTCTTCGAATCTGATTCAGCAAATCATCCATTATACTCCCTACTTTCACAACAATATACATTCTTTTATAAAAATCAAAACAACCATACTCATTCAAAATCTAATTACATATTCTGATTTTGAAATCTCAGAATTCGATTCAAGATATAACCGAAATCGTCACTCTTAGATTCCTACATCTTTCAAAACTATACTTTGACTTCAAAACTGTCCTAGAACCTCATTTCTATTCATGGAACTCACAAAAATATTTGTATCATTCAAAATCTTAGAACATCATATGTATATTAACAATTACAATATGTGTTCAAACACTTCGAAATTTCTAAAGACATGCGAGATGATGATCCAACCACATATTACCCACTGTCATGCATCTGAAAAGCTCTCGAAACCAAAGTTATAGTTTAACACGTATCCATGTCAGATCCTTTGATATTTATTACCAAATATAATTTTTCAATCTCTTTCCAAAATAGACAGTTTTGCACAGCTCCAGCAAATCACCTTCATTTGTTTATACGAATAAACCTTATTATAACAATTACCCCTTCATCATTGTTACCGGGGAACCTTTCATATCTCGCCACATTAGCAGTAAACTTATCAACAACTTCATTAACCTTCGACTTAAGCCTCTCCGAAAAGCCACTATACTTATTCATTAAAACCCCATCATGTACTCACCTACATCCTGTAACAATAATTGTCACACCAACTACTGGGAATTAGCAATCAGTATTTTGAATTTCGCGACAATTTTACGTCAAAAGTTATACATATAACGTCTATCTCCTAGACTTACATACTTCGAATGTGAATTTTCTGAAAAACATCCCAAACTATGAACTAGTTCTCCGAAATTGGAAAAATGCTGATGAAGCAGCAAAAACTGTAAACGACTTTAACAGTCAAAAGTTTGATGATAAAGAATAGTATGGTGGTAAAGCTGAGAAAAATAGAAGGTTTGAAACTGAAAACGGATTGAGCAGACCATGAAGGAGGCTGTGGACAAATCACAAAGACTAAATCTGCCTTCAAAGGATCCAAATGATTCAGTGTCTACTGAAATCGTTAGCAAACACCTTACTTCTTATTCTAAACCTGCACAGACAAATCTTCTTCATCATCCATATTATCGTATCTTTTATTATAATATCTTCGATATTCCTGAAGATATTTTCACAACTATTCTTATCCGATATCTTTTATCTCTTCGCAATATCTGCGTTACAACATAAAAAGAAACTGTGTTAGTTTCTAAATTTAAAAAAAAAAAATTTGAATTTAAAATAGGAATGTTTTTGAAGTAGTGTTGGGAACTGAAGCATGAGTTAGTATAATATAATGACACTTGATCAACGTGATTATATTACAGTAAGTCATGCTGAGTTTCTAATGGAACGTGATGATTCACAGAACATACCGTCATCATGTACTGTTTACACGACTCTTACATTCTACCCAATTTTCAAACATATTAAGAACATATCATCTTGATACCTCTATATTTTCAAATATTCTGGTAATTTGCCAAATCAAGATCGTGTCATTACGATTTTCTTCTTGGAACATTAACTATGTTCATCCAAAAATTCATATCTACGAATTCTGGACTATTATCCGCTTGACTTAAGATCGGGAAGAGAAAACGAAAGCATGAAGCTCCGAAATATAATGGAGAATATAAAGCCCGATATCAACCCCGAAATTACAAACCGTTTATATAAATGCGTATAGCAATATAAAGACACGGAAGAATGAAAAACATAATAACCCCAAGGTAATGGTAGAAGAAAATAACTTCCTCAGGTGGTAGATGAAAAAGAAGAATGACAGATATGAAAGTTAAAAGTATATCAAGAATCAATACTGGATGAAGCATATTAACGAATGCTTTAAAGTATGAATTGGGGAGAAAGACTAGAAGGTGTGAGCTATGGAAATAAAGAAACGAAGGGGGTGGAATTATAGTAAAATATCAGACAGAGAAATCGAGACAGATTATCGCATTTAATCAAAGAAGATCCTGATTTCCTTAATCGCCGAAGAACCAAATCTTATTGCAAAGATTTTCTTTAAATCCCATGAATTCCGAAAATCAATCATAACTATGTCATCGGTTAAAACGAATATACGTTTACTCATTTCACTCTCTTGCGATAGCTTCACTTATACTCTTCGCGTAATCAAATTGTTTTATCTATATTACTCAATGATGATAAAACTCTATTTATCAACTCATATTCGTCATAAAAACATTTTTATAGTTAGCCATGACGACCTCGATCAAATTTCGGGACGAAATTTCTTTAACGGGTAGGTACTGTGACGACCCGGAAATTTCCGACCAAATTTAAACTTAACCTTTATATGTTTCTGACACGATAAGCAGAATTTGTAATGTTGAATCTCAAAAAGTTTGGAACTACATTCATGTAATCAATTACCCTTTGACCGTGTTCGACGATTCACGAACAATTATGTGTATATAGATATGTATATATAATATATAATATTAACTGAAAACATTAACAAAGTATTAGATATATGATACTTTACATAAACATATTTGTTTCGATATATTTATCGACAGAATTAAGAGATAATATCAAATGATTGAATTATCAGATACATTATGATATGATTACGGGCCTATGTTATGAGGTCCACTGTGATTTAAGAAATCTATTTTTTTTTTTTTTGACAACTCATTACTTAACCAGTATGATAAAGATAACGATATTTATATTTTATTTTATTAAATATATATATATATATATATATATATATATATATATATATATATATATATATATATATATATATATATATATATAACGATTTAAATTAATATTATATATATTTTTATACGCGTATTATACGTACATAGTTTTATACTTTTACTATACTTTAACTTTACCTTTACTTTACTTTTACTTTAACTTTAATAATTCATACTTTAATAATTCACTTTAATAATTCATACTTTAATAATTCACTTTAATAATTCATACTTTAATAATTTACTTTAATAATTCATACTTTAATAATTCACTTTAATAATTCATACTTTAATAATTCACTTTAATAATTCAAAAATCTATTATAAATAGAATTCAATAGGTTTCATTATTTCATAGAAACTTGAAAATATATTTCTCTAAACTCTCTCAATCGAATTACATATATATATATTTACTTAGTACTATTTCAAGATATTATTAGTATACATAAAATACTACGACGGAATTATATTCAGACGATTTCAAAATAAGTTTTTAAATGGGATATAGCTAAGGAAATTATGGGTTATAGCTATGAAGGTTATGGGTATTGATCGAGGGTATTGCTCGTGAGGTCAACCTAACGTTTATCATTTTCGTTGCGTCTACGTACTTTCCTGCAATATTGAATCACAATATTGATACGTGAGCATTCATATCTTATCTTTTATATATTAATAGTGTATCCCTGACTAGTGCTCGAGTATATATGATTATGCATGTTTGTATGCTTAGTTTCGTCGTTAAATAGTTTATGATAAATCACGAATTTGATACATATGCTACTGAGATAAGTTATATGATATGCATGTCGTTGAAAATCTGAAGAAAAAATTAATAACTTTTCATTTAGAAATCGTGTGGTTTCGATGAACGGATTAAAAGATATGGTCAACTGAATTATCATTAATTTTAATATTATTATTAAAACGATTATTATAACTGTTATCAGTTGATGTTATTACTAAAATTATCTTTATTACTAAAAATTAATATTTTTATTGAAACTATCATTTTATTATTTTTATCATTATTATTATTATCAATATTATTTTATCAAATAAATATGCGTACAAAGATATTTTTACCACACGTAATGTAATTACATTAATAATACATACCACTATATTTTTATGATATTAAGTGAATTTTATAAATTTTATTATTTGAGATATATAAAAGTATATTTTTATCATATATGAATTTTAATATAAATTTTTATTTATTAATAAATGACTTTTATTATTTAGTATAATAAGATCTGATAAATATATTTAAATATATAAAACTACTATATATAAGTTATATAATAAACATGTATAGATTTTGGAAGTCATTTTGGGTCAAGTTGACTTTTGTTGACTTTTGCATGTCGGTCTCGAGCATTAGGATTGTGATACACTACGACTTGACCTAAATTGTTAGACAGATATTGACCAACATATAAATATATATACTTAATATAGGTTCGTGAATCCGAGACAAACACTGCACTTGTTCAGTGCCGTCATATACATAATTGCTACGAAATACAGTATTGTGAGTTTCATTTGCTCCCTTTTTATATATATTTTTGGGCTGAGAATACATGCGCTGATTTATAAATGTTTTACGAAATAGGCACAAGTACTAAAACTAATTCTATGTGGGTTTAAACCAGAAATATACCCTTAGCTTGGTAACATTAAACTACTTGTCTATATACGGTAGGCGCGAATCCTAAAGATAGATCTATTGGGCCTGACAAACCTCATCCTGACTATGGGATGCTTTAGTACTTCGAGGTTATTTTAAACACACCTGATCTGGTGTACTTCAGAGGGTAAAACATGAACGTTAAGGCTTGTTACCGGGTGCCTACAACTTATAGAATACTTTTATACACTTGCGAGTGTACGGATATTTATAGAACCTGAAATCTTGTGGTCTATTACTATTACGGAAATGATGGATTATGATAAACTAATGAAATCACCAACCTTTTGGTTGACACTTTAAAGCATGTTTATTCTCAGGTATTAAAGAATTCTTCCGCTGTGCATTAGCTCATTTTAAAGATATTACTTGGAGTCATTCAAGACATACTTTGAAAGATGTTTCATTCGAGTCGTTGAGTTCATCAAGATTAATATTAAGTCAATTATAGTTGGATGTAATATGAAATGGTATGCATGCCGTCAATTTTTGATGTAAAGAAAGTTTGTCTTTTAAAAACGAATGCAATGTTTGTAAAACGTATCATATAGAGGTCAAATACCTCGCGATGTAATCAACTATTGTGAATCTTTTATAATGTATATGAACGGGTCCTTTCATCTTGTTTTGCTTAAGTCTTTCAACCTCACGATCCATTATTTCGACGGGTTCTTCAATGAATTGAAGTTTTTCGTTGATTTGGATTTCGTCTAATGGAATAGTGAGATCTTCTTTAGCAAAATATTTTTTCAAATTCGAGACGTGGAAAGTGTTATGTGCAGCCGCGAGTTGTTGAGGTAACTCAAGTTGGTAAGCTACTGGTCCGACACAATCTATAATCTTGAATGGTCCAATGTACCTTGGATTTAGTTTCCCCCGTTTACCAAATCGAACAACGCCTTTCCAAGGTGAAACCTTAAGCATAACTATTTCTCCAATCTCAAATTCTATATCTTTTCTTTTACTATCCGCGTAGCTCTTTTGTCGACTCTGGGCAATTTTCAATCGTTGTTGAATTTGGATTATTTTCCCGGTAGTTTCTTGTATTATCTCCGGACCCGTAATCTGTCTATCCCCCACTTCACTCCAACAAATCAGAGACTTGCACTTTCTACTATAAAGTGATTCAAACGACGCCATTTCAATACTCGAATGGTAACTGTTGTTGTAGGAAAATTCTGCTAACGGTAGGTGTCGATCCCAACTGTTTCCGAAATTGATAACACATGCTCGTAGCATGTCTTCAAGGGTCTGTATCATCCTTTCACTTTGCCCATCAGTTTGTGGATGATAAGCAGTACTCATGTCTAGACGAGTCCCCAATCCTTGTTGCAGTGTCTGCCAAAACCTTGAAACAAATCTGCCATCCCTATCAGAGATAATAGAGATTGGTATTCCATGTCTGGAGACAACTTCCTTTAAATATAATCGCGCCAACTTCTACATTTTATCATCTTCTCTCATTGGCAGAAAGTGTGCTGATTTGGTAAGACGATAGACTATTACCCATATAGTATCATAACCACTTGCAGTCCTTGGTAATTTAGTAATGAAATCCATGGTAATGTTTTCCCATTTCCATTCTGGGATTTCAGGTTGTTGAAGTAGACCCGATGGTTTCTGATGTTCATCTTTGACTTTAGAACACGTCAAACATTCTCCTACGTATTTAGTAATATTGGCTTTCATACCCGGCCACCAAAAGTGTTTCTTGAGATCTTTGTACATCTTCCCCGCTCCGGGATGTATTGAATATCTGGTATTATGTGCTTCCTTAAGTACCTTTTCTCTCATATCTCCAAACTTTGGTACCCAAATTCTTTCAGCCCTATACCGGGTTCCGTCTTCCCGAATATTAAGATGTTTCTCCGATCCTTTAGGTATTTCATTCTTCAACTTTCCTTCTTCTACAACTCCCTGCTGCGCCTCCTTTATTTGAGTAGTAAGGTTAGTACGAATAATTATATTTATAGCTTTTACCCACATAGGTTCTCTGTCCTTTCTACTCAAAGCGTCGGCTACCACATTCGCCTTCCCCGGGTGGTAACGAATCTCAAAATCGTAATCATTTAACAATTCAATCCATCTACGCTGCCTCATGTTCAGTTGTTTCTGATTAAATATATGTTGGAGACTTTTTTGGTCGGTATATATGATACTTTTGACCCCATATAAGTAGTGTCTCCAAGTCTTTAATGCAAAAACAATCGCGCCTAATTCCAAATCATGTGTCGTATAATTCTGCTTGTGAATCTTCAATTATCTTGACGCATAAGCAATTAGTTTCGTTCGTTGCATTAATACTTGATGTTATGCGAGGTGTATATGAAATAGCTTATATTTTACTAGGAAAAACTATTAAATACGATACAATTTTACACAAGATATTTATTTATTTATAGAATGGATATACTTAAACATTGCTACAACACTTATATGCAGTGTACTTAATCGTACAGTAGTGTAGTTTTTAGTAAGTCCGGTTCGTTCCACAGGGAAAATCTTTAAATAAAGCTTAACGCTATATTAGTTTTAATTTATAAAAATACAAATATATATAAGTAATATTATTATTATAAAAAGAGGGTTTTTACCGTTTAATGACCGGTTTGTCGATTTTAAAACTTAGTCGCAGTTAAAACCTAATGTAAAATATTAAAAATATATATAACTTAATTTAAAGCGTAAAGTAAATAACGATAATGAAATTACGATAAATAAAAGTGCGATGAAATAAAATACAATAATTAAAAATTGCGTTAATTAAAAGTGCAATTAAATACAATGACAATAAATAAAAGTGCGATAATTAGAAGTGCAATTAAATATAAAATAAAGAAAATTAAATATGAAATAAAAGAATTATGCTTATTTAAACTTCCGTAATCATGATGTTTGACGTGTTGATTTTTAGTTTTATGCCCATGGGTTAATTGTCCTTTGTCCTGGATTATTTAATATGTCCGTCTGGTTTTTGTCCATAACAATCCATCAGTCATAAATATAAAGTGCGAGTGTCCTCGTCAAATTATCCTTATACCCGAAGTCAAATATTCCAACTAATTGGGGACTTAAACTGTAACAAGGTTTTAATACTTTGTTTAATAATTACACCAGGTTATCGACTGCGTGTAACCCAAGGTTTTAATACTTTGTTTTCAATTATGCCAAGTGTACTTGTACATAATTTCACCCCTGTTTTAATAATTCCATAGACTATTAATCCATTCCCGTGTCCGGTTAAATGAACGATTATTCGTACATATAAATATCCCGCCCATCATGTCCGATCGAGTGTATATGGTTATTTATAGGGACGTCCAATTGTAAATCTTTATATTAAAATTAACAAACTATCATTTAGTTAAACAAATATAAAGCCCATTAATAGCCCATAGTCTAATTTCTACAAGTGTCGTTCTTTTGTCCAAACCCCAATTATGGTACAAAGCCCAATTACCCAATTTTAGTACTTAGCCCAACATCATGATTACTTCGGCTTAAATAAGCATAATAACAACTTAGCTACGAGACATTAAATTAAAAAGGTTGAACGTAACTTACAATGATTAAAAATAGCGTAGCGTTACACGGACAGAATTTCGACTTACACCCTTACAACATTCGCGAACATACCCTTATTATTAGGATTTAAAATTAAAATTAAAATTAAAATATATATATATATATATATATATATATATATATATATATATATATATATACTTTTAGATATAGATAGAGAGATTGATGGATGGATATTTAAAACGATCAAAATGCGTTGCCTTTTATAGGCAGATTTGGATTTGAGTGCTCCGCGAGTCGCGGTCAATTTCCCCTTCAAACTCCGTGAGTCGCGGAGTTTGAATTTCCAGCTCACTCTAATTTGGATCTTTACTTGCCGACGGATTTTAATAATTTAAATATAATATAAATATATACTTTATATAATTAATTATATATTATATTATATTTATATATATAATTAATTTGTAACTTTCGGTCCGTTGCGTCGAGCGTTGAGAGTTGACTCATGTCCCGGTTCCGGATTTTCGAACGTCCTTGCGTACAATTTAATATCTTGTACTTTGCGTTTTGAATCTTGTACTCTTGTAATTTCAAGACGTTTTTATCAATAATTGGAACCTCTTTGATTGTATTTTGTACTTTTGAGCTTTTTGGTCGTTTGCGTCTTCAATTCGTCGAATCTGTCTTTTGTCTTCACCTTTTATTATTTAAACGAATATCACTTGTAAATAGAACAATTGCAACTAAAAGCTTGTCTTTCTTGAGGGATAATGCTATGAAATATATGTTCGTTTTTAGCATTATCAAATATTCCCACACTTAAGCGTTGCTTGTCCTCAAGCAATATAGTCTTGAAATAAAAATACTTGAATCACTTCTTTATTCTTCACACTTTGTACATCAGTGATTTCAATACGGCGGTATGAACAATGATAGTAACGATGTGGTTTACAGTCTCACATGACTATAAAAATTTAGATTCATTAAGGACATTGGATCTTTATGAAAACATTTGATCTCTTGAAAATTCAATCTAGCTTTTACCCTAGATAAGTTTTCCGGAATAACCCTTCACCGATGTTTGCAAAATATTTTTGTGGGTTTGGTGGGTTTTAGATTTGAAAATTTTAGCTCAAAACTTGTGGTTTTGTGTCACCCACTTGCTAACCTTGTATTGGGAAAGCAACACGTCCAGTATACTTGCTCCGTATATTACCTTTCGATAAACTACCGTCCGGTTATAAAGGAAAGTGTTGAACAAGCAACTGTTAAGGCAATGTCCCCTGACATGCTTTTAATTATGGTCTATAACGTGTCGGACGCAATTACTATCCTTGGTATAAGCAATAGTAAAGCTCACCCTTATAATTTTCCGGTCTGGCACAAGGTATGCAACCACCGTTCTTATGGTTGACACCCGATTTGGTTCAGGTGACCTAAAGAATTTCAAGTGAATTCCTAGGATTTTACGTTCAATGGTAATGAACGCATTGAAAATGGGTTTTCAGAAAACAAATCGGTTTGTAATTTTGATCAAAATATTTTCTCGTTCAAGCTCGAGTTTAGATATCATCGAATTTCATGAGTTTGTAATTCTCAATCTTTAAAGTCAATCTCTAGGATTGAGTAATATCAGTCTTAAAAGCTGATTTTTGATCTTTAAAGGAGATTATCCTTTCTGGGGATCTGATTCATTAGTCTTATCCAGCTAATTTGCCCGGCGTCCTCCCCATTTTACAAGACAGATCCTCTCATGGTTAGGATAAATCTGACCACTTGGCGACCCTGTTTGATGCTGAGGTCCGTGGATTTCCTGCTGATTTTAGTGATGACTTTTCTAGATTTTTCGTCAACCTACAGCTGGTCTGAACGACAACTTCTTGACCTAAATCAAGAAGCGCGTTTCTTTTTCGGAAGACTTTACTTCCTTTTAATGATGGAATTGATTCATCGTGTAGATCCATCTTTCTTACAGAAAATCGGGTAAAACTTTTTAGAAATTGTCCAAAACAAAAGTATCTTCAGTTATTTGTACAAAAATATGTGACATATGTTTAAAATAATTTGGTAAATATTCCTACACTTGGCTTTTATTTGCCTTTTTATTGTCCTCTATTCTATTTTAAATGAATTCTAACATTTTGGTTTGTTTCTCAATTTATGTCCTTTCCGAGGTAACAATAATTTCGGTGTTAACACCTAGTTTTATCGTTCATAAATATGTATAAACATGATTTTGAATTCATTTAATTGAAAATTTTGAAAAATTTTACTAGAATTGGGTAGTCAGTATATAAGACTAGGGCTATTCTTTGTTATCAGAGAACACTAGATTCTAATACAACTACTGCGTTACTAGTATTTTTAATGGTAACCAAGTGTTTAAATAAATTTTTTTTTAAAAATCCGAAAGATTTTAACCCCTTCCCACACTTAAGATCTTGCAATGCCTCATTTGCAAGAAATCAGTAACAATTTAAATTATTGAGGGTGATTAGCGTAGAAAAATGATTAAATTTTACCAAAGTTTCCAAACATATTGTTGTTTGTGTTGAATGATAAATGGTGCACATCATTTGTTCATTCCGTTTGTTGTTACATCACATATATTTTGCATCTTGTCGTCAAAATTAGTTGCTTTTGCTGAACTTAATGCCAGTCTTTGAAAATGCATTGTTTTACCCTGTTGTGTTCATAAGATAAACTGCAAACATATATACATATTTTTTGAAGTTTGGTATATTACCCCACATTCAAAAATTATTATAATCTAATAATAAAAGTTAGAAAATTATAAAAGCTATTACAATATCAACATAAGTGTTAAATGTAGTAACATTACAAAAATAAAATAAATAAAACTAAATAAACTAGGGTTGATACTGATACCAGTAGGGTTCCATGCATAACCGTATGTGTTATAGAATGCTTCAGCAGGGTTATAAGTAGGATACGGTGGTTGAATCTCTATAGACCAGGGAGGAAATACCGGCTTTGGAGTAGGAATATAGTTTCTACCTACATGTTGGCAATGAGCTATGATGTGGTTTTGATGAACTTGCCAATCTTCAAATGCTCGATGTCTAGCATTTTCATACTCTTGTGAAGCTATAAACCTTTGCATTTCTGTCATTTCATTTCTCCCTCCCACATTACCTGGCTGTTGATTTCTTTCAACCTGTGGATGTCTTCCATTATATGGTACTGCGGCTTTATTTCGCCTCTTCAAAACCTTAGCACCATGATATACATTTAAACCAATTGTATCGTGGGGTTCTGGTTCTTCGATTAATAATCCCCCCGACTTATATCCACATCGAGATACTCAGCAATTAATGTAATAAATATACCACCTCCTATTATACTGTGCGGTCTCATCCCCCTAACCATAGCCGATAAATAATAACCCACACAATAAGGTATACTTACAGTGCTTTGTGGGTCTCGAATACACATGTGGTAAAATAAATCTTGCTCATTTACCTTTTCCTTATTTTTACCTCGCTGTGTAATCGAGTTCGCTAGAAACTTGTGAATTACTCTTAACTCAGCTCTATCTATATCTGTATAAGAGTAATTTCCCCCATTAAATCGGTGATGGCTAGTCATTTGACTCCATACACCATGCATATCAAAATTTTCATCAATCTTCCTACCATTTAATATCAACCCTTGACAATCGGCAGATGCTAGCTCCTCAGGCGTATATATACGTAAGGCCTGAGCCATGTCTAGTAGAGACATGTGGCGCATCGAACCTCCTAACAAAAATCTAATAAAAGTTCGATCGGTTAAAGTAGCTTCCCGATCATTTATTTCTATACTACACAATAATTCTTCACACCATACTTTATATACAGGTCTACGCATGTTGAATAAACGTACTCAATCACTAAAAGTAGAATTACCATACCTTTGAGTAAGTAATTCCCTGATTGGCTCGGCCAATTCCACTACCTCTAATGGTTCCTATTCTATTACCCTAGGTACTTCAACAGCTTTAGAATGAAGAGTGTGCAAGCCCCTTTGGTATTTTGGATAATCTATCCAACGTCTGTCTAATCTCAAGTTCGGGTGTAAATCTTCCACGTGCATATCTGAAAATGTCATAACTGGATGAGGTATATCTTGTTTGTAATAGTTATCAACATCCTGTTGTTCCGCATTCTCAGGAGGAGCAATGCGAGCTTGGGATGAAGATTCACCCCTTTCATTCTGCAAAACACATCAAACATAATTTTTGTGCATCCAAATATGCATTAGTGTCAGCAAAATCATCAATCAAAATAATCACAATGACATGTTCAATTTATATCAAACTTATGCTCATTTTCATATTTTTATCAAATCTACACTTTTTCAAATAAGCATATACGAAAATGTTCGCCAAGTTCATAAGCATTCAACTCAAATAACATGTCAAAATAATCATTATTAGCAATTAAACAAGTTTCAAATGGCATTATCTCTCAAAAATCAAGTTCATGAATTTTAGACTTGAAAAAGTCCACTTTAATTCTCAAAAATCATGTTTAGGCTCAAAGTTTGGATCATTTAACTACCTAAACATGTTACACTACTTAATTTAGCAATAATTCATGACAAAAATCGGCCATAACTTGTTTATATCAAAAAGCTTCAAATTGTTCAAGAACACAAACCCTAGATTACTCAAAATTTGAAGTTTAAGGCTTCTAATCATGTTAAATAGCATCAATCTAGGTTATACAAGCATAATACACAAACATTTTAAGCACAATTACACTAAAAAGCATCAAAATCGAATTGGGTATAAAATTGTTCAAGAACACTAAATATTCGGATTAAAGGGTGTTTTGATGTAGAAATTTACCGTTTTCCTTGAGTAATTCCTTGATAGCATTCTTCTCAACATGATTTTGTGAAAGATTTGATGAAAAATGGTGAAAAAATTCGGATTTTGTGTGTGTTTTTGGGTTTATTTTCGCAGTATTTTGGGGCGTGGGTGTGGATACTGATCTGTTCGATCAGTTTATATTTTTTTTCTGGAATTTTGATGCTCCGCGAGTCGCGGTATTTACCTATTACAAACTCCGCGAGTCGCGGTGTTTGCATTATTTTTTTTTTGGCATACTTTAAGTTAATAAGATTAAAAATAATGATAATAAAAATTCTCGTCCCGCCCTAGGGTAAAGCAATTTCGGCTCAACGACCTAGTCTTCAACTTACGACCAATTTTTAAAAATCATATTTTTAACTTAGTAAAATAAAGTAAATTTTAGTTTTTTAAATTCGCACCAAACTTAAATTTAAAATGCATAAAATTAAAAATTCATATTATTAAAAATTCACACCAAACTTAAATTTAATTTTGTTTTTATACATACAAACTTATATTAAAAATATTAATTTTTAAAATATTTACAATTTTAAATATATTGATTTAAAAAGTTTACAATATCAATTTAAGATTTATATATTAATTTTAAAAACATGGTAAAAATAAAATTAAAAATCTTTTTGGCTTTTATCCCACTTTAATCAATCAAATATTATCAAAAATATACGCCCCTCTTTTCGGTAAAGTAATTTCGGTTCATTGACCTAATTTAACTCATGACGAATTTTTGAAATATTTTGGGTTGATTGATTAAAGATATTTATACCTTAAGAATAAACGGTAAATTTCGCAGTGATGTAATAAATTTTTGTATGATATCAATAATTTCGGTCGTAATACCTAATTTTATTGAATATCAATTTAATACTTTATAGCGAACAAATTAACGTTTATTATCAAAAGGTTAAAAATAAATATAAAAATAAAAATAAAAACTGTACAAACTTACATGTGAAATAGATTTCTTAGTGATATGCTCTAGCCCACTCATAAGATAGTCGGACTTATTGATTTTCCATAGCTACATATGCGTAACCTCGAGCATTTAATATTTTTTCTTCTAAACATATGAACGGTCCATCTTTGCATAAAGTAACAAATTCGGTGTTTGAATAGAGTTGATTATTTAACCATTTACCTTCGTGTGACCATTTTCCGCATTTGTGACATTTTTCAAGGTGTCGTGCTCTTCTTTTCGCTGCGGATTTTGATTTTCCTTTACCAAATTGTAACTTATTATCTTCGCATCTGGATTCTTTTCTTACTCCGTCCAATTTTTCTCTGATTACTGATACCAGTTCACTCGGAAGTGTGTCATCATTACGTTTAGTGATCAAAGCGTGTAGCATTAGACCATGGTTTAATTCACAGGAAGTCTTCATTTCGAAAAACCTAAAAAAATAAAATTCAGAATGGGGGGAGAAGACTAGTTCTTTAGGGTCTGCTAGGGAAAGACCATTCGGGTTCCATTTTCGAGAACTACATGAAAACAGAAAATCTAACTCTAACAGAAATACATATTATCCTTTAAAGACTTGATTCTCCCCACACTTAGTTAGCTGTGGTATCGAAATTGTGATTAACTTCGTTGTCGACTTCCATCGGACTATCTATGTAGTGTTTAACTCTGTGACGATTAACTTTAAATTCAATCCCATTTGAATTTATTAATTCTATAGTTCCGTATGGGAAAACTCTTTTGACTATGAATGGTCCAGACCATCTTGATTTCAATTTTCCAGGAAATAGCTTGAATCGTGAATTGAAAAGAAGAACTCTGTCTCCTTCTTTAAATTCTTTTGAACTTCTGATTCTTTTATCATGCCATTTCTTCGTTCTTTCCTTATAGATTAACGAATTTTCGTATGCTTCTTGTCTTAATTCTTTTAATTCGTTTAGTTGACTTAACCATAGACGTCCAGCTTCATCTAAATCAAGATTACATGTCTTCAAAGCCCAAAATGCTTTGTGTTCAATTTCTACTGGAAGATGACATGCTTTTCCGTAAACGAGTCTGAAAGGTGTGGTTCCAATTGGAGTTTTGTAGGCTGTTCTAAAAGCCCAGAGTGCATCCTCCAATTTAATGGACCATTCCTTCGGATTTGATCCTACGGTTTTCTTTAGAATACGTTTTAAAGCTCGGTTGGTATTTTCAACTTGTCCACTTGTTTGTGGATGATATGCGGTGGAGATTTTATGAGTTACTACATATCTTTTAAGAACTTTCTCAAGTTGATTATTACAAAAATGAGTTCCCCGATCACTTATTAAAGCTTTCGATGTTCCAAACCTTGCAAAAAGACGTTTTAAAAAGTTGACTACAACTCATGCATCGTTAGTTGGGAGAGCTTGTGCTTCCGCCCATTTAGATACATAATCAATGGCTACGAGAATGTATAAATTATTATGAGATTTTGGAAATGGACCCATAAACTCAATACCCCAAATGTCAAATACTTCACATACTTGAATGACATTTTGTGGCATTTCATCACGTTGACTTATTTTTCCGGCCCTTTGACAAGCATCACAGGATTTGCAAAGAAGGTGTGCGTCTTTGTAAATTGTAGGCCAATAGAATCCAGCATCATAAACTTTCCTTGCTGTTAGTTGAGGCCCATAATACCCTCCTGTTGGTCCTGTGTGACAATGGTTTAAGATTTTACTAGCTTCATCTCCGAATACACATCGGCGTATTATTTCATCGGGACAACTTTTAAACAAATGTGGATCTTCCCAGAAATAGTGTTTTATATCACTGAAGAATTTCTTTCGTTTTTGGTACGACAATCCTTTTTCAAGGAATCCACATACTAAGTAGTTTGCATAGTCTGCAAACCATGGAATTTCATTATAATCTATCTTCAATAGATATTCATCAGGAAAGTTGTCTTGTATGGCTGATTCATTTAGAACTTCTAATTCAGGATTTTCAAGACGAGAAAGATGATCGGCTGCGAGATTTTCTGCTCCCTTTTTATCTCGGATTTCAATATCAAACTCTTTTAATAGTAAGATCCAACGGATTAATCGTGGTTTGACATCTTGTTTCGAAAATAGGTATCTAAGAGCAGAATGGTCGGTATAGACCACTGTTTTAGCTAGAACGAGATATGAACAAAATTTTCAAAAGCAAAGACAATAGCAAGGAGTTCTTTTTCAGTAGTTGTGTAATTTGTTTGTGCTCCTTATAACGTCTTACTAGCATAATATATAGGTTGAAATCGTTTTTCAATCCTTTGTCCTAAAACGGCTCCCATTGCAAAATCACTTGCATCGCACATTAGTTCAAACGGTAAATTCCAATTTGGAGTTATCATGATCGGTGCATTAGTGAGTTTCTCTTTAAGAATATTAAAAGATTTGATACATTCATCTGAAAAGATGAATGGAGCATCCTTTTCTAGGAGTTTATTCATAGGAGTGGCAATTTTAGAGAAATCTTTTATGAAACGTCGGTAAAAACCGGCATGCCCTAGAAAACTCCTAACTCCTCTAACATTGGTGGGATGTGGAAGTTTAGCAATTACATCTACTTTAGCTCTATCCACTTCAATTCCTTTCTTTGAAATTTTATGACCCAGAACGATGCCTTCTTTATCCATGAAATGGCATTTCTCCCAATTAATTACTAGATTTGATTGTTCGTATCTAATAAGCATTAGTTCAAGATTAGCTAGACATGTTTCAAAAGTATCACCGAAGACTGAAAAGTCATCCATGAAAACTTCCATGCATTCTTCTATCATGTCGTGAAAAATTGCCATCATGCACCTTTGAAAGGTTGCAGGGGCGTTGCAAAGTCCAAATGGCATGCGTTTGTAAGCAAAAGTACCATAAGGGCACGTGAATGTGGTTTTCTCTTGGTCCTCGGGTGCTATTGGAATTTGAAAATATCCGGAAAAACCATCAAGAAAACAATAGTAACTATTTCCGGCTAATCTTTCTAACATTTGATCAATGAAAGGTAAGGGAAAGTGATCTTTTCTGGTGGCGTCATTTAATTTTCTATAATCAATACAAACACGCCATCCTATTACAGTCCTAGTAGGAATAAGCTCATTTTTCTCATTTGTAATGACAATCATGCCACCCTTCTTAGGCACGCATTGAACTGGGCTTACCCATGGACTATCAGAAATTGGATAAATTAAACCTGCATCTAGCAGTCTAATAATTTCTTTCTTAACAACATCTTGCATACTCAGATTTAGTCTTCATTGGCGTTGCACATACGTTTTATGACCTTCTTCCATAAGGATTTTATGTGTGCAATACGAAGGACTTATTCCTTTAATATCATGAATCTTCCATGCAATGGCTGGTTTATGAGCTTTTAACACAGAAATGAGTTGTGATTTCTCATTTTCAGTAAGAGAAGACGATATTATTACAGGTAATTCAGATTCACCATGTAAATAAGCGTATTCCAAATGATTTGGAAGTGGCTTTAACTCTAATGTCGGAGGTTCTTCTATCGATGATTTATATCGATATCTGTCTTCTTCTTTTAACATTTGAATTTCTTCTGTTGTTGGTTCATATCCATTAGCCATTAGTGTAGCTAACATTTCAATTTCATTAATTGGTTCAGTTCCTTCTCCTAAAGAACATTCTCCTGTTCCTTGTAATTCTGGAAATTCTTCTAACAATTCTGCATGTGATTCTATAGTTTGAATATAATAATATGTATCATCTGCAGATTGCGGTTGTTGCATTGCTCTATCAACTGAAAAGGTAACACTCTCGTCCTCTATACTTAGGGTCAGTTTCTTACCAAACACGTCTATCATTGCTTTAGCCGTGTTTAAGAATGGTCTTCCTAATATGAGAGGAACTTGAGAATCTTCTTCCATGTCCAGAACAACAAAATCTACTGGAAATACTAAAGTACCAACTTTAACTAGCATGTTCTCCATTATCACTCTAGGATATTTTATTGATCGATCGGCTAGTTGTATGCTTATTCTTGTTGGTTTCAATTCTCCAAGGTCTAGTTTAGCGTATAGTGAATACGGCATTAAATTTATACTAGCACCTAAGTCTGCCAATGCTTCTATTGAACTAAGACTACCCAGAAAACATGGAATTGTGAAACTTCCTGGATCTGATAATTTTTCTGGTATCTTATTCAACAGCACTGCTGAACAATTAGCATTCATAGTAACATCCGAGAGTTCTTCCATTTTCTTTCTATTTGATATTAGATCTTTCAGAAATTTAGCATATCTAGGCATTCCTGAAATCACATCAATGAAAGGAAGATTTACATTTATCTGTTTAAACATATCCAAGAATTTGGATTGCTCGGCTTCAAGTCTCTCTTTTTTCATTTTACACGGATAAGGAAGTGGTGGTTGGTATGGTTTAACATAAGGTTTAGCCTTAACTGTTTTATCTTCATTAACCTTTTCAACTACCGGTTCTTTTTCCTTATCTTGTTCAGGTTGTGGTTCTTGTGGAGTAGGAATAGCCTCATCAGAAATTACAGGTATTTCAGGTGGTTTAAGTGTAATACCACTTATTGTGGTAATAGCTTTAGCTGTTTCATTCTGGGGGTTAGCATTTGTATCACTAGGTAAACTTCCCGGTTTTCTTTCACCTATTAACCTTGCTAGGTTACTTACTTCTTGTTCCAGATTTTGAATAGAAGCTTGTTGATTTCTAAATGCTTGAGCATTTTGTTCATTCGTTTGTTTCTGAGATGTGAAAAACTGCGTTTGAGTTTCAACTAGCTTCGTCATCATATCTTCTAAATTTGGCTTTTTATCATCGGTTTGTGGTGGTTTGTTTTGAAAATTAGGTCTTTGCTGATTGTAAGTATTATTGGATACTTGTTGATTGCTAGGACCTTGTTGGTTGTTGTATGGAACATTTCAATTATAATTCTGGTTTTGATTGTAAATTGGTCTTGGCGGTTGATAATTATTCTGATAATTATTTCCACGCCTTTGGTTTAGATATGAAACATTCTCTCTTTGTTCCATTGTTAGTTCAATACTGAGACAATCTTTTGTCAAATGTGGTCCTCCACGCTGCTCACAACTAATTCGTATTGAGTGAATATCTTTAGTCATCTTTTCCATTCGTCTCTCGACAGCATCTATCTTTGCGGAAATGGAATCTAAGTCATGGCTAGAATCGGCTCTAGCTGCTTTAGATGATCTAACGATATCTTTTTCTTGGTGCCACTCATGTGAGTGGGAAGCAGTGTTATCAATAATTTTATAAGCATCAGTTTCGGTTTTCTTCATAATAGAACTACCAGCTGCTATATCGATGTCTTTCCTTGTAGTGATGTTCATCCTTGGTAGAATATTTATACTATTTGACAGGTGTCTAAACCATGTTGCGGACATCCTCTTAATAACTTTCCAAATCTTGTCCACACCTCATATAGAGTTTCATTCGGTTTCTGTGTGAACGTAACAATTTCTCCTTGAAGTCTTACGGCTTTAGATGCTGGAAAGAATTATTTAAGAAATTTTTCAACTAAAACTTCCCATGTATCAATCGCCCCTTCTGGTAACGATTCCAACCAATCTTTGGCTTCTCCCTTTAAAGTCCAGGGAAATAACATGAGATATATCTGTTCATCCTCAACTTCTCTTATCTTAAATAGAGTGCAGATCCTATTAAAGGTACGAAGATGTTCATTTGGATCTTCCTTCGGCGCACCACTAAATTGGCATTGATTAGTCACCATATGTAGAATTTGTCCTTTGATTTCATAATCTGGCGCATTAATGTCTGGATGAGTAATTGCGTGACCTTGGCATGTGCGTTTAGCTCGCATTCGGTCTTCCATACTTAGAGGTTTCAGATTCTCCATAATTGAATTTGTTGAATCTGAATCACTAGAGGATTCTGATTTAATGGTTCGTTCCTCAACAATCTCTGTTTGAATGATTGGTGGTTCCGGAGGAAAAATTAATGTTTCAGGATCTATGAATCGTCCCTGAATATTCTCCGGATTCTCAATTGTGAGGTTGGGTTCAAAAAATGGATTATCGGAAATTTGAATTGGAGTACTTGGTCGACTGGATGACGATTCTAAAGAAAAATCAACGGCGACAATATTTTCTAGATGTCTTGATCGAGTTACAGGTGGTGAACGTACAAAAGGTGGTGAACGTCTTGCTCGGTGCATTCACTGAATATCCTATTAGTTTTTTAAAAAGAAAGAAAAATTATATAAGTTATCCAATTAATAGCCAAAAGATGCAGCAGAGGGGCAGGATTCGTTTGGTCTCAATATAATTGAGTACTGTTTGGCTCCAATAACCCGGTCCACGTACAAATCCAACTATTACTACGAACCAGAAAATTTTGATGTCTATCAATTTAACCACTTAAAATAAATTTTCGTAATTTTAAGAAGTTTTAGATAAGAAATAGAGAAAATTCTAAGTCCTAAAACTAGAATTGCGAGAAATAAGAAAGAAAAAGAGCGCGTCGGTAAAGGTCGAAAAAGAAAAGGGTTGAAAAATAAAAGGCGTCGAAAAATAAGAAAGAAAAAGAGTGACTTATAAAACTTTAAAACACTCGACTAACCCAACCTTATTACTATCACTAACTTAAAATTAAAATTGCAAATTGAGATTACTAATTGGAGTGATAATTGATACATAGGTAAAAGGCGTCGAAAAATAAAAATAAGAAAGTAGCGCGTTGAAACTTAAAAAGGAACTAAAAACTAAAAAAAATAAAAGTTGCGTCTAAAAATATTAAAGCTTACAAGTAAAACTATATCCCAAATGGCAATATCTTAAAAAAATACTAAAACTTAGATAGGCGTCGCAAAATTC
The DNA here is from genome assembly GCF_046630445.1 of Rutidosis leptorrhynchoides. Classification (NCBI taxonomy): domain Eukaryota; kingdom Viridiplantae; phylum Streptophyta; class Magnoliopsida; order Asterales; family Asteraceae; genus Rutidosis; species Rutidosis leptorrhynchoides. The sequence goes on from NC_092337.1 coordinate 183,868,121, forward strand.
TAAAGCACCTAAATCTTAGTCTAAAGAGAAAGCACTTAAGGAATTTTACGGCAAAGCCTAAAAATCTAGAAGTAAAAATAACTATGGCAAAAATTATGAATTAAAACTAAATACGAATGATAAAAATACAAAAATTAAGAATAAACGATTTAAAAAAACAAGAATAAAAATAAGATTAAAATTGATAAAATTATTTAATTTTATAAAAATATTATTTTTATATATTTATATTATAAAAGTATTAATTTTTATATATAAATAAAATAATTATAATTAATTATTACTAATTAAATTGAAACTTAAATTAAATATTAAACTAATTAACCCTAATTAATAATAATAAAAATAAATACTCCGTAATTATTGCTTACTAAGGTTTTGGTAGTGTCAGACAGGGCGGCTCCGCGAGTCGCGGTTCCTCCTGGCAACAAACTCCGCGAGTAGCGGAGGATGTAAATTCAAACCAGTAGCAGGTTTAAATTCGACAGTTTTACTTTTTTTTATATTATATTAGCGTTGCGCTTCCGGCTTTTAAGCTAGATTTTGTTTTCCCGGCAGCGGCGCCAAAAATTACTTGATATTATGCGAGGTGTATATGAAATAGCTTATATTTTACTAGGAAAAACTATTAAATACGATACAATTTTACACAAGATATTTATTTATTTATAGAATGGATATAATTAAACCTTGCTACAACACTTATAGATAGTGTACCTAATCGTACAGTAGTGTAGTTTTTAGTAAGTCCGGTTCGTTCCACAGGGAAAATCTTTAAATAAAGCTTAACGCTATATTAGTTTTAATTTATAAAAATACAAATATATATAAGTAATATTATTATTATAAAAAGGGGGTTTTTACCGTTTAATGACCGGTTTGTCGATTTTAAAACTTAGTCGCAGTTAAAACCTAATGTAAAATATTAAAAATAAATGTAACTTAATTTAAAGCGTAAAGTAAATAACGATAATGAAATTGCGATAAATAAAAGTGCGATGAAATAAAATACAATAATTAAAAATTGCGTTAATTAAAAGTGCAATTAAATACAATGACAATAAATAAAAGTGCGATAATTAGAAGTGCAATTAAATATCAAATAAAGGAAATTAAATATGAAATAAAAGAATTATGCTTATTTAAACTTCCGTAATCAAGATGTTTGACGTGTTGATTTTTAGTTTTATGCCCATGGGTTAATTGTCCTTTGTCCTGGATTATTTAATATGTCCGTCTGGTTTTTGTCCATAACAATCCATCAGTCATAAATATAAAGTGCGAGTGTCCTCGTCAAATTATCCTTATACCCGAAGTCAAATATTCCAACTAATTGGGGACTTAAACTGTAACAAGGTTTTAATACTTTGTTTAATAATTACACCAGGTTATCGACTGCGTGTAACCCAAGGTTTTAATACTTTGTTTTCAATTATGCCAAGTGTACTTGTACATAATTTCACCCCTGTTTTAATAATTCCATAGACTATTATTCCATTCCCGTGTCCGGTTAAATGAACGATTATTCGTACATATAAATATCCCGCCCATCGTGTCCGGACGAGTGTATATGGTTATTTATAGGGACGTCCAATTGTAAATCTTTATATTAAAATTAACAAACTATCATTTAGTTAAACAAATATAAAGCCCATTAATAGCCCATAGTCTAATTTCTACAAGTGTCGTTCTTTTGTCCAAACCCCAATTATGGTAAAAAGCCCAATTACCCAATTTTAGTAATTAGCCCAACATCATGATTACTTCGGCTTAAATAAGCATAATAATAACTTAGCTACGAGACATTAAATTAAAAAGGTTGAACGTAACTTACAATGATTAAAAATAGCGTAGCGTTACACAGACAGAATTTTGACTTACACCCTTACAACATTCGCTAACATACCCTTATTATTAGGATTTAAAATTAAAATTAAAATATAAATATATATATATATATATATATATATATATATATATATATATATATATATATATATATATATATATATATATATATATATATATATATATATATATATATATATATACGTTTACATATAGAGAGAGAGATTGATGGATGGATATTTAAAACGATCAAAAAGCGTTGCCTTTTATAGGCAGATTTGGATTTGAGTGCTCCGCGAGTCACGGTCAATTTCCCCTTCAAACTCCGCGAGTCGCGGAGTTTGAATTTCCAGCTCACTCCAATTTGGATCTTTACTTGCCGACGGATTTTAATAATTTAAATATAATATAAATATATAATTTATATAATTAATTATATATTATATTATATTTATATACATAATTAATTTGTAACTTTCGGTCCGTTGCGTCGAGCGTTGAGAGTTGACTCATGTCCCGGTTCCGGATTTTCGAACGTCCTTGCGTACAATTTAATATCTTGTACTTTGCGTTTTGAATCTTGTACTCTTGTAATTTCGAGACGTTTCTTATCAATAATTGGAACCTCTTTGATTGTATTTTGTACTTTTGAGCTTTTTGGTCGTTTGCGTCTTCAATTCGTCGAATCTGTCTTTTGTCTTCACCTTTTATTATTTAAACGAATATCACTTGTAAATAGAACAATTGCAACTAAAAGCTTGTCTTTCTTGAGGGATAATGCTATGAAATATATGTTCGTTTTTAGCATTATCAATACACAACCGAGGCCTTGCTTTGAGGCGTCACAATATATCACAAAATCATCATTCCCTTCAGGAAATGACAATATAGGTACCGCAGTTTACTTTTTCTTCAACAATTGAAATACTTTTTCTTGTTCATCCTTCCATTCAAATTTCTTCCCTTTATGCGTTAATGCAGTCAAGGGTTTTGCTATTTTGGAAAAATCTTGGATGAATCTTCTGTAGTAACCAGCTAATCCTAAAAATTGGCGTATGTATTTCGGAGTTTTCAGGGTTTCCCACTTTTCAAAGGTTTCAATCTTTGCTGGATCCACCAGAATACCTTCTTTGTTCACTATGTGACCGAGAAATTGAACTTCTTCTAATCAAAATGCACACTTCAAAAACTTAGCGTACAGTTTTTCTTTCCTTAACAACTCTAGCACTTTTCTCAAATTTTCTTCGTGCTCTTAATCATTCTTTAAGTAGATAAGTATGTCATCGATGAAGACAATGACAAATTTGTCAAGATATGGCCCACACACTCGGTTCATGAGGTCCATGAACAAAGCTGGTGCGTTAGTTATACAAAATGGCATAACCATAAACTCATAATGATAGTAAGTAAAAGTTGTATTATTTTGTAATAATAATTATTATTATAAAAATATCAATATTTATAATTACTAAGATGACATTAGATAAAACGATAATTCTAATTATGATAACTTTAATATTTACGATAATTTTTAATATTATCTTTAAAATAATAATTCTATTTAAAATAATAATAATAATGATATTTTATAGTAACAATGACATTTATATTAAAATGATAATTTTTGTTAAAATGATAGTTTTAATACTAACGATACTTTTAATAATAATAGTAATGATAAAAATAATAAGAACGATAATTTTATCTAAATCAATATCTTATAATATTTTAATTTCATCATGATACTCTTACCCATTATTTCCTAATCGTTTCGTTTAATAGCTTTTAATCGTCTTTTATATCGTGTTCATAATAATGATAATAATAGTAATCAAAATAATTAGGTGTTACAAATATTTGTTTTAATTACACTAATATTAATAATGATAGTTACTATAACATTATTAACGATAATACTAATAATTATCTTAATGATAATATAGTAATAATAATAATAACAATAACAATAACCATTTTTAAATAATGATATATATATATTAATAATGATAATAATAATAATAATAATAATAATAATACCAATAATAATAATAATAATAATTGGATAATAATAATAATACTAATTATAACTTTAACGATAATAACGATAGTAATAATAAAAAAAATAACAATTTTTAATGATAAATCCCTTTTATTGATAAAGATAATAATAATGATAATAATAAGATAAAAATAGAACGACGATAAAAACGATGATAATAATAATCATTTTTAATAAAAATATCGAAAATTCAATTGATTGTAACTTCTAATCCGTTCATCGAAACCATTCGATATCTAAAGGAAAAGTTCTTAATTTTTCGCTAGCTTTCCAAGGACATGCATATCTTATACCTTATCTCAACCGCAAATGTAACTAATTTCAACATTCAACCTAACCTGTCTAAGGGCAATATCAAAAGTACAAGCATGCATAATCCTAAATACTCGAGCACTAGTCAGGGATATACTATTAGTATGTAAAAGTTAAATTATGAGTACTCACGTATCAATATTGAGATTCAATATTGCAGGAAAGGTACGTAGACGCAACGGAAATGATAAACACTATATTGACCTCACGAGCATACCCATCAACCATACTCAATCACCTCCATAGCTATAACCCATAATTTCCTTAATCCTATCCCACTCGAAAAACAATTTCGAAATCACTCGGACAGCACTCCGTCGTAATATTTTATGTATACTAATAATATCTTGAAATAATACGGAGGAAATATATATATGTAAATCGATTGAGAGAGTTTAGAGAAAAATATTTTCAAGTTTCTATGAAATAATGAAAGAACCTATTGAATTCTATTTATAATAGATTTTTGAATTATTAAAGTGAATTATTAAAGTATGAATTATTAAAGTGAATTATTAAAGTATGAATTATTAAAGTGAATTATTAAAGTTAAAGTAAAGTAAAAATAAAGTAAAGGTAAAGTTTAAGTATAGTAAAAGTATAAAACTATGTACGTATAATACGCGTATAAATATATATAATATTAATTTAAATCGTTTTATATATAAAATAAAATATAAATATCGTTATCTTTATCATACTAGTTAAGTAATGAGTTGTCAAAAGTGGTTCTAGATATTTATAAAAGTTATATACATTTTAATAATAAAGTTCTTTTTAAACTGAAAACGTTTTTGTACGTTTGAAACTAAATAGATCAATCGAATCTTTATGAGATTCAATCTTCCACTATCCTTTGTCTAGTTCTCAATGATTGACAATTTGTTCTTATTTATAAATCACTTTACCATTTTCCGAATATTGTTAAAATGGAAAGATTTCTCAAATCAACGTGGCTTTTCAACAGAGACTTGTAATCATAATTCAATATATCTGATAATTCAATCATTTGATCTTATCTTCTAATTCCATTGATAAACATTTTGAACAGATACAATCATATAAAGTATTTAATCTAATATTTTGTTTACGTTTCAAGTTATAATATATATACAAATATACATATATAATCATATTCGTTTAATGGTTCGTGAATCGTTGGAACTTGGTCGAGGTTGAATGAATGTATGAACATAGTTTAAAATTCTTGAAATTTAACTTAACAAATATTGCTTATCGTGTCGGAAACATATAAAGATTAAAGTTTAAATTTGGTTGGAAATTTCCGGGTTGTCACAGTACTTTACTTTGTCTTCTTCAGTACACTTACTTATGGCAAACATCGATTCTGTAACGACCCTGACTTTTCCATCTTTAATTAATAATGGTTATTATTAATACTTGTGATTAAATGAATGTATGTGATTACATTTACTTGTTACCATGGTACACCATACATGACTTTGAATGCCCGAAACGTCTTTGTGACACACATACATTATACGAATAATATTTTCAAGTATTATTTAAATTCATGATTAAGTTTTATTAATCATTTTGATTAACTATGGATATTAGTTAATTACTTGGGCTTTAAATGGATTTATTTGATAACTACTTGATACTTGGGCTTTTATTAATATTAGTGGACTTGGAAGCCCACCCTACATCTTTAATGGACTCTTTAGCCCAACTCATCATGTAAGTATCATTTTAGAACATAACTAAATAGATTAACTAGTAAGGAATCTTGTTACTTGTTCTTTCCCATGTAAGCATCCCATATAACCAACTTTTAAGCTTATAACATGCAAGAACCTAGTGGACCATTTCCTCCTCCCTCTCCTTTGTGTTGGCCGTTGGCCTTTGTAGGCTTTTAGAGGATTTTTTGTTTTAATTTTTGCAATACATATTTACTTATTCTTTCATTCTCAAACACACACTTCATTTAATACTTCCAACTTTCTCTCTTTTCTCTCTAATTCTTGTAAGCAACTTGAACTTTTTTTCTCTTCTTCTTTCTTGTAAAACCGAACCTAAGCATCTCTTCATCATCATTCTTTGTTGATTAATTACTTGATACTTGTTAAGTTGTTGTTGTTACTTACTTACTAGTTGTTATTTATTATTTACTTACTAGTTTCAAGAATCAAACTTACTAGTTTCATTCTTCTTTTATCTTGTAATTTCAAGAACACACAAGAACTAAACTTACTAGTTTATGTTCTACATATGTTGTTTTAAAGATTGTAAGTTCATGGTGATAAAAATCATACTTGTGAATCATGTTTGTAAACTTAAAAGTTTACATTCTTAAAGATCAAACTTTGGTTTGAATCTTTAAAGTATGAACCACCATGAATTATTTACTTGTTTACTTAGTTTATTACTTCATATTATGCACTTTAAATTTATTTTTGTTGATTAATATTGATCAAATGTTACTAGTTAACTTTGATCTCATTAATCTTGAACTAAAGTTAACTTTAAAAGTTCAAGAACATAGAAGTGTAACTCTTTAGTTATAACTTCATACACTTGTGTTAGATTTAACTTAATAACTTTAGATCTAGACTTTTGGGTCTTGGATCTTCAAGATCTAACTAAGAACTATGTTCTACATCTTAAGATCTTGATTAGTTAGTTTACTTTCAAGTTTGTAACTTATTATTAGTTTTAAAGTTCATGTATGTGTTAGATCTAAGACTTTGATGTAACTTTGGTTCATCAAAACACTTGCAACACTTAAGTGAGTTGTGCTTCATGTCTTAGACTTACACTTAGGTTATGATGGTCAAACCTTGGTGAAAATGATGCAAACACATCAACGAGTTGTACACTTGAAGCTATATGCATCAAGGATGAGAACCATGATAAGCATCGAGCACCAAGAACCACCGGAACCTACTAACCCTACTGTTTTACTGTTTCTGTGTCTGACTTGTACGACCTAGGCTACAGTAATTATGATTTTCAGATAGCTCTGTTCGAGTAGATAACTTTTCATATAGGACTCGTCTTAATCTAAGTTATGGTTTAGGATTTATGGCCCTCCGATCGTCACTATGTCCATTTAACGTTGTGCTGAAAAAATTCTGACCTACTCGCACTTAGACCGTCGCCATGGTCAAACGAAGACAAGTTTGCTTCTGGGATTTTTACCACAACTAAAGAACTCATATATGGAGCCAAGGCCACTGGTCTCACCTTATTTCAGTAGGTATAAAGGCGGTGGTGACTGACCGAACTCAGCCTTTGTTTTAAACTACTTTCATAAACGAAACTTACTTTACACCTTTTGTTTGATGATGAATGAGGATGACCCTTAAGACCTTATTTACATACTTTTAAAACTATTCGGACGATTTACTGACTTAGGACTATTTTACTTAGGTTGAGGACCCATTTGGACAACCTTCATTACTTGCTTACTTTCCGAGTCATACTTTACCGCTACTTTATCATTGTGAGTTATAGCATTCCCTTTTTACTTTAACTTATTTTGGGAACTGAGAATACATGCGGATTTTATGTTTTACATATTAGGCATGAGTACTTAAACTTATATATGTGTGGGTTATACAACGGCATAAACATTCCCTTTAGCTCGGTAACGTTTAATCATTAGTTTTTGAACTGTGAACGCGAATCTTAGATATCGATCCATAGGGTTTGAAATCCCCACTCGGGCTAGTCGCACTAGCATTTAACGAGTGTTTAATACTTCGTAAACATACACACTTGCCAAGTGTACTTTCAGGGGGTATAAACGTTAAGTTAGTTACCAAGTGCCTACGGTTAACATATACTTTATCATACTGATTTGGATTACTGTTTTGAAACGCTCTTTGTAGCACTAAAATCTCGTGGCCTACCTTACATTACTATTATACCTTAACTATAGCTCACCAACCTTTGTGTTGACGTTTTTAAGCATGTTTTTCTCAGGAGCTTAAGGTTGCTTCCGCTGTTATACTAGTCTTGCTGTAGACACCCGCTGCTTTAGAGATGTCACTGCATGAACGCTTACTTTTGCATTCAAACTTTATTACTTTTGAAACGATGATTTGTAACGACCATTGGGGTCACATACACTTATTAATTGCTTCTACTTAGTGAAGCATACTTTTTATGTAAAACATTCGACGTTGGTTATGACGTCACTTTTATTATGAATGCAAACTCTTTTTGAAATCGCATATAGCACTTAACCTTGTAATGATCCTCTTGTTGATGATCCGTACATGATGATTTAGTACGGGGCATCACATTTGGTATCAGAGCATTGGTTGTAGGGAATTAGGTTGCATTAGTGAGTCTAAGACCGACTCGAGTAGGATTCACTAATAGGACTAATCTACAACTTGTTAGTTTACTTGTTTCCGCTAAACTTACTGCATACTGCTGCTTGCTTTTACTACTATATATCGTATGCTGCTACTTGTGTACACTACTGCATGATATTACCTACTTTGGATTGCATGCTACTATCTGCTTTTAGCATGTTACTTCGGTATGATACTGTTACTATTGCCATGCTACGTGCTGTTGTAAACAATCAAGGCTACTGTAGTTGTTATGCCTGATTACGCGTTTGCTACATGTCTATTATTCGCTATACCGACGTGGAGAACTTATCCTTCCCAGTTCAGATGTTTTCCTGAACTACTTTTCCTACTCGTCTAACCCTAAGAACTAGTAGTGTAATCCACCTGTTACTACTGCTCCACCGTTCAAGAGATCGAAACATTACTTCACGCAATCTAGAAGATTGTTTAGTTGACATATACTCTGTACGCTTTCATGACCGTCACTTAACTCTTTCATTCTTCACCACTGCTCGACGATCTAACGACACTTCTGCACTTAGGTCCCTACCACTCCTAGACATTGGAGAAGTCGGGAAGGCATTCCCTTTAATGAGGTCATAGTGTCTTCTACTAATACTCAGCCATACCCAAAGACTTGCGAGTCGCCTCGAGACATATCGTATCACTACTTTCTACACGTACAACCCGACACGAGACCCGGAATGAATATCTAGATGGAACCAAACAACGTTACCTGAATCCGAACCTTTGAAGAAACTTCGGGATACTTAGGCATTAATACATGATCTACGGAACCTACGCACCCACATCGAGAAACTGTGAGATTAGTTATGTCGATTCCGTTTTGAGATGGCATAGATAAAGCACCGTTAGATGAAATTGTGTATAATTGGAAGTGATCACGTTACATTGACCATATGAAATGATATTGGAATGAACGTACGATTTAGTACAATATAATGATGCCAGGCCAGCGTGATTATATTGAAGTAAATCATGCAGAAGTTCCAATGTTACTACATGAGGAATATGGGGTGATCCAGGGAAAATTTTGGCAGGGATCATTTGAGCATACGCATTATAGTCTGTTAAAGGTAGGGAAGGAATAACCACGTAGCCCAGATACTATACAAGAAGGGCTTTGATTGCAGAACTGATAACCCGAAAATTTATTATAAATATCGACACCCTGTACATTTAAGTAGAAAGTTCTCATAAAGGAAAAACTTTAAACTTACCTGCGGTAAAGAAATCATTATGGAAACTTGCATGGATCCTGATTCTTGTTAGGGTACGTTTCGGCACAACGTTTTATTGTTTCGGAGTTGTTCAATACTAGAATGATAGAAACCTTACATCTAAGAACCTTAGCATTATCATGAATAATAAACCATCAACAACCATGGGAATTAAGTATTCTATAGGACACAAGCAAATGGTAAACTGAGGAAGATAGAGGAATAATTTAAGGTAGTACTTTAAGACTAACAGGTGGGTCATTTGGAGATGACCTCATAATAACCAAACTTGGAAGTTTTAATGTAGTAGTTGAAAAGGATTAGTTACCTATGTACAGGCATATGTTATTTGAGAAGATTGATAGAATTTTTCACAGTAGTACAGTAAGATTTGATTTGGGATGAACTTTAAGATTTACCTAATACTCATCGAGCTAAGAAGCTTTGATGAAATAGTTGGAACGAACTGACTTTCAAGGATGAAAGCGGAATTTATTTATAATGGAAAAAAAAATTATTTGTATACCTCGCAAGAATGGTGAAACTATTATGGGGAGAGATGTAGCCCGAAAACTGAACCTTATTAGTTACATGACAACAACCCGAAATCCCATAATGGAAATGGGAAGAAATTCATCATTAACTACCAGAGACGGTATGCGGTTAGGACATCATCTGGGTTATTATTGATCATCTCGCCAAAACTGCTCACTTTCTAGCCATGAAAGAAACCGATACAATGGACAAACTTGCACAATGATACTTAAAGGAAATTGTATCCCGTCACTTCAGCAATTCAAATTCTATATTGAGGATTACCCAAGAATCTCATTTGATTCTCATTCTTACTCAACTCTAAATCCTAACTTATTACGAGAAATTTCTTATTCAATGATAACCACACCACCATCCTTTTTACTTCGATATTAGTCATAACAGTTCGCAATTTTCCAAAAATCAATGGGTGGTTCATTCTCATCCTCATACTCTCTAATTCGTATCTCACTTATAAGCAACAACTTCACACTTAAGCGTTTTTGGTCAAAGGACTTATGCCCTACTAATAGTCGTCAATCACATTCAATGGTTTTTATTACCTCAAATATCACTCGAAATTTTCAAAAGTCTTTTACTCGATTCTCATCAATCTTTTCCAACTTGTAACCTCCGAAATATGAAAATTTTGTTTGCCAAAATCTTACCCACATTATTTTACTGTGCTATCCTCTCAAGGCTTTATAAAAATAAATATATTTTGTCCGCCATTCGCGCAAATTTTGAAATCTTATACGTTATATAAAATAAAGTAAATGATTACTTAACTTTGACAAATACATGTAAAATTTTACTTTCAATCTTACAAATCAAATCTTTTGTTCAAAATATATTTTACTTTGAATGGTACGGGTTGTACATAACCCTAGTTTACTAAAACTTCGTTTCTTTCCATACATTGTCACCTTAAACAATTTCTACAAAATTTTTCGTTGCTTGCTATATATAATTCTTTTGCTCATTCGTACCCAAGTCATCGTGAAGACTTTACAACCGTCAAAATCGAGAGATTAATGTGTGTATGTGTTAAAGACAATTCTGCCACGTCATTCAGAGCCTTTGGGCATCCACTGACACTTAAATCATTTAAAAATCATTGCGTTACCCCCAAGAACCTTATTTGCCACGCCTGTTGGAATAATGCTCTTTCTTACATAACTCTAAGTCCTGACTTATTTCAAGGGATCCTCATTTAGTGGTATTAATACCATCATTATTTCGACTTTAATACTAGTCATAACCTGTTTGGCACTTTACAAACTCAAGAAGCAATTAACTTCTCATCCTCATGCTTTATCCTTCGTACCCCACTTTTAGCAACGGCTTCGCACGTAAATATTTTCGGCCCAAAGACTTGTGTCCTGATAATTACCAAAACTGCATTTATGTCATTAGTTTTCATTACCTAGTAACTGGCCACCCAAGGATTCCAAGCTTTTTCACTCAATCTTTTTCAACTCGTAATCTTTGAAATACGAAAAACTATGTTTATCAAAAATTTTAAACATTGTTTATTTGTGCAGTCCTCACAAGATTTACAGACAATGAAGGTACTAAAAACTTTTCAGTCACTTAAACGATTTATAAAATCATATATGTATAAATTTATACTTACTTATTTTGATACTAAGTTATATCTTCAAATTATTTAAAAACCGCTCCTTTACCGAGTTATTCAACATTAAGTTAAATAGTTTTGAGCAAAATGGTACACGTTGTACCTACTTCTAAATTTACTAGGAACTTCGTTCTGTTTACGTTGTCACAACAAGCGTTCAAAGGTTTGATTTTCAACACTCCCTTGGTTGATTTTATTAAAGGTTTTCGTATTAGACTACACCATGTATGGATCACACTTTTTCTCGCCCCCTGATAGGGATGAAACTTACGATTAAGATCTTTGTTAAAAACTCTTGAGCCACTTTGGATGGCGGTTTTATAAAATTTGTTAAGAAAATCTCTGCACCCATAAAATGTTCTTTTTAAAGTTAGACATGATAAAAACGCGGGCCGATAAACCAGTTTTCCAGGGTACACTCAGTAGTCACCCCATCGTAGTACAGGCACTAGGTGAGTTCCTACTCTCAAAATTTCACGGCTAAACGCAACACCCTCGTAAACATCATCTATATGAATCAGTATGTTGAGATACAAGAATCATTTTGGAGATTCTTTTCACTCAGAATAAACCATTCTTTAGGACCAAGAGTTCACGTATCTTCTCATCCACTCATCCCCTTAAGTACACAGATAAATTCAGAACGAACCACTCGAAGAGTTTACTCTCACGCCTTTCGTGCGACTTTCTTTTGGAAATGTAATATAAGATACTTTGAGAACCTATGAATCTCGTTATCCCTTTTGGGAAGAGACCGCTTAAAACATCTACGACACTCAGGTGGATACTCTATATATTTCTTCCTTCATTGGTTGCAACTGTATGTTGCTCTAGTTAACGTTAACCCTAACTTCAACATGTAACTAAAAGGATGAAGTTACATCGCGGAACTATGTTTTCATTTCATCCAAGGATAGGTTCACCTGCAGTATGGTAAACTAGGTGATATCCCTCATTATTCGTTCAGACCGTTCTGAAGACACTATGAATAATTATGGCTTACCAGTCCGATTGATCACTTTTAGCTAAATTTCAATTCACTTATTCAAATGAAACGTTCTTAAATATCGGGTTGCTTATGCCTATGGCCTCCTTCCAAAATCAAGGGGTTAGTAAAATCCGTGGCTAACACTATCCAGACATCAAGTCGCATGGTTGTGATCACCATGTTTTCCATTCTATCTGTCAGCTTTGTATTACGACATAAGCGCTCGATATTTTGGATGAGCTTAGAAATATTCAGGATGCATTTCACGCATCCAGCTTACTGAAGGTGCCTGTAAGGCTAAACACACCATGTTTCACTTTTGTGGATATACATTCAGATGACATACTCATGATAATCGAAAACGAAATCAATTTGTTGATCTCTTAGGACAAGAGACTTAATTAATGGCATATACCTATTCTTACTTTCATACACCGAAATACCTTTCAGGGTAAATAACTTACTTCTGAGCCCACGAGACTCACGGAACTTTGATACGCTCCTTCTTATTCGAATACGGTACCATTGTTTGGTCACTCCTTAAAATTTCGGGACAAAATTTTCTTTAATAGGTGGGTAATGTAACGACCCTGACTTTTCCATCTTTAATTAATAATGGTTATTATTAATACTTGTGATTAAACGAATGTATGTGATTACATTTACTTGTTACCATGGTACACCATACATGACTTTGAATGCCCGAAACATCTTTGTGACACACATACATTATACGAATAATATTTTCAAGTATTATTTACATTCATGATTAAGTTTTATTAATCATTTTGATTAACTATGGATATTAGTTAATTGCTTGGGCTTTAAATGGATTTATTTGATAACTACTTGATACTTGGGCTTTTATTAATATTAGTGGACTTGGAAGCCCACCCTACATCTTTAATGGACTCTTTAGCCCAACTCATCATGTAAGTATCATTTTAGAACATAACTAAATAGATTAACTTGTAAGGAATCTTGTTACTTGTTCTTTCCCATGTAAGCATCCCATATAACCAACTTTTAAGCTTATAACATGCAAGAACCTAGTGGACCATTTCCTCCTCCCTCTCCTTTGTGTTGGCCGTTGGCCTTTGTAGGCTTTTAGAGGATTTTTTGTTTCAATTTTTGCAATACCTATTCACTTATTCTTTCATTCTCAAACACACACTTCATTTCATACTTCCAACTTTCTCTCTTTTCTCTCTAATTCTTGTAAGCAACTTGAACTTTTTTTCTCTTCTTCTTTCTTGTAAAACCGAACCTAAGCATCTCTTCATCATCATTCTTTGTTGATTAATTACTTGATACTTGTTAAGTTGTTGTTGTTACTTACTTACTAGTTGTTATTTATTATTTACTTACCAGTTTCAAGAATCAAACTTACTAGTTTCATTCTTCTTTTATCTTGTAATTTCAAGAACACACAAGAACTAAACTTACTAGTTTATGTTCTACATATGTTGTTTTAAAGATTGTAAGTTCATGGTGATAAAAATCATACTTGTGAATCATGTTTGTAAACTTAAAAGTTTACATTCTTAAAGATCAAACTTTGGTTTGAATCTTTAAAGTATGAACCACCATGAATTATTTACTTGTTTGAATCTTTAAATTTATTTTTGTTGATTAATATTGGTCAAATGTTACTAGTTAACTTTGATCTCATTAATCTTGAACTAAAGTTAACTTTAAAAGTTCAAGAACATAGAAGTGTAACTCTTTAGTTATAACTTCATACACTTGTGTTAGATTTAACTTAATAACTTTAGATCTAGACTTTTGGGTCTTGGATCTTCAAGATCTAACTAAGAACTATGTTCTACATCTTAAGATCTTGATTAGTTAGTTTACTTTCAAGTTTGTAACTTATTATTAGTTTTAAAGTTCATGTATGTGTTAGATCTAAGACTTTGATGTAACTTTGGTTCATCAAAACACTTGCAACACTTTAGTGAGTTGTGCTTCATGTCTTAGACTTACACTTGAGTTATGATAGTCAAACCTTGGTGAAAATGATTTAAGCACATCAACGAGTTGTACACTTGAAGCTATATGCATCAAGGATGAGAACCATGATAAGCATCGAGCACCAAGAACCACCGGAACCTACTGACCCTACTGTTTTACTGTTTCTGTGTCTGACCCGTATGACCTGGGCTACAGTAATTATGATTTTCAGATAGCTCTGTTCTAGTAGATAAATTTTCATATAGGACTCGTCTTAATCCAAGTTACGGTTTAGGATTTATGGCCCTCCGATCGTCACTATGTCCATTTAACGTTGTGCTGAAAATTCTGACCTACTCGCACTTAGACCGTCGCCACGGTCAAACGAAGACGAGTTTACTTCTGGGATTTTTACCACAACTAAAGGACTCATATACGGAGCCATGGCCACTGGTCTCACCTTATTTCAGTACGTATAGAGGCCGTGGTGACTGACCGAACTCAGCCTTTGTTTTAAACTACTTTCATAAACGAAACTTACTTTACACATTTTGTTTGATGATCAATGATGATGACCCTTAAGACCTTATTTACATACTTTTAAAACTATTCGGATGATTTACTGACTTAGTACTATTTGACTTAGGTTGAGGACCCGTTTGGACAACCTTCATTACTTGCTTACTTTCCGAGTCATACTTTACCGCTACTTTATCATTGTGAGTTATAGCATTCCCTTTTTACTTTAACTTATTTTGGGAACTGAGAATACATGCGGATTTTATGTTTTACATACTAGGCACAGGTACTTAAACTTATATATGTTTGGGTTATACAACGGCATAAACATTCCCTTTAGCTCGGTAACGTTTAATCATTGGTTTTTGAACCGTGAACGCGAATCTTAGATATGGATCCATAGGGTTTGACATCCCCACTCGGGCTAGTCGTGCTAGCATTTAACGAGTGTTTAATACTTCTTAAACATACGCACTTGCCAAGTGTACTTTCAGGGGGTATAAACGTTAAGTTAGTTACCAAGTGCCCACGGTTAACATATACTTTATCATACTGATTTGGATTACTGTTTTGAAACGCTCTTTGTAGCTCTGAAATCTCGTGGCCTACCTTACATTACTGTTATACCTAAACTATAGCTCGCCAACCTTTGTGTTGACGTTTTTAAGCATGTTTTTCTCAGGTGCTTAAGGTTGCTTCCGCTGTTATACTAGTCTTGCTGTAGACACCCGCTGCTTTAGAGATGTCATTGTATGAACGCTTACTTTTGCATTCAAACTTTAGTACTTTTGAAACGATGATTTTGTAACGACAATTGGGGTCACATACACTTATTAATTGCTTGTACTTAGTGAAGCATACTTTTGATGTAAAACATTCGACGTTGGTTATGACGTCACTTTTATTATGAATACAAACTCTTTTTGAAATCGCATATAGCACTTAACCTTGTAATGATCCTGTTGTTGATGATCCGTACATGATGATTTAGTACGGGGCATTACAGATTCAACCTTTTCGGTCCACCGTTTTAATCCGATTGGACCCTCAGTTCCATCGAATTCCAGAGGTTTACAGGCAATGAATTCTTTGTAAGAGCATCCTACACGATTTCTTGTGGCGTTATTTGGATTGCTAGATTCCGAGTTATTGTTGTTGTTTTGCATTGCAGCCTGTACTGCGGCTATGTTTGCTGCAAGGAAAACACGGAAGTCTTCCTCGCTCATGTTCAAATTCTGACGAGTCGTCGGTGCCATTTCCTTCAAAAATAGCCCAAAAGAATTAAGTTAATCATATAGAATATTAAGAGTAGTCAATAGTATTTCGTAGAATAATATGAACTCATTTATAAAAGCATTTTCTTCATATTAGCATTTTATAGTTTTAATTCGGGTAGTACCTACCCGTTAAGTTCATACTTAGTAGCTATATACCATTCAACTACTACAATTCTATATGAAAAAATGATTATAATAATATTTCACGTTCAAACTTTTATACAAAAATTTACAAACTTACAATACCGCTATTATACATAAAGCATGAAATATAGCACACAATCATTTTGATACAAAATAGTTGTGACAACATTCCTAGTTAATACATAAGTCGTTCAGCAAAGGCAATAAAAACATGTAATTCATAAGTCCAGAAACAAGTCATGCATTCTGGTTTTACTAAGACTACTTCCCATCCTTGGTCTTGTGGAACATAACCATTGTGGCTGTTGACAAGACAACATGTTGTAACGTCATCAAACAGACGAGGGTTTCGTAATGCCCAACAGCCCCGTAATAATCTAAAAACCTTGTTTCTTACCCCAACTACTGAATTCGTCACTTGTGGGAAGGTTTTATTTAAAAGTTGTAATCCGATGTTCTTTTTCTCACTTTGGTGAGAAGCAAACATCACTAACCCGTAAGCATAACATGCTTCTTTATGTTGCATGTTAGAAGCTCTTTCTAACTCACGAAGTCCTACGTTGGGATATGTTGAGTCAAAATAGGTTCTTAACCCGTAGTGTAAAATTGCATTTGGGTTCCCCGCATTTAACGCTTTAAAGAAAACACGGCGTAACTTACGGTGTCCCCAATGTGATATACCCCATATTTCAAATGAAAGCATTTTATAAACTAAGGCATGTCGAGAACGTTCTTCAAATGTTCTACAAACTAATTTTGCCGTAAATAATTGTGCCGACGAATTCTGACCTACTTTAGACAAAATTTCATCAATCATGTCCCCGGATAGGTCTTCTAAAATTTTTGGTTGTCTATCCTTAACATCCATTTTTTATTTTTATACTGTAAAAATAGACGAGAGTTAGATTCGTAAAAGATAATTATCAAATAATACAAGCAATTTTCATATACAACAAGAAAAATACAAGCACACTTATTTTATATATTTAACACCTCATGATTACAACTCTTTATTCTGACTCACTAGTTTCTTCTTCTTCGAACCTGTTTTGTTTTACTAATTTTCTAGGGATATATAATGTTCCTCTAATATGAGCCATTGTCTTCACAAATGGTTTAGAAAAACCTGGTGGCTTAGAGGTTCCCGGGTTATTGTTACAACTTAAGAAATACGGGTGTTGACGATACATATAAAGTTCATCGGGGTTGGAATCAGGTTTCTCTATTTTGATGCCATGTCCCTTATTATTTTCTTTTGCTTTTTCAAATTGGGTCGAGCTAATTTCTATAACATCATCGGAATCCTCAT
Organism: Rutidosis leptorrhynchoides; assembly: GCF_046630445.1. Taxonomy (NCBI): domain Eukaryota; kingdom Viridiplantae; phylum Streptophyta; class Magnoliopsida; order Asterales; family Asteraceae; genus Rutidosis; species Rutidosis leptorrhynchoides. Next base: position 183,886,272 of record NC_092337.1, read on the forward strand.
CGGGATCCGATTCAACGAAAAATTGGTAATCTTCCCAATATTTTGCTTCCTCGGCAGAAACACCATTGACCATTATTAACTTTGGTCCATTGGTTGAGGATTTTCTTTTATTTATCTGTTTTTTTGTGGTTCCTAATATTTCCTCCTCCGGAACCTCTTCTTCTGGTTCCTCTTCTTCCGGTTCCTCTTCTTTCGGTTCCTCCTCTTCCGGTTCCTCTTCTTCCGGTTCCTCTTCGGGAATTTATGAATCTTCCCAAAATATATTCGACTCTTCATTATTATTAGGTGAGTCGATGAGATTTGTACTAGAGGTAGACATCTATCACACAATATCAAACACGTTAAGAGATTAATATATCACATAATATTTACGTGTTAATAATATATAGTTTACAACAAAAAGTGTTAAGCAATCGTTTTTAAAGAAAACACGGTCGAAGTCCAGACTCACTAATGCATCTTAACAAACTAAGTTAGACACACACTAATGCAATTTCTGGTTCTCTAAGACCAACGCTAGGATACCAACTGAAATGTCCCGTTGATATAGATTATAAACGTTCCATATTAATTGATTTCGTCGCGAGGTTTTGACCTCTATATGAGACATTTTTCAAAGACAGCATTCATTTTTTAAACAACCATAACTTCTATTTTATCGATAAAGGTTTAAAAAAAACATTACGTAGATTATCAAATAATGATAATCTAAAATATACCATTTACACACGACCATTACATAATGTGTAACGACCCTGACTTTTCCATCTTTAATTAATAATGGTTATTATTAATACTTGTGATTAAACGAATGTATGTGATTACATTTACTTGTTACCATGGTACACCATACATGACTTTGAATGCCCGAAACGTCTTTGTGACATACATACATTATACGAATAATATTTTCAAGTATTATTTACATTCATGATTAAGTTTTATTAATCATTTTGATTAACTATGGATATTAGTTAATTACTTGGGCTTTAAATGGATTTATTTGATAACTACTTGATACTTGGGCTTTTATTAATATTAGTGGACTTGGAAGCCCACCCTACATCTTTAATGGACTCTTTAGCCCAACTCATCATGTAAGTATCATTTTAGAACATAACTAAATAGATTAACTTGTAAGGAATCTTGTTACTTGTTCTTTCCCATGTAAGCATCCCATATAACCAACTTTTAAGCTTATAACATGCAAGAACCTAGTGGACCATTTCCTCCTCCCTCTCCTTTGTGTTGGCCGTTGGCCTTTGTAGGCTTTTAGAGGATTTTTTGTTTCAATTTTTGCAATACATATTCACTTATTCTTTCATTCTCAAACATACACTTCATTTCATACTTCCAACTTTCTCTCTTTTCTCTCTAATTCTTGTAAGCAACTTGAACTTTTTTTCTCTTCTTCTTTCTTGTAAAACCGAACCTAAGCATCTCTTCATCATCATCCTTTGTTGATTAATAACTTGATACTTGTTAAGTTGTTGTTGTTACTTACTTACTAGTTGTTATTTATTATTTACTTACTAGTTTCAAGAATCAAACTTACTAGTTTCATTCTTCTTTTATCTTGTAATTTCAAGAACACACAAGAACTAAACTTACTAGTTTATGTTCTACATATGTTGTTTTAAAGATTGTAAGTTCATGGTGATAAAAATCATACTTGTGTTTCATGTTTGTAAACTTAAAAGTTTACATTCTTAAAGATCAAACTTTGGTTTGAATCTTTAAAGTATGAACCACCATGAATTATTTACTTGTTTACTTAGTTTATTACTTCATATTATGCATTTTAAATTTATTTTTGTTGATTAATATTGGTCAAATGTTACTAGTTAACTTTGATCTCATTAATCTTGAACTAATGTTAACTTTAAAAGTTCAAGAACATAGAAGTGTAACTCTTTAGTTATAACTTCATACACTTGTGTTAGATTTAACTTAATAACTTTAGATCTAGACTTTTGGGTCTTGGATCTTCAAGATCTAACTAAGAACTATGTTCTACATCTTAAGATCTTGATTAGTTAGTTTACTTTCAAGTTTGTAACTTATTATTAGTTTTAAAGTTCATGTATGTGTTAGATCTAAGACTTTGATGTAACTTTGGTTCATCAAAACACTTGCAACACTTAAGTGAGTTGTGCTTCATGTCTTAGACTTACACTTGGGTTATGATGGTCAAACCTTGGTGAAAATGATGCAAACACATCAACGAGTTGTACACTTGAAGCTATATGCATCAAGGATGAGAACCATAATAAGCATCGAGCACCAAGAACCACCGGAACCTACTGACCCTACTGTTTTACTGTTTCTGTGTCTGACCCGTACGACCTGGGCTATAGTAATTATGATTTTCAGATATCTCTGTTCGAGTAGATAACTTTTCATATAGGACTCGTCTTAATCCAAGTTACGGTTTAGGATTTATGGCCCTCCGATCGTCACTATGTCCATTTAACGTTGTGCTGAAAATTCTGACCTACTCGTACTTAGACCGTCGCCACGGTCAAACAAAGATGAGTTTGCTTCTGGGATTTTTCCACAACTAAAGGACTCATATACGGAGCCATGGCCACTAGTCTCACCTTATTTCAGTAGGTATAGAGGCCGTGGTGACTGACCGAACTCAGCCTTTGTTTTAAACTACTTTCATAAACGAAACTTACTTTACACCTTTTGTTTGATGATCAATGATGATGACCCTTAAGACCTTATTTACATACTTTTAAAACTATTCGGATGATTTACTGACTTAGTACTATTTGACTTAGGTTGAGGACCCGTTTGGACAACCTTCATTACTTGCTTACTTTCCGAGTCATAGTTTACCGCTACTTTATCATTGTGAGTTATAGCATTCCCTTTTTACTTTAACTTATTTTGGGAACTGAGAATACATGCAGATTTTATGTTTTACATACTAGGCACGAGTACTTAAACTTATATATGTGTGGGTTATACAACGGCATAAACATTCCCTTTAGCTCGGTAACGTTTAATCATTGGTTTTTGAACCGTGAACGCGAATCTTAGATATGGATCCATAGGGTTTGACATCCCCACTCGGGCTAGTCGCGCTAGCATTTAACGAGTGTTTAATACTTCATAAACATACGCACTTGCCAAGTGTACTTTTAGGGGGTATAAACGTTAAGTTAGTTACCAAGTGCCCACGGTTAACATATACTTTATCATACTGATTTGGATTACTGTTTTGAAACGCTCTTTGTAGCACTGAAATCTCGTGGCCTACCTTACATTACTGTTATACCTAAACTATAGCTCACCAACCTTTGTGTTGACATTTTTAAGCATGTTTTTCTCAGGTGCTTAAGGTTGCTTCCGCTGTTATACTAGTCTTGCTGTAGACACCCGCTGCTTTAGAGATGTCACTGCATGAACGCTTACTTTTGCATTCATACTTTAGTACTTTTGAAACGATGATTTGTAATGACCATTGGGGTCACATACACTTATTAATTGCTTCTACTTAGTGAAGCATACTTTTGATGTAAAACATTCGACGTTGGTTATGACGTCACTTTTATTATGAATGCAAACTCTTTTTGAAATCGCATATAGCACTTAACCTTGTAATGATCCTGTTGTTGATGATCCGTACATGATGATTTAGTACGGGGCATCATATTTGGTATCAGGGCATTGGTTGTAGGTAATTAGGTTGCATTAGTGAGTCTAAGACCGACCCGAGTAGGATTCACTAATAGGACTAATCTACAACTTGTTAGTTTACTTGTTTCCGCTGAACTTACTGCATACTGCTACTTGCTTTTACTACTATATATCGTATGCTGCTACTTGTTTACACTACTGCATGATATTACCTACTTTCGATTGCATGCTACTGTGTTATATTACTGCATGCCACTATCTGCTTTTAGCATGTTACTTCGGTATGATACTGTTACTATTGCCATGCTACGTGCTGTTGTAAACAATCTAGGCTGCTGTAGTTGTTATGCCTAATTACGCGCTTGCTACATGTCTATTATTCGCTATACCGACGTGGAGAACTTATCCTTCCCAGTTCAGATGTTTTCCTGAACTACTTTTCCTACTAGTCTAACCCTAAGAACTAGTAGTGTAATCCACCTGTTACTACTGCTCCACCATTCCAGAGATCGAAACATTACTTCACGCAATCTAGAAGATTGTTCAGTTGATACATACTCTGTACGCTTTCATGACCGTCACTTAACTCTTTCATTCTTCACCACTGCTCGATGATCTAACGACACTTCTACACGTAGGTCCCTACCACTCCTAGACATTGGAGAAGTCGGGAAGGCATTCCCTTTAATGAGGTCATAGTGTCTTCTACTAATACTCAGCCATACCCAAAGACTTGCGAGTCGCCTCGAGACATATCGTATCACTACTTGCTACACGTACAACCCGACGCGATACCTGGAATGAATATCTAGAAGGAACCTAACAACGTTACCTGAATCCGAACCTTTGAAGAAACTTCGGGACACTTAGGCATTAATACATGATCTACAGAACCTACGCACCCACATCGAGAAACTGTGAGATTAGTTATGTCGATTCCGTTTTGAGATGGCATAGATAAAGCACCGTTAGATGAAATTGTGTATAATTGGAAGTGATCACGTTACATTGACCATATGAAATGATATTGGAATGAACGTACGATTTAGTACAATATAATGACGCCAGGCCAGCGTGATTATATTGAAGTAAATCATGCAGAAGTTCTAATGTTACTACATGAGGAATATGGGGTGATCCAGGGAAAATTTTGGCAGGGATCATTTGAGCATACGCATTATAGTCTGTTAAAGGTAGGGAAGGAATAACCACGTAGCCCAGATACTATACAAGAAGGGTTTTGATTGCAGAACTGATAACCCAAAAATTTGTTATAAATATCGACACCCTGGACATTTTAGTAGAAAGTTCTCATAAAGGAAAAACTTTAAACTTACCTGCAGTAAAGAAATCATTATGGAAACTTGCATGGATCCTGATTCTTGTTAGGGTACGTTTCGGCACAACATTTTATTGTTTCACAGTTGTTCAATACTAGAATGATAGAAACCTTACATCTAAGAACCTTAGCATTATCATGAATAATAAACCATCAACAACCATGGGAATTAAGTATTCTATAGGACAAAAGCAAATGGTAAACTGAGGAAGATAGAGGAATAATTTAAGGTAGTACTTTAAGACTAACAGGTGGGTCATTTGGAGATGACCTCATGATAACCAAACTTGGAAGTTTTAATGTAGTAGTTGAAAAGGATTAGTTACCTACGTACAGACATATGTTATTTGAGAAGATTGATAGAATTTTTCACAGTAGTACAGTAAGATTTGATTTGGGATGAACTTTAAGATTTACCTAATAATCATCGAGCTAGGAAGCTTTGATGAAATAGTTGGAACGAACTGACTTTCAAGGATGAAAGCGGAATTTATTTATAATGGAAAAAAAAATTATTTGTATACCTCGTAAGAATGGTGAAACTATTATGGGGAGAGATGTAGCCCGAAAACTGAACCTTATTAGTTACATGACAACAACCCGAAATCTCATAATTGAAATGGGAAGAAATTCATCATTAACTACCAGAGACGGTATGTGGTTAGGACATCATCTGGGTTATTATTGATCATCTCGCCAAAACTGCTCACTTTCTAGCCATGAAAGAAACCGATACAATGGACAAACTTGCACAATGATACTTAAAGGAAATTGTATCCCGTCACTTCAGCAATTCAAATTCTATATTGAGGATTACCCAAGAATCTCATTTGATACTCATTCTTACGCAACTCTAAATCCTAACTTATTACGAGAAATTTCTTATTCGATGATAACCACACCACCATCCTTTTTACTTCGATATTAGTCATAACAGTTCGCAATTTTCCAAAAATCAATGGGTGGTTCATTCTCATCCTCATATTCTCTAATTCGTATCTCACTTATAAGCAACAACTTCACACTTAAGTGTTTTTGGTCAAAGGACTTATGCCCTACTAATAGTCATCAATCACATTCAATGGTTTTTATTACCTCAAATATCACTCGAAATTTTCAAAAGTCTTTTACTCGATTCTCATCAATCTTTTCCAACTTGTAACCTCCGAAATATGAAAATTTTGTTTGCCAAAATCTTACCCACATTATTTTGCTGTGCTATCCTCTCAAGGCTTTATAAAAATAAATATATTTTGTCCGCCATTCGCGCAAATTTTGAAATCTTATACGTTATATAAAATAAAGTAAATGATTACTTATCTTTGACAAATACATGTAAAATTTTACTTTCACTCTTACAAATCAAATCTTTTGTTCAAAATATATTTTACTTTGAATGGTACGGGTTGTACATAACCCTAGTTTACTAAAACTTCGTTTCTTTCCATACATTGTCACCTTAAACAATTTCTACAAAATTTTTCGTTGCTTGCTATATATAATTCTCCGTTGCTCATTCGTACCAAAGTCATCGTGAAGACTTTACAACCGTCAAAATCGAGAGATTAATGTGTGTATGTGTTGAAGACACTTCTGCCACGTCATTCAGAGCCTTTGGGCATCCACTGACACTTAAATCATTTAAAAATCATTGCGTTACCCCAAGAACCTTATTTGCCACGCCAGTTGGAACAATGCTCTTTCTTACATAACTCTAAGTCCTGACTTATTTCATGGGATCCTCATTTAGTGGTATTAATACCATCATTATTCCGACTTTAATACTAGTCATAACCTGTTTGGAACTTTACAAATTCAAGAAGCAATTAACTTCTCATCCTCATGCTTTATCCTTCGTACCCCACTTTTAGCAACGGCTTCGCACGTAAATATTTTTGGCCCAAAGACTTGTGTCCTGATAATTACCAAAACTGCATTTATGTCATTAGTTTTCATTACCTAGTAACTGGCCACCCAAGAATTCCAATCTTTTTCACTCAATCTTTTTCAACTCGTAATCTTTGAAATACGAAAAACTATGTTTATCAAAAATTTTAAACATTGTTTATTTGTGCAGTCCTCACAAGATTTACAGACAATGAAGGTACTAAAAACTTTTCAGTCACTTAAACGATTTATAAAATCATATATGTATAAATTTATACTTACTTATTTTGATACTAAGTTATATCTTCAAATTATTTAAAAACCGCTCCTTTACCCGAGTTATTCAACATTAAGTCAAATAGTTTTGAGCAAAATGGTACACGTTGTACCTACTTCTAAATTTACTAGGAACTTCATTCCGTTTACGTTGTCACAACAGGATTCAAAGGTTTGATTTTCAACACTCCCTTGGTTGATTTTGTTAAAGGTTTTCGTATTAGACTACACCATGTATGGATCACACTTTTTCTCGCCCCCTGATAGGGATGAAACTTACTATTAAGATCTTTGTGAAAAACTCTTGAGCCACTTTGGATGGCGGTTTTATAAAATTTGTTAAGAAAATTTCTGCACCCATAAAATGTTCTTTTTAAAGTTAGACATGGTAAAACGCGGGCCGATAAACCAGTTTTCCGGGGTACACTCAGTAGTCACCCCATCGTAGTACAGGCACTAGGTGAGTTCCTACTCTCAAAATTTCACAGCTAAACGCAACACCCTCGTAAACATCATCTCTATGAATCAGTATGTTGAGATACAAGAATCATTTTGGAGATTCTTTTCACTCAGAATAAACCATTCTTTAGGACCAAGAGTTCACGTATCTTCTCATCAACTCGTCCCCTTAAGTACACAGATAAATTCAGAACGAACCACTCAAAGAGTTTACTCTCACGCCTTTCGTGGGACTTTCTTTTGGAAATGTAATATAAGATACTTTGAGAACCTATGAATCTCGTTATCCCTTTTGGGAAGAGACCGCTTAAAACATCTACGACACTCAGGTGGATACTCTATATATTTCTTCCTTCATTGGTTGCAACTGTATGTTGCTCTAGTTAACGTTAACCATAACTTCAACATGTAACTAAAAGGATGAAGTTACATCGCGGAACTGTGTTTTCATTTCATCCAAGGATAGGTTCACCTGCAATATGCTAAACTAGGTGATATCCCTCATTGTTCGTTCAGACCGTTCTGAAGACACTATGAATAATTATGGCTTGCCAGTCCGATTGATCACTTTTAGCTAAATTTCAATTCACTTATTCAAATGAAACGTTCTTAAATATCGGGTTCCTTATGCCTATGGCCTCCTTCCAAAATCAAGGGGTTAGTAAAATCCGTGGCTAACACTATCCAGACATCAAGTCGCATGGTTATGATCACCATGTTTTCCATTCTATCTGTCAGCTTTGTATTACGACATAAGCGCTCGATGTTTTGGATGAGCTTAGAAATATTCAGGATGCATTTCGCGCATCCAGCTTACTGAAGGTGCCTGTAAGGCTAAACACACCATCTTTCCCTTTTGTGGATATACATTCAGATGACATACTCATGATAATCGAAAATGAAATCAATTTGTTGATCTCTTAGGACAAGAGACTTAATTAATGGCATATACCTATTCTTACTTTCATACACCGAAATACCTTTCAGGGTAAATAACTTACTTCTGAGCCCACGAGACTCACGAAACTTTGATACGCTCCTTCTTATTCGAATACGGTACCATTGTTTGGTCACTCCTTAAAATTTCTGGACGAAATTTTCTTTAACAGGTGGGTAATGTAACGACCCTGACTTTTCCATCTTTAATTAATAATGGTTATTATTAATACTTGTGATTAAACGAATGTATGTGATTACATTTACTTGTTACCATGGTACACCATATATGACTTTGAATGCCCGAAACGTCTTTGTGACACACATACATTATACAAATAATATTTTCAAGTATTATTTACATTCATGATTAAGTTTTATTAATCATTTTGATTAACTATGGATATTAGTTAATTACTTGGGCTTTAAATGGATTTATTTGATAACTACTTGATACTTGGGCTTTTATTAATATTAGTGGACTTGGAAGCCCACCCTACATCTTTAATGGACTCTTTAGCCCAACTCATCATGTAAGTATCATTTTAGAACATAACTAAATAGATTAACTAGTAAGGAATCTTGTTACTTGTTCTTTCCCATGTAAGCATCCCATATAACCAACTTTTAAGCTTATAATATGCAAGAACCTAGTGGACCATTTCCTCCTCCCTCTCCTTTGTGTTGGCCGTTGGCCTTTGTAGGCTTTTAGAGGATTTTTTATTTCAATTTTTGCAATACATATTCACTTATTCTTTCATTATCAAACACACACTTCATTTCATACTTCCAACTTTCTCTCTTTTCTCTCTAATTCTTGTAAGCAACTTGAACTTTTTTTCTCTTCTTCTTTCTTGTAAAACCGAACCTAAGCATCTCTTTATCATCATTCTTTGTTGATTAATTACTTGATACTTGGTAATTTGTTGTTGTTACTTACTTACTAGTTGTTATTTATTATTTACTTACTAGTTTCAAGAATCAAACTTACTAGTTTCATTCTTCTTTTATCTTGTAATTTCAAGAACACACAAGAACTAAACTTACTAGTTTATGTTCTACATATGTTGTTTTAAAGATTGTAAGTTCATGGTGATAAAAATCATACTTGTGAATCATGTTTGTAAACTTAAAAATTTACATTCTTAAAGATCAAACTTTGGTTTGAATCTTTAAATTATGAACCACCATGAATTATTTACTTGTTTACTTAGTTTATTACTTCATATTATGCACTTTAAATTTATTTTTGTTGATTAATATTGGTCAAATGTTACTAGTTAACTTTGATCTCATTAATCTTGAACTAAAGTTAACTTTAAAAGTTCAAGAACATAGAAGTGTAACTCTTTAGTTATAACTTCATACACTTATGTTAGATTTAACTTAATAACTTTAGATCTAGACTTTTGGGTCTTGGATCTTCAAGATCTAACTAAGAACTATGTTCTACATCTTAAGATCTTGATTAGTTAGTTTACTTTCAAGTTTGTAACTTATTATTAGTTTTAAAGTTCATGTATGTGTTAGATCTAAGACTTTGATGTAACTTTGGTTCATCAAAACACTTGCAATACTTAAGTGAGTTGTGCTTCATGTCTTAGACTTACACTTGGGTTATGATGGTCAAACCTTGGTGAAAATGATGCAAACACATCAACAAGTTGTACACTTGAAGCTATATGCATCAAGGATGAGAACCATGATAAGCATCGAGCACCAAGAACCACCGGAACCTACTGACCCTACTGTTTTACTGTTTCTGTGTCTGACCTGTACGATCTGGGCTACAGTAATTATGATTTTCACATAGCTCTGTTCCAGTAGATAACTTTTCATATAGGACTCGTCTTAATCCAAGTTACGGTTTAGGATTTATGGCCCTCCGATTGTCACTATGTCCATTTAACGTTGTGCTGAAAAATTCTGAGCTAGTCGCACTTAGACCGTCGCCACGGTCAAACGAAGACGATTTTGCTTCTGGGATTTTTACCACAACTAAAGGACTCATATACGGAGCCATGGCCACTGGTCTCACCTTATTTCAGTAGGTATAGAGGCCTTGGTGACTGACCGAACTCAGCCTTTGATTTAAACTACTTTCATAAACGAAACTTACTTTACACCTTTTGTTTGATGATCAATGATGATGACCCTTAAGACCTTATTTACATACTTTTAAAACTATTCGGATGATTTACTGACTTAGTACTATTTGACTTAGGTTGAGGACCCGTTTGGACAACCTTCATTACTTGCTTACTTTTCGAGTCATACTTTACCGCTACTTTATCATTGTGAGTTATAACATTCCCTTTTTACTTTAACTTATTTTGGGAACTGAGAATACATGCGGATTTTATGTTTTACATACTAGGTACGAGTACTTAAACTTATATATGTGTGGGTTATACAACGGCATAAACATTCCCTTTAGCTCGGTAACGTTTAATCATTGGTTTTTGAACCGTGAACGCGAATCCTAGATATGGATCCATAGGGTTTGACAATCCCACTTGGGCTAGTCGCGCTAGCATTTAACGAGTGTTTAATACTTCGTAAACATATGCACTTGCCAAGTGTACTTTCAGGGGGTATAAACGTTAAGTTAGTTACCAAGTGCCCACGGTTAACATATACTTTATCATACTGATTTGGATTACTGTTTTGAAACGCTCTTTGTAGCACTGAAATCTCGTGGCCTACCTTACATTACTGTTATACCTAAACTATAGCTCACCAACCTTTGTGTTGACATTTTTAAGCATGTTTTTCTCAGGTGCTTAAGGTTGCTTCCGCTGTTATACTAGTCTTGCTGTAGACACCCGCTGCTTTAGAGATGTCACTGCATGAACGCTTACTTTTGAATTCAAACTTTAGTACTTTTGAAACGATGATTTGTAACGACCATTGGGGTCACATACACTTATTAATTGCTTCTACTTAGTGAAGCATACTTTTGATGTAAAATATTCGACGTTGGTTATGACGTCACTTTTATTATGAATGCAAACTCTTTTTGAAATCGCATATAGCACTTAACCTTGTAATGATCCTGTTGTTGATGATCCGTACATGATGATTTAGTACGGGGTATCACATAATGGGTTACAATAAAAATATATTACATCGAAATAAGTTTCTTGAATGCAGTTTTTACACAATATCATACAAGCATGGACTTCAAATCCTGTCCTTATTTTAGTATACAACAGCGGAAGCTCTTAATAATTACCTGAGAATAAACATGCTTAAAACGTCAACAAAAATGTTGGTGAGTTATAGGTTTAACCTATATATTATCAAATCATAATAATAGACCACAAGATTTCATTTTTATAACACATCTCATATCAGGCATTTCGCAAACTGCATAGAGATAAAAATCATTCATATGGTGAACACCTGGTAACCGACATTAACAAGATGCATATAGAATATCCCCATCATTCCAGGACACCCATCGGACATGATAAACTCAAAGTACTAAAGCATTCCAAATTTCAGAATGGGGGTTGTTAGTTCCCGTAGATCTACCTTTAGGATTCGCGTCAATTAGGGGCCAGTTCCCTAATTCTTAGGCTACCAAGCTAAAAGGGGCATATTCGGTTTAATAATTCAACCATAGAATGTAGTTTCGATTACTTGTGTCTATTTCGTAAAACATTTATAAAACTGCATGTAATCTCATCCCAAAAATATCAGATTTTAAAAGTGGGACTATAACTCACTTTCACAGATTTTTACTTCGTCGGGAAGTAAGACTTGGCCACTGGTCGATTCACGAACCTATAACAAATATGTACATATATATCAAATTATGTTCAAAATATATTTACAACATTTTTATTACGTTTTAATGATTTGAGTTTGTTAAGTCAGCAGTCCTCGTTAGTAACCTACAACTAGTTGTCCACAGTTAGATGTACAGAAATATATATATTATCTCGAATCAATCCACGACCCAGTGTCTACAAGTCTCAGACTCAATCACAACTCAAAGTATATATATTATTTTAGAATCAAACTCAACCCTGTATAGCTAACTCAAACATTACTGCATATAGAGTGTCTATGGTTGTTCCGAAATATATATATAGATGGGTCGAAATATATATATAGATGGGTCGATATGGTGTCCCAAGATTTCATAATATGTATAACACAATATAAATTAGTTAGGATATGTTTAGTCTAGATTTGTTACAAAATTTTCGTAGCTAAAACTAGCAAATTTATCCAATTTTGTTTTACCCGTCATTTCTTCGTTTCAAATCCGTTTTGAGTGATTCAAGTTTCTATGATTTCATATTTAACTTAAGTTTATGAATCTAAATAGAAAACGTATAAGTTTATAGTCGGAAATATAGGTTACAAGTCATTTTTTAAAGAGGTAGTCATTTCCGTCGAAAGAACGACATCTTGATGACCATTTTGAAAAACATACTTCCACTTTGAGTTTAACCATGATTTTTGGATATAGTTTCATGTTCATAATAAAAATCATTTTCCCAGAAGAAAAACTTTTAAATCAAAGTTTATCATAGTTTTTAATTATCAAACCCAAAACAGCCCGCGGTGTTACTACAACGGCGTATGTCCGGTTTTACGGTATTTTTCGTGTTTTCAGGTTTTAAATCATTAAGTTAGCATATCATATAGATATAGAACATGTGTTTAGTTGATTTTAAAAGTCAAGTTAGAAGGATTAACTTTATTTGTGAACAAGTTTAGAATTAACTAAACTATGTTCTAGTGATTACAAGTTTAAGTCTTCGATTAAGATAGTTATATATATATATATATATATATATATATATATATATATATATATATATATATATATGAATCGAATGATGTTATGAACATCATTACTACCTCAAGTTTAGTAGGTAAACTTACTGGAAGTAACAAAAATTGATCTAGCTTCAAAGGATTCTTGGATGGCTTGAAAGTTCATGAAGTAGAATCATGACACGAAAACAAGTTCAAGTAAGATTTCCACTCGAAATAAGATAGTTATAGTTATAGAAATTGAATCAAAGTTTGAATATGAGTATTACCTTGTATTAGAAAGATATATTAATATAAATAATAAAGATTTCTTGAACTTAGATGATTACTTGGATTGGATTAGAAAGCTTGGAAGTAATCTTGCAAACTTGATAGTATTCTTGATTTTATGAAACTAGAACTTATAGAATTTATGAAGAACACTTAGAACTTGAAGATAGAACTTGAGAGAGATTAATTAGATGAAGAAAATTGAAGAATGAAAGTGTTTGTAGGTGTTTTTGGTCGTTGGCATATGGATTAGATATAAAGGATGTGTAAGTTTGTTTTCATGTAAATAATTCATGAATGATTTACAATATTTTTTGTAATTTTGTGAGATATTTCATGCTAGTTGCCAAATGATGGTTCCTACATATTTAATGACTCACATAGGCTGCTAAGGAGCTAATGATTGAGTGTATATACCAATAGTATATACATCTTAAAAGCTGTGTATTGTACGAGTACGAATACGGGTGCATACAAGTAGAATTGTTGATGAAAATGAATGAGGATGTAATTGTAAGAATTTTTGTTAAGTAGAAGTACTTTGATATATGTCATGAAGTCTTCCAAAAGTGTATTAATACATCTTAATACACTATATGTATATACATTTAACTGAGTCGTTAAGTCATCGTTAGTCATTATATGTAAGTGTTGTTTCGGAACCTTTAAGTTAACGATCTTGTTAAATGTAATTGATCCATTGTTATTACACTTAAATGAGATGTTAAATTGTTATGTTAACATGTTAACATGGTGTATTAATATCTTAATATGATACATATGTATTTAGTAAGATGTTTTTATAACGATAATCATTATATTTATCGTTTCGAGTTTTCTTAATTCAATAGTCTCATTTTATGTATATAACTCATTGTTAATATACCTAGTGAGATACTTTCTTATCATAATATCATGTTAACTATATATATATATCCATATATATATCATCATATAATTTTTACAAGTTTTAACGTTCGTGAATCGCCGGTCAACTTGGGTGGTCAATTGTCTACATGAAACTCATTTCAAATAATCAAGTCTTAACAAGTTTGATTGCTTAACATGTTGGAAACATTTAATCATGCAAATATAGTTTTCATTTAATATATAATCATGGAAAAGTTTGGTTCACTTCAATAGCCATGCCTTATCGGCACTGGGTTTACCATTAACATTGACAACCTTTTCATTTTCCCTATAGGCGGTTTCCGAACCACAAGCCCCTTACATCCCTATTTTGTTACCCACATTTAACTTTTATGTAAGGGTTTCTTAAAATAAACATTATCTTGCTTAATCCTTTTACCATTATCAGTCTTAGACGAATGTTCATAAATCACATGTTGATTAGACCTTTGAGAATTAGGTCTAGACGACATCTGATTCTTAGGAGGAGAAGCTGATCGAAATTTATGAAAGCCTTTAGGGGGACTCAGCTCAATCCTCCTTCTGGGTGCTATGAATCGTTTTGAACAGTGAATAGCCCTATGACCTCCCATCCCCCAATGCAAACGTGAACGCGTAGTTTCTATATTATCATCCCTAAAATAGGAATTGAATCTAGGTCTATTAGCAGGTCGAGATCTATTTCTCTGATGTCTGGGTGGGGACCTCCTGTTTACAGGGGATCTTTCAGGAGTTCTATTAGGACACCGTTTGGGTGGAGGAACATACTTCGATGGCGAATTACACGCTGGTTTCAAGAAGTATTCCTCCTCAAATTTAGGACCTTTAACAAACTTAATTGGTGATCGGTTCCTAATCCTGATAGGTCTCTGATTAGCTGGATTTTTCAAAATTTTAACTGGTTTAGGGTTAGGTTTCTCTACTTTCTCAGTGTTGTCTACCCCTACCTTAGGAGTCTCTGATGTACCTATCCCTTTACCCTTTTCTTGTTCGATCGCAGTTGGTTGAACTGGAACATAATCTTCACTGAACTGTTTCTCACGTGGTGAGAAACTATAATCATGCTCAAACAGAGGAGGACACTGTTTATAATAGCCACTAGTTTCTTTTCCTCCTATGTTTTGACAATACTCTAGCACAAAAACAGACCTCTTATAGACATAAGCCTTATCTCTTTCAGTCTCATAACTAATCCTAAAGGATTCTTTATCTCGCTTAAGCTCATCTATCTCAGTGATCTGTCTCATAATGGTCTGAGTATTTAATAGCACATTTGACTTCAAATCTATCACCTGGTCGTCTAATGTCTTAATGATTTGCCTAAACTCATTTTCCCTAAATTTAAGGTACATATTATCCTCATACTGCTTCTTAAGAAGTTGATTTCCCTTTTGAAGCATATCAATTTCCTGTTCTAAGGCAGTACAGTTATTACAGTTTAGGCAAATGTCAGACAATCTTTTAACCTGATCCTCTAAAGTCGCACATCTACTACACGTCTTTACAGATTCCCTAAGTTCATGCAGTTGCAAATTTAAACTAACATAATTAGTACAAAAAGTATTAGTCTTGGGTGTTACCTTAGATTTGTTTGAAGAGTCTGCCATAAATGCATAGAGACGTGGAGCCTTCTCTTTAACTTCACCAGAATCTTATTCGAATTTCGATTCTGACTCTGAACTCGAGCTATCCGAACCAAGATCCAAGTTGACCAACCTTTCCTCATTCAATGTCTTCATCCTAATAGTTGTTGAGTTGCACACAGAAGACTGACCAACATACACACAAGATTTCTTTGAATCGTCGTCTTAAGAGGATGACTCACTGTCTGTCCAAATGTCCCCATCACTGTGAATGGCCCACTTAAACTTTTCTTGCACCCTATTGTTTACATACCCTCGACGCAAGTAATTCGCCCAGTACCATGCTCTGTCAATCCTATCTTCCATTTTGCACCCCGAGCATTTGCATTGCTTATCTCTTCCTACACAACCCGTCTTCTCTCTTTCAGCCTTTTCTTTTTCAACATCTTCCTCAGACATTTAAACCCTCACAACATTCGCATGACGATCGAAAGCATCAGTTACATCAATAGACAAGTCATAGGACTCATAATCATAGGTAACAGCTAAGGCCTTTGAAGACTCATCCACAATTGGAACGTTGACCGTATTTTTTGATTCTCGCTTCTGATTAATGAAAGCCTGGTTGCTTCAGCTTAGTACAGTTTCTCTTAAAATAACCCAACTCTTGACAGTTGTGACACCTAACTTTGTTCATGTCAAAGCCAAACTTGGTATTTTTGTTCACACCCAAATTCTTCTTCCCAGTCTTTTCAATATACCTCTTTGCCCTGCGAATAACACTTCACATAGCCCAGAGGATATCCATTTTCTCCATCTCATTTTCATCTATCTGATCGTAGTCCTCTTGTTCCAAATGATTGTTCCCTATTCTACCATGCAACAGATCATTGTAAGAATTCACAACCATAGCGACCAATGCCATATCCTCCTCCACTCCTTTAATTGTACGCAAGCGTATATTATCAGTTCTCAAGACCTCGACGTTTGCATCCTTGCTTGAAGTTGTATGGGAAAGAACACTTTGTGATGCAGGAGCGACATAGCTGGACGTTATATTCTCAGTATTTGAAGTAAAAGCAGTCTGGGGTGGGGCGTGTTTCTTATCGGCTGAACCAATTTCTGGAGCTTTATATTTCACCGGATTCTGAACTGTCTCCAACCTTTTCAACCTCTCCTGAAACTCGAGCTCTTTTGCCTGTAGTTTAGTGACAAAAGCACTAAACGAATTATCCAAAATAGCAAAGGACTTCTCAATCTCAACAATTATGGGATCCCACTTTATCGGTAGACCCTCACGAAAGCACTGTACCAACTTCTTATTGGGAAATACAATATCAACACGTTTAAGATCCGTCAATAAGTGGCGATACCTAGCAATAGCATCTTTCAGAGATTCGTCAGGCTGAACGGCAAAATTCTTCAATTCTTTCCTCAGAACCATATCCTTTGTTTTTCTGTACTCAGCAGTCCCCTCATTTCCACTCTCAAGCGCATTCCACAAAGCGTATGTGGTCAGATGCATCTCAAACTGATGGAAAATTTCCTTAAAAAGAGCCTGTGTAAGATGACTGTATGCTTTGCATTCAAGATTATAGTCTTCTCGGTCAGCTGCAGTAAGTTCCATGGGAGTCTTGGTTTCCCCATGATCCTTAGTTGGAAACGTATATTCAGCCTTCAAGAAATTATACAACTTAGAATCTATTCCGTTCAATTAGATCAAAAACCTAGGTTTCCATTCAGCAAAGTCATCCAATGATTCAAGCCTAGGTACACGGTAAGAACTACCAATCACATTTTCTGTCTTAAGTATATAACACCCCGTCAAAATCCATTAACAGAATGTTAACTCTGGTCCCAGTGCTCGGCCTGACTTCTACGTAACAGCAATGTTCTACAGCAGAAGCAACTAATACCTTAGATAAAACATGAAAAATGGATCAACATAAAGTTGAGTGAATCTACAGGTTTGAGTAAATAGTTCTCGTATGTTTCATAAAACAGTTTTCATAAATCGTTTGTCAAAAATCATTTCTCAAAATCATTTATCTGAATAAACCGCTAAGGTTTAATCTCAAAAGTTTGCATATAGCAAATGCTAAGTAATAAACTGTTTGTAAGATGTCAAGTTTCAACTGTGAGTGACATCAAAAAGTTCTTTTTATTTCATCTGTTTGTAGACATTACCATGTCTAGTTTCAAGTTTGTAAACATCATGTTTAAGTAACATTCATCGTAAGTTAGGTCACGAGATTTCTGAAAAGCTTCGTAAAAGTATACATAAGCATGAGCAAACCCTGCAGATAGCTAAAGCGCTACACGTCTTCCTTTTACCCTTTCTAAGCATATACTGATCAGGTGTACAAGTAACAACAAAGTAAGCACCTGTTATGTTTAGGCGAGGTTTATCAAACCTAATGGTACCGTCCCCATAAGTCGAGCTTACTAAAAGTAATTAATATAATCAAGCTATCTCAACTCATATGTATATTCGTTTAGTTACTCGTGCCTAATATGTAAAACAGTAGTAAAAATAGTTTAAGAAACAGTTTCAAAAGCAGCATGTATCTCATCCCAAAAATCTTAATGAAAATGGGACTGTAGACTCACCTTAGCAAAAGCACAGAAAATCTCTTAGTAAGAAACGTACGATAGTCGAACAATCATGATCGAACAATGTAAGCTAGTCAAACAGGTCACCAGTGTACGCATAGTCCTAGTGCTCAGACTGACTCAACAAGCAAGTAAAAGTCAACTAATCCAAGCAAGTCAACCAAAGTCAACTCAAAAGTTAACTCGGTCAAAGTGGTCAACTAAAGTCAAACATCTCAGTAGGTCATGCAATCATGGTCGACATGTAAAACCTAGGTCAAGTAACACTTTACAGCTCATAGTAAAGCAAATTGCACATTCACAGTTTAACGCATGTCTTTAAAATACGTACATCGTAGTAAGATACAACTATAACTCATAGCAAATAATTCATGAAATCATGGAAAGCTCCAGATCACAACTAGACTCAAAATCAATTCCAAAAAGTCTAACCCAACCCTCATACGATGTCTACAAGTTGGATATCAGAAGAGGTCTAGTTATGGTTTACTAGATCAGTTTCTGCTCGCGCGTCAGTTTTAGAACATTTCTCAAAAATATTGAAAATTGATTTTGATGAATGGCCAATTAGATATTACTTTAAACATCTCAAAGTTTTAGTGAAAAATAATCAAAGACATATCTTTAGCCAATTTGTACAGTTTAGCCAATCTTTACAGACCCTTCAGTTTTAATCAATAAACAGATATATCATTGGGTCAAATCATGGCAAAACACGTGTTCAGAAGTTCGCATGCAAAAGGAAAACACCAAGGAACATATAAACTAACATATTCCAGAAGATCAAAGTCTCAATCAATTTCTAGTTCACTCTAGACATTTTCTTTCACATTCAAAAACAGTTTCAGCTCTCCTTAAAACATGAATCTTCGTTTTGACGCACCGAGAGCATCACAAAAGCTTTTGAGGCAAATACTAAGTCTAACATGCATGATTTTTTTCACAAATGTTACATTATTACACTTTTCATTAGCCAAATCATAAAGCACACAACTCAGAAATATCATGTGAAACCCTAACGAAACTTCGATTAATCATAACTTGAGCATACGATAACGAAATTAAGCAAAATCAAAGTCCAAATTCAATAGTGTATCGATACCTTTTCATCTAAACACATTAAAAGATCAGTCCACAGTTCAATTTTATCAGATCAATAAGATAAAAATTTGTTTTTCATGCAAACAACATCTTTTGATCAATTAATCGATAAACGACAACACAAGACATCATTAATTGAGCACTAGACTTGATTACACTATGAAATTGAATAAAAATCAGATCTAAAATAATTAGGGTTATCAATTATACATCTTGAGAACAATTAATTTATGTCAATGCGTAGATGACGATCAAGGCTATCACTTTCGTGTAGAACGCAAGAGCAAATAATCAAAATTGAATGGAGTTATGATATGGATGATGATCGATGATGAAGATGATGATATGTGGCTGTAAATTTCGTGGTTTAGGTTTAAGGGAGGATAAATGAGTGTATTTCTCTAATTAGGGGTTTTAAGGGTTAGCTTTTGGGCCCTAATCAAGGTTAAATGGACACTAGGAGAAGTAATAGCCCAAAATAAACCAAATGAAGCCCCCTTCTTGTGGATTTCGGCCAAGGGGCTGGAAAATAGGTCCTTGGGCTTTATTTTGTCTAGCTATTTCAAGCATTGTGCAATCCATCGATTGTCGTTAACCGAAAACGCGAACCGGATCGATAAACGTTAGTTTCTCGCGTTTTTATTCTATATAAATTCTAATAAATTGAAAGTATGTTCAAAACATAATAATTATATATTATAATTATTAAAATTAAATTACATTATACTTTCTCTTGCTAGTACGCTAAGTGTGGTCCGTTTCTAGTTGTCGTTAACCGTACTGGGTTCCCGGAACGTTAACTGATCGTTAAAACGCATCCCACCAAGTTTAATTCATTATATATATAATAAATTAGATATGTTTTTCTTAAAGTTAATAATTATTAAAAATAATTATTTTATCGTTTAACTGAGTTCCGTAAACTGAAAAGCTTTCTAGGCGATTATCTTAATTGTGTCGTTTTCTAGGTATTTCGTTATCCGAAACAAGTTCATCAATTAATATAACCATATTAATTCAAGTAATCGACTAGGATCAAGTATGCATTTAATTCTATTAAACACACAAAGTCTAAGTAATCACCGTTAAATACTTAACGGGCAAGTAACGATAGTAACGGAAAAAATCGGGTTGTTGCATTACCCACCTGTTATGAAAAATTTCGTCCCGAAATTTTAGTGTTCATCTGCCGTAGTCGTCTCATCGGGAAACAGTTGCGAATACTTTTGTCTCATCTGATCTTCACGCTTCCACGTGAATTCTGGTCCTCTACGGGCTTTCCATCTAACTTTGACTATCGGGATTCTGCTTTGCTTTAGCAGTTTGACCTCACGGTCCATGATCTCTACAGGTTCTTCAATGAA
Organism: Rutidosis leptorrhynchoides; assembly: GCF_046630445.1. Taxonomy (NCBI): domain Eukaryota; kingdom Viridiplantae; phylum Streptophyta; class Magnoliopsida; order Asterales; family Asteraceae; genus Rutidosis; species Rutidosis leptorrhynchoides. Next base: position 183,907,451 of record NC_092337.1, read on the forward strand.
ATTAAGCTTAGGATTAACTTGTATCTCATCCAAAGGAAATACCAAACTTTTGTCCGATAAGCATTTCTTTAAATTAGAAACATGGAAATTGTCATGAATCTCGCTGAGTTCTTGCGGTAGTTTCAGCCTGTACGCTACCGGTGCAATTCTCTCGGTAATCTCAAACGGTCCAATATATCTCAAACTTAGCTTGCCTCTTTTACCAAAACGCACTACACCCTTCCAGGGCGATACTTTGAGCATAACCTTATCTCCAACCTGAAATTCTAAATCCCACCTTCTCACGTCGGCGTAACTCTTTTGACGATCTCGCGCCGTTTTCAGTCTCGCTTATATCTGTACGATCTTCTCAGTTGTTTCGTGTATGATCTCAGGACCAGTCAATTGACTATCTCCTAACTCAGTCCTACATACAGGTGATCTGCACTTTCTGCCATACAGTGCTTCAAAAGGCACTGCCTTTATACTTGTGCGATAACTATTGTTATAGGAAAACTCTGCTAACGGTAGATGTCTATCCCATCCGATTCCAAAATTGAAAACACATGCTCTTAACATGTCTTCTAGTGTTTGGATGTTTCTCTCACTTTGACCATCAGTCTGAGGGTGATATGCTGTACTCATATCTAAACGAGTTCCCATTGGTTCTTGCAATGCTTGCCAGAATCTAGATGTAAATCTGCTGTCTCTGTCAGAAATAATGGATATTGGCACTCCATGTCGGGAAACCACTTCCTTTATATAGATATGTGCCAACTTCTCCATCTTATCCGTTTCCTTAATCGGTAGAAAATGAGCAGACTTTGTGAGACGATCAATGATAACCCAAATCGTATCATAACATCATACAGTCTTGGGCAACATAGTAATGAAGTCCATAGTAATACATTCCCATTTCCATTGGGGAATCTCTGGCTGTGTCAGCAGTCCCGACGACTTTCGATGCTCTGCTTTCACCTTAGCACACATTGAGCACTTACTAACATAAGTTTCTATATCTGCCTTCATGTTAGGCCACCAATACAGTGCCTTAAGATCTTGATACCTCTTGTCGGATCCAGGGTGAATAGAATACCTTGTCTTGTGTGCCTCATTTAGCACTAGTTCCCTTAATCTGCCAAATCTCGGTACCTAAATTCTATCTATGAAGTATCGGGTTCCATCTTCTCGACTGACAAACTTCTTGTCTATTCCTCTAAGGGACTCAGTAGTAACGTTCTCCTCATTCAATTCCTCTGGTTGTGCATCGCGTATCTGTGAAGTAAGGTTCGTTTAGACAGTCATATTCAATACTCTCACTCGGAGAGGCTAAACCTTTTCCTTCCTACTCAAGGCATCTGCAGCTACATTAGCCTTGCCAGGATGATAGCAAATGTCACATTCGTAATCATTCAACATTTCTACCCAACGTCTCTGTCTCATGTTGAGCTGTTTCTTGTCAAAAATATGCTGTAAGCTCTTGTGATCGGTGAAAACAGTGAACTTAGTACCATACAAATAGTGTCTCTACATATTCAGTGCAGAGACCACAGCACCAAGTTCTAAATCGTGAGTCGTGTAATTTTGTTCATGTATCTTTAGTTGTCGTGACCCATAGGCGATCACTTTCTTCCGTTGCATCAACACGCAACCAAAATCATGTCGTGAAGCCTCACAGTAAATCACGAAATCTTCATTCCCTTCAGGTAAAGACAAAATCAGAGCAGTAGTCAATTTCTATTTTAACAACTGAAATGTAGACTCATGTTGCTTAGTCCACTCATACTTTTTACCCTTGTGAGTCATTGTTGTCAACGGTCGGGCAATAATGGGAAATTCCTCAATGAATCTCCTGTAATAACCGGCGAGACCTAGGAATTTCCGAACCAGTATTGGCGAATTAGGACTCTCCCACTTCTTGACAGTTTCTGTCTTCACGGTATCAACTTGAATACTACTGACACCTACGATATGATTGTAACCAAATGTCACACTTTGAAAACTTCGCATACATCTGCTCCTTCCTGAGCATCTCTAGTATTAAACAGAGATGTTGTTCATGTTCTTCCTCGTTCTTTGAATATACCAAAATATCATCAATGAACACAATAACAAACTTGTCCGGATATGGCTTACATACACGGTTCATGAGATCCATGAACACTGCCGGTGCGTCCGTCAAACCAAATGACATTACTATAAATTCATGATGTCCGTAGCGTATTCTAAACGTTGTGTTCGGTATATCTGTCTCCTTTACTCTCATCTGATGGTATCCTGACCTCAGATCAATCTTAGAGTAACATCCTGATCCTTGCAACTGATCAACAGATCCTCAACTCTCTGCAATGGATATCTATTATTGATAGTCAGCTTATTCAGTTCTCTGTAATCAATACTAAGTCTCATAGATCCATCCTTTTGCTTAATAAAAAGAACCGGAGTTTAAACTCTAAACTCCTCAGCTTGGCATTCATAGCCAACAACTACTGTAGCTCTGGGGTGTAAGTCTATACGGTGAGCGAGCCACTGGGGCCGCTACTAGCACTAGATCAATCTGAAATTCATCTTCCTGGTGAGGTGGAAGACCACGTAACTCTTTCGGAAGGACCTTAAGGAAAACTTCTAACGGTTGGGACATCTTCGGGTCTCTTAACTGCTAATTCAACTTTGCTCATATGTGCCAGAATTGCGAGACATCCTTATCTCATGTACTTCTGGACCTTCGAACAATTAATGTAACGCAACAGTGTACTGATCTTCTCCTCGTACACCATCATTGATTCGTCTTTGGTAAGAGGAATTCGAATGGACTTCTGGTCACAACAGCCTCGGTTGTGTCGACAGATAACCAGTCCATTCCAACCACAAGGTCACATAAAGAAATAGGGTAGTCCAAGTAAAATAATTTAACTCCAAACGTCACTCAAGTAGATTTCTATTGTAATGGCTCGCCAATCATCGAAAAAAGTACTATTCAGTTCGAAAAGTTGTTACGAGCTTAACGGTATGGGTCTTATCTTCTAAATTGCAAAGGATTAAGAGCAATCGTCGATTAAAGTTTGGGGTGCCTTTCGGGAAAGAGACGTTTACAATGGGAGTGTACGATCAAACTTCTTAAAGCAGGACCTCCTTAAACTATAATGACATCAATCATGATGCATTTTATTCCCAGTTAATAGTTCCATAGGGTTCATGTTGTCTAAGGCAGATATTGGATTCCAAATGTTGTGACAGAACGCTCTAGCGATAAAGTTTCTATCGGCACCGATGTTGAGAGTATATAAACGTTATGATTGCTGAGTAAGAACAGAATCGTGAAGAACTTCACCGAAATTGATGTTGATTGCAGGGTGAATTATCAGACTTGTCCCACATCGGTGGAGGAAAAGAACAAAATACCCTTTATGAGGGAAGGTGTGAATACCTCTTTTGGTAGACTCGTATTAGAAAGCAAAATCGTGAAGCCGCGGGTGACTGAATGATAGGAAAGTCGAACGTCAAGTAGACAATATATACTACGGATATCGCAGACTGTTACAAGGAATTCATCCTCTAAAGATATATCAGAAATGAGTCGTGATGCATAGTAGCTAGTAGTAAATCGTGGAGGTGCTAGTGGTGATGAGTAGTATTTAGTAGTGGTAAGTAGCAATAGGTGGCATCAAGTATTAACTAGTGATGACAAGCAGTGAGAAGTAGGTGATTGGTCGACACTAGCAGTGAAAGGTGGCGTTGTGTAGTAGTAAGCAACGATAACTAGTGGTATGAGATGATGAGTATGTTCTAGCAGTGTCTTCATAGTTCCAAGTAGTGATCGGTGGTGGCAAACAGTGTCGAGTAGTGACGAGTTGTGACGTGATTATACGTTTCTTATAGGTTATAATAACAATTAATGCACACAATGTAAATTTCTACTCATATTTGAGATTATACGGTTTATGTTCTAAATGGTTTTTATCCTAGTAATCTACTTGACTCGCTCCCAATTCCTTATTTTATGATGTCGGAACTTCTATATGAGTTACCGTAATGTAATCTCGGTCATTACATTACGCTATCTCACATATCCATTCGACATTACTCCATAAGTTCAATATTGAGTAGTCAACTTAATTCTCTTAAGTGTCGCGTCGTGTGTACGTATGTGATTCGTGATATCATATATCTAGTCCAAGTCCATATCATTATGGGTATAGATGCGTATATGCATGTGATATACAATATGTAGCCCTACGTGTAGCATAGTAGAGCAAACAGTGCAAGCATGGCGTATAACAGTCATTCTAAGTACATGGCTATAGACTAGACCCACTAATGTGCCCTACAGTTAGACACGCTAATGTATCCTAGTTCCCTATAGCCAAAGCTCTGATACCAACTATAACACCCCGTCAAAATCCATTAACGGAATGTTAACTCTGGTCCCAGTGCTCGGCCTGACTTTTACGTAACAGCAATGTTCTACAGCGGAAGCAACTAATACCTGAGATAAAACATGCAAAACGGATCAACATAAAGTTGATTGAATCTACAGGTTTGAGTAAATAGTTCTCGTATGTTTCATAAAACAGTTTCCATAAATCGTTTTTCGAAAATCATTTCTCAAAATCGTTTATCTGAATAAACCGCTAAAGTTTAATCTTAAAAGTTTGCATATAGCAAATGCTAAGTAATAAACTGTTTATAAGATGTCAAGTTTCAACTGTGAGTGACATCAAAAAGTTCTTTTTGTTTCATCTGTTTGTAGACATTACCATGTCTAGTTTCACGTTTGTAAACATCATGTTTAAGTAACATTCATCGTAAGTTAGGCCACGAGATTTCTGAAAAGCTTCGTAAAAGTATAGGCATGAGCACTTGATTATAAAACTTTAACCCTGTGAATAGCTAAAGCACTACACGCCTTCCTTTTACCCTTTCTAAGCATACACTGATCAGGTGTACAAGTAACAATAAAATAATCACATGTTATGTTTAGGCGAGGTTTGTCAAACCTAACGGTACCGTCCCTATAAGTCGAGCTCACTAAAAGTAATTAATATAATCAAGCTAAGAGATTTTTGACCTGAACTCATATTAATATGTAAAACAGTAGTAAAAATAGTTTAAGAAACAGTTTCAAAAGCAACATGTATCTCATCCCAAAAATGTTAATGAAAATGGGACTGTAGACTCACCTTAGCAAAAGCACAGAAAATCTCTTAGTAAGAACCGTATGGTAGTCAGGCAATCACGACCAAAAAATGTAACCTAGTTAAATAGGTCAACTTAAGTATACATATAGGTCACACTATGTCAACCCATAGTGCACGTATAGTCCTAGTGCTCAAACTGACTCAACAAGCAAGTAAAAGTCAACTAATCCAAGCAAGTCAGCAAAAGTCAACCAAAGTCAACTCAAAAGTCAACTCAAAAGTCAACTCGGTCAAAGCGGTCAACTAAAGTCAAACATCTCAGTAGGTCATGCAATCATGGTTAACATTTCAAATCTAGGTCAAGTAACACTTTACAGCTCATAGTTAAGCAAATTGCACATTCGCAGTTTAACGCTTGTCTTAAAATACATATATCGTAGAAAGATACAACTATAACTCATAGCACATAATTCATGAAATCATGGCAAGCTCCAGATCACAACTAGACTCAAAATTGATTCCAAATAGTCTAACCTGACCTTCATACGATGTCTACAAGTCAGATATCAGAAGAGGTCTAGTTATGGTTTACTAGATCAGTTTCTGCTCGCGCGTCAGTTTTAGAACATTTCTCAAAAAATATAGAAAATAGATTTTGACAAACGTCCAATTGGATATTACTTCAACTCAGAGTTTTAGTGATAAAATAATCAAAGACATATCTTTAGCCAATTTGTACAGTTTAGCCAATCTTTACAGACCCTTCAGTTTTAATCAATAAACAGACATATCATTTGGTCAAGCTTATAACTCATGGCAAAACACGTGTTCAGAAGTTAGCATGCAAAAGGAAAACATCAACAAACATATAAACTAACATATTCCAGAAGATCAAAGCTTCAATCAATTTCTAGTTCACTCTAGACATTTTCTTTCACATTCAAAAACAGTTTCAGTTATCCTTAAAACATGAATCTTCGTTTTGATGCACCGAGAGCATCACAAAAGCTTTTGATGCAGATCTTAAGTCCAACACACATGATTTTTCACAAAGATTACAGTAGTACACTTTTCATTAGCCAAATCATAATGCACACAACTCAAAAAATTCGTATATCATGTGAAACCCTAACGAAACTTCGATTAATCATAACTTGAGCATACAATAACGATATCAAGCAAAATCAAAGTCCAAATTCCATAGTGTTTCGATAGCTTTTCATCTAAACATATTAAAAGATCAGTCCACAATTCAAATTTATCAAATCAATAAGATACAAATTCATTTTTCATGTAAACATCTTTTGATCAATTAATCGATAAACGACAACACAAGACATCATTAATTGAGCACTAGACTTGATTACACTATGAAATTGAATAAAAATCAGATCTAAAATAATTTGGGTTATCAATTATACCTCTAGAGAAAATTAATTTATATCAATGCGTAGATGACGATCAAGGCTATCACTTTCGTGTAGAACGCAAGAGCAAATAATCAAAATTGAATGGAGTTATGATATGGATGATGATCGATGATGAATATGATGTTATGTGGCTGTAAATTTCGTGGGTTGGGGTTAAGGGAGGATAAATAAGTGTATTTCTCTAATTAGGGGTTTTAAGGGTTAGCTTTTGGGCCCTAATCAAGGTTAAATGGACACTAGGAGAAGTAATTGCCCAAAATAAACCAAATGAGGCCCCCCTTCTTGTGGATTTTGGCCAAGGGGCTTGAAATTAGGTCCTTGGGCTTTATTTTTTCTAGCTAGTTCAAGCATTGTGCAATCCATCGAGTGTCGTTAAACGAAAACTGGATCGATAAACGTTAATTTCTCGCGTTTTTATTCTATATAAATTCTAATTAATTGAAAGTATGTTTAAAACATAATAATTATATATTATAATTATTAAAATTAAATTTAATTATAATTTAGCTTGCTAGTACGCTAAGTGTGGTCGGTTTCTAGTTGCCGTTAACCGTACCGGTTTCCCAGAACATTAACTGATCGTTAAAACGCATCCCACCAAGTTTAATTTAGTAAATATATAATAAATTAAATATTTTTTTCTTAAAGTTAATAATTATTAAAAAAATAGTTATTTTATCGTTTAACTGAGTTCCGTAAACTGAAAAGCTTTCTAGGCGATTATCTTAATCGTGTCGTTTTCTAGGTATTTCGTTATCCGAAACAAGTTCATCAATTAATATAAACATATTAATTCAAGTAATCCACTAGGATCAAGTATGCATTTAATTCTATTAAACACACAAAGTCTAAGTAATCACCGTTAAATACTTAACGGACAAGTAACGATAGTAACGGAAAAAGTCGAGTTGTTACAAAGTAGGTGATGAAGACCCGACGAAGAAGCATCGACAAGAGCTGACTGCATTTCCTAAGTTTCAAAATCATCTGACATTGTAACTGTATGGTTGCAAGACACGGATGCAGGAATTAACACGGTTGCACTATCCTGGTGCAAGGTTTAACACGTATGCAGGTTACACGGTTGCAGAGTGTAACCGGATTATTTTATATGTTGCAATGTCTAACCGAACGGGTACATGATGTATCCATATGGTTGTGGTGTTGTATGATTGGAGTTTAAATGGATGAAAATTACACGGATACAAGAAGTATCCGTGCGGTTATGGTATCCGGGTGACTTATCTGTACAGTTGTAGCGTGTAACCGTACGGTTGTATGCTTGATCGAATCTGAGCAGAAAACTGCACAGAAACTAGGGTTTATGGTTTGTGTCAATCTAGCACTCAATCTGGAACAAAATCATTGTCTGTTTGACGTCCAAAATATAGTTATTGACAAGATTAACACGTTTACTTATTAAAAACACGAATCAACACGTAAAAATTATGATTTTAAGTGGGGTTTTCACAAAAACACTAAAAACACAATATCTAAACGAATTTTGAAAAAAACCGAACGTTTAATCAATCACACAAGCTCTGATACCACTTGTAGGATCGTGTAAACATGATTAAATGATCTTAGATTCAATAACAAGTGCGGAAAACCTCGTTATTGGGTTTTATACTCAAAATCTAATGAAAACCTTTGATCTTAATGAATAAATCGACTTAGATATGTTAAAGGTCGACTTAGATGAATGCTAGAACACAAGGGTATCGGATTGTACGTGTAGAATAGGTTAGAATTTGTAACCCTAACATTGAATCCGTAATACCCATTATATAGACACAGTGTGTGCAACTATGCGGTTGCACCTTGCAACCGTTGTGACGCCCCGTACAAAACATCATGTACGAATCGTCAACAACAGGTCCATTACACGGTATAATACTACATGATGTTTTAAAACGAGTTTTGCATTCATGAAAAGATAACTTCAAATGTTTTACAAAAAATAACATGACACAAAGGTCGTTACAAAGCCATTATTCAAATAACATGAGTTGCGAATGAAAAATAAAAGTTCCACGATTGAGACATCTCTAAGTAATGCAACGAAAGTCTAACACATCGAGTCTGTAACAGCAAGTCTATAACACCAAGACAGTAAGTCTAACAGTGGAAGCAACAATGTCTAAGCACCTGAGAAATACACGTTTAAAAGGTCAACATGAATATTGGTGAGCTATAGTTTGTTTGTAATCAGTAATGTAATGTAGAACACGAGATTTCGTATTCAAAATAGTATGAAAAGTATATGCTTATCCGTGGGCACCAGGTAACTAACTTAGCATAATATTACCCCCTAAAAGTATACTTGGCGAGTGCGTCTGTTTACGAAGTATTAAACACCCGTTGAATGCTAGCTCGACTAGCCCGAGTAGGGATGTCAAACCCTATGGATCCATATCTAAAATTCGCGTTCACCGGTTCATAAACCAATGACTAAACGTTATCGAGCTAAGGGGAATCTTTGTACCATTATTTCACCCACACATATATAAAGTTTAAGTACTCGTGTCTAGTATGTATAACATAAAAAGCGCATGTATTCTCAGTCCCAAAAATAGTTAAAGTAAAATGGGAAGCTATGACGACCCAGAAATTTTCGACCAAATTTAAACTTTATCTTTAACTGATTTAATGTTTCCAACACGATAAGCAAAGTCTGTAATGTTGAAGTCTCAAAAATTTTGGAACTACATTCATGTAATCAATTACCTTTTTGACCGTGCTCGACGATTCACAAACATTTATGTGTATATAGATATGTATATATAATATATAGTTATATTAATTGAAAACGTTAACAAAGTATTAGATGTATAATATTTTACATGAACGAAATTGTTTCAATATATGTCTAATATATTTATCGATGAAATTAAAAGATAATATCAAATGATTGAATTATCAGATACATTGTGATATGATTTCGAGTCTCTATTGTGAGACCCACATTGATTTGAGAAATCTTTCCATTTTAACAATATTCGAAAAATGGTAAAGTGATTTACAAGTGAGAATAAATGTGTCAAATAACGGTAACTAGACAAAGGTTAATGGAGATTCCTATTTGATTTTCAGTTCATGCTTTACAATATTTTCCTCGTAACTTTGATAAGATAACTATTTTAACTTTCATGTTACTTAATGTGAAAGTAAGAACGTGGAGTGTAAATAACTTAGATGTTAAATATGGACAAGTTAAGTAAATCAACGGTTTACATCAAATGATTTCATACATTTGATTAACCATTGGACTTTATCTTATGCTTCACCAACAAACGATGATTTAGAAACTTGAAACCTGTTATGTGTCATATATGATTTTAGTTTTCTAAAACATTTTATGATATAATGATTTCCATTATTTTTACCTTTTAACAAAATGATTCTTATATATATATATATATTTAGTTTTGGAAAACAAAATTATCATATTTATTTGATTTAGATTCAAACATAGAAAAACGCTTGCAGATTAAAAAGAACTTTATTATTAAAACATTTTATGAGATGAATTGTTTATGAGTTTTGAAGAACTTAATTAAAAGCTTTGTATTATAAATTACAAATATATACATAGTGTTTTAAAAATGTAAACGCGATACGACATAGTAAATTCTATTATTTAAACGATTATACATAATGATCTTTGAAATATAATTAGTTTTGAAAAATTTAAATATTATATTATTGGATAAATATTTCAAACATATATAATATGTATAGATTTATATTTCTAAATGAAAATATATATATATTTTACAAAATGATAAAATATAATATTAACTTAGTCATAAAACGTTTGGATTTAAAATAATATTATTAAATATACTTTGATAAGTAACGAGGCATTGATTTAAAGAAGCAAATGACCAAAACACTCAAAAGTATAAATTACATTTCTTGTAATATAAATTATTGGCAAAAAAGTCTAATTATTTATAAAGGTACACGTCGCAAAACGTAAAGAACAGTTTTTCACAGCGTACGTGTTAGTCCCTAAAGAAGCCTAGATTGACGGTTTTATGAGTTGTTTAGTGGGTTAAAAGTATTAGTTATCAAGAACACTAGAGAGAAAAAGTAAAGATGAGTAATGTGCAAAATGGATAACTAGTTGAATAAGGAGTGAGGAGGTTGTTTATATATGACAACCTCCTAAGTTACAAAGTATACATTGTTACCATGGTAAAAACCGTAAATACATAACATAATAAGAATAAAACCGTGCGCCACTAAACTATTACATAAACATATGTCAACAATCTCCCCCTTGGCGTGCGGTTTTCAAAAAATATCATCACCAAATCACCAGCTTTGACTGGCACCTTCTAAGGCCTTTTTCTTTGCTTCTTCCTTAGCTTTCATCGCCTTGATCACGTCACTTCCCGGTGTGTAATTCCTTTCATAGTGTTTGGGAATGATGAACTGTTTGAGGCTGGTGATTTTGTATTCGAACCTTGGAATATATTGTGAGCTTGTGAAGTAGTTTTTCTTTCTGTTGATTCCTAGTGAAGTGTCAAACTGCCTCATGTACAACCTGAATTCGAGAAGTTCATTGATGTCATTTGCCATCTCGTTTGTCATCAGCTTTTGGTAGTTCCCAATGTTTTCTGTTCGCTTGCATATGTCAAAAAACTTTAGTGCACGCTTGAGAGTCCCGTCAGAGTATTTTGGCAGCTCGGATTTGCGGATGAAAATTGGCTTTTTGATCTTGTTGCGAAATATGAAGCCTTCTTCAGGGGCGTCTAAGCAATAGCAAATCCTAAAAGAAGATAAATCCAGATCGCCTATGGTTTGATTTGGTGAGGAGAGCAGAATCTTCTTACGAATAGATTCGACACCTAGCTGCAGATCATATTGAGAAGCCAGTTTAATTCTATCTTTCAGGAACCTTCTCACCCTTTTGATTGCCGTTTCGATAACCCAAGTCTTTCTTATTTTTTTTCTCAACCAATTGTACAGAAACAATACATCAACCAGATTGAGTTCAATCAGATCATACTCCGAGAACGTGTATTCATGGTCGTTTGAACGAATTACTCTGAAAAATGGAGTATACACTCTTTTAGATAATGATCTGCAAAACACACTGTTTATGACGATGATCGGATTCTCTTTCTGATCTTCCATTTCAAACTTATCCCAGTTCTTAAAAACCCTCATTTGGTAACAGTACATTATCAACTTTTCTTTTTCATTGAGAAAATCATAACACCCGATTGGTTTGAACCTTTCAGCTACTGGCACGTTTTTGAGTTTATCTTCACTTACGAAGATCCTATAAGCTTGTTCCTCGAGCCAACAGCCCTGTAATACTTCTTCAGATTGAGGTTCACCAAGTTTGATCGGAAGTGATCTGTGTTTGTTGAATTCTCCATGTTGAGGATCAGATGACGTGGATTGATCAAGAGGTGGTGGAGCGCTTGGTTTGGGAAACCTTGGTGCAGGTTCACCGGTGTATTCCTGAGTGACAAATGGATCAAATTCATTCAACTCTTCCTCATCTAGAGCTTCTAAGTTTATGTAATTTTCTTTAGTGAATACTCCTTCAAGGACCGTAGTAGGTTGGGGTTTCAAGTTAATGATGAATTCTTCCTCTTCTTCAGATTTTGGGATGATAAGCTGTGGTGCGGATGATATGATTGTTTCAGACTGAGATGTGATGGGTTCAACGTCAGGATTTATGTACACCACCATTTCAAGGGAGGTTTCGGCTGAGGTAACCACTGCTTCGGACATTTCAATTTCAGTTTCAACTTCTTCTTTGACATCAACAAACATAACTTCATCGAAATCATCTTCATCATCAGAGTTGATTGTGATCATGTCATGTCCTTCGGGGGCAACATCATCTTCTTCTACTGTGTAGTCAACCCCTTCGACCATTCCTTCAGGCATGTCAGAGTCATCAACAATTTCTTTCCCTTTCCTGGAAGAGCCAGGTGGAGTTTACACTTGACTGATAGATTGAGTGATATGCACAGTGGATCTTCCTCCAAAATTCTCCCCCTCATGTTGGCAGCCGGAATCGGGGTCATCATGTCGCCTGGAGGAAGATGGTTGATCAGCATGACACGGGATTGGTTCAAGTACTGGTGGATAATTAGGGATGAGCTGAAGAGAGTTGAGAAGGCCAAGGATAGCTTTCCTGATGTAGTCACCCTCAGAAAGATTAACTGAGAGAAGATAAGCGTGGAATTCGTTTTCCCGTTGAATGTACGTGAGATTTGGTCGATGAGTGACAGTATGGGTGATATGAGATGATGTTGTGATTGGAGGTGATGACGGTGGTGGTGAAGCATTGAGATCAGGTGGTGGTGATGTTAATCGTAGTGGTGAGAGAGCCATGGAGATAATTGGTGAGGATGTGATGGAGCCCTGCAAAGAAATGTTAGTGAAAGCATCCTGAGATTCTTGAAGAAACTCAGTTGTCACCACTATTGAGCTAGAGAGCTGAGCAGTGAGGCCTGCTGAAACAGGACTACCAAGCGATCTTAGAGAAGTAATTTCTGGAGATTTGCTAAGCTCTACGCTTGTTGTTGCAGTCTGAGCTATAGACACTGAACGTTCGGTATAGAACTGCACCAAATCCTTACCAGCACTAGACACATTTTCAAATTGTTTTTGGTGAATCTCATCTAGAGATGCCGATTCTAACTCATATGAAACAGATGTTTGTGCATCTGAGTGGCTTCCTAATGTTTGGGGGGGGGTTAACGTTTTCTTTTTGCCCCATCTCACTCCTGGTCCGCACATCCTCTCTTGATTTTTCAACCTCACCCTCATTTCCATCCTTATCACTCTGATCAATATCGTGAAGAACCTTCTGTAGTTGTTCAGAGGTTACCTGCTTCGGTTTTGATTTTCTTTTAGGCCTATTTTCACCCTCAATTCTTTTCCCCTCATGTTTTCTTTTCTTGGACCCTCGCTTACTAGACCCCACACCAGGTGTCCTATCAGCTCCTTGGGCAGGTTCCCCGAGTGGTAGGGGATCCATAGGAGATCCTATCTCTCTTAAATATATCATTATTCTTGGATCGTCTCGCGGTCCGATATTTAGTAAATGAGCAGGTATGAGTTGAGCTTAAACATTCTTGGACCCTATTTTCCTTTGAATATATTTGATATATTCCTGCTCCACATATGGTTCAACTTGATCTATAGGGATAGGTTCTGGCATTCTGGCGCTGTCATCAATGATGCCTGAGAGAATGTTTGCGTAGAATCTCTGAAATTGAATGTACGATGGGAGCGGTGCTGAGTGTATTTCTATCATGCGATCCCAGATAACTCGGCCAAAATCAGCAGTTGGCAGGAACACGATCCCATAGAAGATCTTTAACAAGAAAATGGTGATGTGGTCGGATCCAGTCTGCATCGGGTTGAAACATCGGTTAACGAATGTATATAGCACTGCCCATCGTGGTGCCATACGTTGTTTTTTGAAATCTCTTATCTTTGTGACCTCTCCATCATATCCAAGTTGTTGTAGGACTGCTAACATCTCATTCTCGGAGGGGAATGCATCATATTTAGCTCTTGCAGGGATGCCTAAGAATCTTCTCATGTCAGTTAGAGTGAATGAGACTCTCCGATCAGGGTTTTGAGTGACTAGGAAAGAAAAGGAGTCAGGGGTGTCATCAATGGATGGATGGTAAGTCATAGTGTCTCGCATCAAGGGAAGCTGCCGCTCAGTAGCATGCTCGTACTCAGTGAATACATTGCGCAATGGGTGGTTTAGTAATATGGTGATCCAGTAATCACATGGGGTGGGGACATCTTCATCGAAAAAGGCATTGTTCGACGTCGCTGTTGCATCATGAGCATGGTTAGTGAAAAGATAGTTCATTTGTTTTTTTTGTGAAAATGGTGACAAAGCATTAATTGTTTCAATTTTAAGATTTATCAAAGTTCATTTGAAACAGTACCAACACTTGACAATTTTGAACAGAATTGTTTTTCGAGCATTTGTCAATTTTGAGTAATAAAAGGTTTTAGAGCATGAAGGTTTTCGTGCACACATATATTTTCATACAGCAGAGAATTTCAGTTGAAAGAATTTCACACAAACTTTCTCGAGCAATTAAAGGTGTTCGGACAGACAACTTTTTCGAGCAGAAGAGAGTTTTTCAGACAGAACTTTTCGAGCACATAAGATTTTCAGTCAAGTACTGTTTTCAGGCACAAGATAATTTTTTAGACAGTCAATTTTCGAGCACTAAAGGTTTTCAGACAGAGAATTTTTTGAGCGCTCGAAATCATGAGGTTTTCGAGCACTCTGTCTTTTTGAACATGTTCATCACTTAGCAAAAAAAACAACAGATTTAGACCAAATTAAGTTTTAACGAGTGAAATCTATGGTAAATCTAACACAATCAACATCATGAATTAAAGCAAAACATCAGATATGATCATAGTTGGTCATGAACCCTAAAATTTTCCCTCTTTTTGAAATCGAAGTTGCACAAGTATCTAACAATGGATTAAAGGAATAAAGCATGTTCTATTCATCACAGACATGAACCCTAAGTTAATTTATCCTAACAGATTAGCAAGATAGGTGAAATTAATTAGTTCGATTTCTTAGGGTTCGAAACCCCTGTTCACACAAATCAGAAATTCATAAAGAAATCATACAACACATGGTATTTTTATGTATTTAGGTGATTACACAAACTATAAAGCTTCTACTAAGTAGCAATTTAATCACAAACACATGAAAATTAACAGAAAATACCGATTTGGCTTAAGATTGAAGAAGGTGAACAGTGGTGGTGACGAGGGTGTTCCTGAGAGCAAGTGGGCCTTGAATAAAGTTGTTTTTTAAAGTGAGATTTGAAAGTGATGGGTTAAAAAGTGATTTTTCATCCTTATATACCCTCGTGTTGACTTAAAAATACTTTTTCAGTCAGTTTTGCTCGAGAAATGGCTAGTACAGAAGTATTGCACGAAAACTTTATGCACAGTTTGCTTGAAAACCTTCATCCTATGAATTTTGCTCGAAAACATTAAACAGATTTGGATTTTAAGGGATTTTGGTACATCATGATAACCTTTAAGAATTTTAAGAAATTCTGTGAAATAATCAAGTTATGGCTTAAACTTTAATTATTTTTCAAAATTTAATTTTCTTCGGTTTTAACAATTATTGAGATCGGGAACCGTGAGGCAGTCATATAGACACATCCTCTTAAGGCAGTCACAAGGACACATCCTTCGTCATTTGTTGACTGTGAATTTAAGACAGTCATTTAGACACATCCTCTTTAGGTAGTCACAGAGACTTATCCTCCGTCATTTGTTGACTGAGGTTTTAAGGCAGTCATTTAGACACATCCTATTGAGGTAGTCACAGTCACAGAGACTCATCCTCCGTCATTTGGTGACTGAGATTTTGAGGCGGTCACTTAGACACATCCTCTTGAGGTAGTCACAGAGACTCATCCTCCGTCATTTGTTGACATTTTGATGTTAACTCCCACTAGATAGTTGCCGGTTTCAGGAGAGTTAGTTTTGAAAGATCGAGTTTTACATTGTTATTTGTGTAAAAGTCATTTTAGATTTTGAAAATCAACTTATGAAACTGGGTCTCACACTGTAATTTATGTGAGAGCCATTGTACTCATCTCCCCCACAAAATATGATGCATCAGATTTTGAAAAACCCAATACTCCCCCTAGGCAAGTGCATCACTCCCCCTAGGTAATTGCCAGGTTCCTAAATGGAAAAGAAATTAACCATGCCAATTTTACAAACCAGATTTTTAAATGTGGGTTCATCTAGTGCCTTGGTCAGTAAGTCAGCAAGTTGGCTTTTGGTGGATACAAAATACAATTCAACATTCCCCTTTCTCAACATGATCTTTAATAAAGTGATAGCGAATGTCAATGTGTTTGGTTCGAGAGTGGTGGACAGGATTGCTAGAGATAGCAATGGCACTCTGAGAGTCGCAGTAGATCGGAATTTTGTGGAATCTGAAACCATAGTCAAGTAGTTGGGACTGCATCCACAGTACTTGGGAGCAACAGCTTGCAGCTACAATGTACTCAGATTCAGCAGTGGAAAGAGAGATACAGTTTTGCTTGCGAGAGGACCAGCTGACTAACTTGTGACCTAGGAATTGGAGACCACCAGAGGTGCTTTTCCGGTTTACTTGGTCACCACCATGATCAGCATCTGTGAATGCTGTAAGGTTGAAGCCAGTCCCGAAGGGATATCAGAGTCTAAGATTCGGCATGCCTTTGAGATAGCTAAAGATTCTCATTACAGCCTTGTAGTGAGAATACCTAGTGTTGGCCTGAAAACGGGCACACAGACATACAGCAAACATGATGTCGGGTCTATTAGCAGTGAGATACATCAATGAGCCAATGAGGCTCCTATAGAGTGTTTGATCGAAAGATTGACCATCCAGATCAGCATGTAATGATATGTTGATTGACATTGGAGTGGGGCTGATTTTCATCTCAGGAAAGTTAAACTTTTTGAACATATCAGAAATGTATTTTGATTGACTGATGAAAATCCCCTTTAGAAGTTGTTTAACTTCTAATCCTAGAAAGAAATGGAGTTCTTCGAGCATGCTCATTTCAAACTTGTTTTTCATGAGTTCAGAAAACTCATAGCAGAGAGCGGGGGAAGTGGAACCGAAGATGATGTCATCAACATAGACTTGAATTAACAAGATGTATTCTTTCTGTTTTCTGATGAATAGAGTCATGTCAATGGTTCCACGTGAGAAGCCGTTCTTGAGAAGAAAAGCGGTTAGGGTTTCATACCACGCCCTGGGCGCCTGTTTTAGACCATAAAGAGCCTTGAAAAGGAGATACACGTGGTTGGGGCGTTTGGAGTCTACGAAACTTTCTGGTTGACTGACATAGACCTCTTCTTGAAGAATGCCGTTCAGAAAGGCAGTTTTTACGTCCATTTGATAAACGGTGAATCACTTGTGAGCAGCATATGAAAGAAATAGACGGATGGCTTCTAATCGAGCCACAGGAGCAAATATTTTGTGATAGTCAATTCCATCTTGTTGTGTGTATCCTTTTGCTACAAGACGTGCTTTGTTAGGAATGATGATGCCGTGAGGATCCTTCTTATTTTTGAAGATCCACTTGGTATCAATAATGGTTTTTCCAGATGGACGAGGAACAAGTTCCCATACTTCAAGCTGATCAAATTGATGAATTTCTTCTTGCATGGCTATAGACCAATCGGGATCTTGGAGGGCCTCAAAGGCAGTTTTAGGTTCGATCGTGCTCAGAAAGGCAGCGAAGAGGCATTCATTGTTGGAAGCCTTGCGAGTGTGAACGGGAGCGTCTGGATCACTAATGATTTGATGAATTGGATGACCCGCAGTCTATTTCGTGGAATGTAGAAGAGGTGTAGTAGATTCATCATTAAGAGAGGAGACGGTATACGAGGAAGATGAGGATCCATAACGTTCAGTGTTGTCAGTAGGGTAGGTGGCATTTTCTTCCCACAGAGGAACAAGGGTATCTGCATTTTGTTCGGTGGAAAGTATGGGAGGGGTTGTAGCGTCTAGAGACCTAGTATCTGTTTCATTTGAAGGAGTATCTTCACTAGATTCGAGAGGAGATGATTCAACAGCTGGAGGAGGATGAGAGTTGAAAATGGGAGCGTTGTTTGAGGAAGACACTCCAGTGTCAAGGTCATCTAGAAGAAGAAATTTGGAGGAATTACTTTCATTGGATGGTGATTCGCCCACGATTGCTGGAGCAGAGGAACTGATTGTGATTGATTCGGGGAGAGCCGGTTCAGAGGGTACCGTGGGGTTTGACGACATTGGAGGGATGATGGGTTCAAACAACACATCTAGATCATCAGAGGTGGCCAGTGGAACATGTCAGAAGTGAGGATCAGAATTGAGTCAAGGGCGAGAGCCGTTATGACCAAGAACCATTCCAGACATCTCATCAAACTTTACATTAGTGCTTTCTTTAATGATTCGAGTTCGACGATTATAAACACGATATGCCACACGATCTTGAGAGTAGCCAATAAATATTGCTTCATCACCGCTAACATCAAATTTCCAAGGTTGTCCTCGTCATTTAGAACATAGCACACACATCCATATATATGAAAGTACTTCACGTTGGGTCGACATTTGAAAAGAACTTCATATCGAGTTTTGTCGAACCGACGATTAATAATGGACCGATTTTGGGTGAAGCACGCAGTGTTAACAGCTTCAGCCCAGAGGGACGGGGGTAGCTTGGAATAAACAAGCATTGTTCTTGCTGCTTCAACAAGGGTGCGATTACGTCTTTCAACAACTCCTTTTTGTTGTGGAGTACGAGCGGCAGAGTTTTGATGGGTGATACCGGCATGATATAGATAAGAGTTAAGAACAGAGTTTTAAAATTCCATGCCGTTATCAGTTCTGAGAGTACGTACAAGCATATTTGATATTGCTCAAATTAGACATATCTTTAGTCGCAATATCAAGTTCTATCGTTGTTTATTTCATGTGTAAACATAGTATTTTCGTTTGTATTCCATTTTTTTTGTAAAATAGTTAGAATCATTGTGTAATTGAAGAAATATAGAAGATTTTGGATGATACTACTCAGAGATCGAAAACAAGTCAAAAAGTCGATGAATAGTAGAGTGTGCCAAGGAGTGCGCCACGGGTGTGCGCTCAGCTCACTCGTCCAAATTTTGATCAGAAAATCTCCAGAGATGAATAGTAGAATGCGCCAAGGAGTGCGCCAAGGGTGTGCGCTTAGCTCACTCAGTACGCTCAGCGCACTTTCTCTACGCACTCTGACGTGTAAAGCAGATCTGAACGTGCAACTCGAGCTGTAAAGTGGAATTGTAGTAGGTGAACAGTGCGCGCCGCGCACGTGCTTTTGTGCGCTCGGCGCACCCTACTTTCCTGCTACTGTTCAGCCTTTTCAAACCCCTTTCCAGCTTCATTCTTGAGACACCACTACACAGTCATTTTCATAGGTAGAGGTTACGATTCAAAGTGATCCTTGGAGTAATCCAGGATCACCTAATCCATTATTTCAATCCGGAATCAAGAATCATCAGGATCATCATCCAAGATTGCTTCAAGAGGTCGATTCTTGTTAGTTCAATGAATTCTATCTTTGTTTCTAGTTTGTTATTGTCTTTAAATATGATTGTTAGCTAGTTCTTTTTATGCTTGTGTAGATTAATAATCGAGATGTTGATTGTTTACTTTTGTTGATTGATTGTTCTTATGCATGATAGTTTGATGTTTGAATACAAGAACCATTCTTGTTAAGTTTAATCTTTTCGATTCAATTAGTCAGTATACTTGTTCAACTAAGAAACACCATCTTGTTGATTTAGAATATTGATTTGCATCTAGTGACAAGTGTTTGCCCGTCTTTTACCAAAAGGGGTAAGTTGCGTTCAAACGATTAATCTATATAGGAATGTAAGAACGACTCTTATAGATACTTTCGGATAGCTTAATTGATATGTGTTGTTGTCTAGAAGAACGATCAATTCCCTAGAATCTGTTATACATATTTTCATTACTTAATTCCATATAATTAATAGGTGTTAGTAATTTGCCTTATCTAGTGACGTTTATAAGGATCCTATTGCTACATTAAATTGATTACTTGGGTTGGGTAAATTGGGCATTTAACCGGGCCAAGGGAATGAACTAAGCTAAACCATTAGTTGACATAGGAGTGGATCATGATCAACACATCATTGGCATGATCATCATTCAAGACTTTAGGCTAGTTGAATTAATTGATTACAAATAGGAGGTCTTAGATGACAAGAACATCACTTGCGTCGTGTAATCCCGTTTGAGTGTTTGCACAAGACTACTCTTGGTAAACCAATTAATTAGTTCTCGTACGTAGTCAATCAATCCAGTCTTAATCCTAAAACAACAATCAACATTCGAGGTTAAAAAGTCTAGACGAGCATATTTGTTTAATTTGATATAAAAACTATCTTTTCATTTTTATAAATCTAAAATACCAAAAATATTGTCCTTTAAACTTATTCCTTTATTGATTTGTCCATCGTTAAACGGCAACCCAATATCTTGTTTATCTAGTTAAAATTCAATTTAGTTTATACAATCTTAACTTGCACATATAACTGTCCTTGGAACGATACACAGATTTTACCATTATCTATACTACTACACGATCGGGTACACTGCCCGTTAGTGTGTGTAATCTTTAAAACCGGTATTTTCCATACAACAATTCATATACCACGTTTCACACATCAAGTTTTTGGCGCCGCTGCCGGGAATAGTTATGTCAAGATAAGAATTGTTTACAAAGTTGTGATTATTTTTTTATTTTTTTTAGATTTTTTTATTATTTTATTTTTTTATCACTGTTTAGTGTCGGTGCTTTTATTCTTTTCTAGTTTTTGTCAGTTGCAGGAAAATGGTTGACCACAAGAATATGACAATGGGTGAGAGAATGAGAGTAGAACATAGGAAACTAATCGAATTATATTTATCTCCTAGTGTTAACGAGGGGTACCAAGAGAAAGAAGAAAATGAAGTTGTGGTTAACACTAAAAACATGTCTATGAAAGAGAGGATGATAGTCGAAGGTTTCTGCCCGTGTTTTTATGGGTCTTGGCAATGTTGCATGAATCCGAACGTAAAACATTCGAGTCCCCTAACCACTATGCAACTTGCTACCGATCATTATTCACCATTGATTCTGTTTCAAGAAAATTCAAATGTGACAGAGTCCAGTCTAGCTCCACAACTTATAACTTCACAATCTATTTTGCAAGACGAACTGATAGTTGAAAAATGTACTCGTTTAGATCCACTTTCTGAGCTTTTTCAGGATTTCCCCGAGTTACATTCTTACTCTTCTAGTTATATAGATGAGATTGTGGTAAAGAAGGAAGACGGTTTTCTACTCGTTCTCATGGCTAATGGTTATGAACCTACAACTAAAGAATTAAAGGAATTGAAGCTGGAAATTGAGCCCCGCTCAATAGTTGAGATCACAGCGGGTCCACGCATATTCCAGAGGATGTCAATTTGGGGAAGACAATCTATAAAGACCCATTTGACCAAGATCCACCAACAAGAATAAAAGTTTTACTGAAAACCGCACTTAGAGGGGAGTCATGTGTTAACCCTCGGGTTAGGTCATCCTTTTTCGGGAAACTGAAAAAGGATTTATCTCATATAATATACACCACCCGAGGTGTAAATGACTGGCTCACTATTCTTATTCGTGGAACTTTTTCCACCGACTTCACGTCTCGTCCGATAAAGTGTGAGGGAGTTTAACCCCACTAGGCATTAAATTTGGGGTCGAGTCGAGTGCATGATGCGTTAATAAAAGTGCACGATGTTTTTCAAGGTTTTAGTGACACTAGCATTAAAATTCAGCAAGGTACCTATAAAATTAGAATTTGTGTGATGAAGATCAAGGAATGAAGGATGCGCCATCGCTCACCTATATTCCACGATGTCCAGGTTTTTGTACCTAGGTTTTTTGAACTCCTTTTTCTCACTATTGCCCTCTCGAATTTAATTTTACTGATTTTAAGTAATGAGGGCATTACTTAATCTTAAGTGTGGGGGATGGTATAAATTCTCGCGAGTATTCAAACAACATTCAACTTGGCTTATTTTCGTAATTTAATGGGAAATTTTAAAATTTTTTTAAATAAAAGTCTTAACGAAAAAGCCAAGTGTGGGGGATTTTACCAATCTTTTCGAATTACTATCACCAAATTTTGCTAAGAAAAATGTTTAAAATACTTTTGGCTTGAAAGGAAAAAGAATAATGTCACTAAACCTAAAGGGTGTATCTAGTCCGTCCTTGAAGGAAGTAAAGTCTTCCGAATGTTACCTTACTTGATATAGCAAACTTCCTAAACTATGTCATTTCATACCAATATCATTTCACGATATAAAGGTAAAGTGGGAAGGGAAAGTCTTGAACTTTCAAACCCGAAAATAAACTTGGTAGGGTAAATCCAAGTCGCTATCCAGTGTAAGACTGATTACGGTGAATAAGCTGGAGCAGGATCTGTCCCACGCGATAGCTTAGTCTTCGCAGTTTTAACCCTTGAATTAATATGTATAAATTGTCATGAAAGACTGATATTAATATCGCGTCAGGGGGTGCCCAGTTAAGAGTTCCATGATACTACAATCATGGGGGTGGATAGCTTGCTAATCGCTGACTGAGACTTTGGTTTTCAGTTACCCTCAACCGGAATTTGAGGTTAAAACCGGAAAACGTGTCTAGTGTAAAAACTAGCATGACATTTTCAAAATCATAAAACGTTTTCACAAGATCCAATTTTCCCTAAGGATCCAAATTTTTCGGAACTTACAACAAAGTTCATTTCTCCCGAGCAATCCAAATGTGTGCGTGTGTTTCATATATTGTGTGAGCACCTCAACGAGTGTGTATTCCCAATTGTGTAACATGTGTTTCATATAGCGTGAGTTTGTGTTCCAAAAGAACGTGTGTGTTTCGTGTACTTCGTGTGACTAGTGCAAACTTGTGTACTATATCATGTGAGTGTGATTCCTATTATTGTGTTCTCCAATAAATGTGTATGTATTCTATTTTGTGTTTTGTATTAGTATTTTTGAAACAAGACTTGCTTGAGGACAAGCAAGAGTTAAGTGTGGGGGATTTGATATTGGTCAAATTAGACATATCTTTAGTCGCAATATCAAGTTCTATCGTTGTTTATTTCGTGTGTAAACAAAGTATTTTCGTTTGTATTCCATTTTATTGTAAAATAGTTAGAATCATTATGTAATTGAAGAAATATAGAAGATTTTGGATGATACTACACAGAGATCGAAAACAAGTCAAAAAGTCGATGAATAGTAGAGTGCGCCAAGGAGTGCGCCACGGGTGTGCGCTCAGCTCACTCGTCCAAATTTTGATCAGAGAATCTCCAGAGATGAATAGTAGAGTGCGCCAAGGAGTGCGCCAAGGGTGTGCGCTCAGCTCACTCAGTGCGCTCAGCGCACTTTCTCCGGGCACTCTGACGTGTAAAGCAGATCTGAACGTGCAACTCAAGCTGTAAAGTGGAATTGTGGTAGGTGAACAGTGCGCGCCGCGCACGTGCTTTTGTGCGCTCAGCGCACCCTACTTTCTAGCTACTGTTCAGCCTTTTTAAACCCCTTTCCAGCTTCATTCTTGAGACACCACTACACAGTCATTTTCAGAGGCAGATGTTACGATTCAAGGTGATCCTTGGAGTAATCCAGGATCACCTAATCCATCATTTCAATCCGGAATCAAGAATCATCAGGATCATCATCCAGATTGCTTCAAGAGGTCGATTCTTGTTAGTTCAATGAATTCTATCTTTGTTTCTAGTTTGTTATTGTCTTTAAATATGATTGTTAGCTAGTTCTTTTTATGCTTGTCTAGATTAATAATCGAGATGTTGATTGTTTACTTTTGTTGATTGATTGTTCTTATGCATGATAGTTTGATGTTTGAATACAAGAACCATTCTTGTTAAGTTTAATCTTTTCGATTCAATTAGTCAGTATACTTGTTCAACTAAGAAACACCATCTTGTTGATTTAGAATATTGATTTGCACCTAGTGACAAGTGTTTGCCCGTCTTTTACCAAAAGGGGTAAGTTGCGTTCAAACGATTAATCTATATAGGAATGTAAGAACGACTCTTATAGATACTTTCGGATAGCTTAATTGATATGTGTAGTTGTCTAGAAGAACGATCAATTCCCTAGAATCTGTTATACATATTTTCATTACTTAATTCCATATAATTAATAGGTGTTAGTAATTTGCCTTATCTAGTGACGTTTATAAGGATCCTATTGCTACATTAAATTGATTACTTGGGTTGGGTAAATTGGGCATTTAACCGGACCAAGGGAATGAACTAAGCTAAACCATTAGTTGACATAGGAGTGGATCATGATCTACACATCATTGGCATGATCATCATTCAAGACTTCAGGCTAGTTGAATTAATTGATTACAAATAGGAGGTCTTAGATGACAAGAACATCACTTGCGTCGTGTAATCCCGTTTGAGTGTTTGCACAAGACTACTCTTGGTAAACCAATTAATTAGTTCTCGTACGTAGTCAATCAATCCAGTCTTAATCCTAAAACAACAATCAACATTCGAGGTTAAAAAGTCTAGACGAGCATATTTGTTTAATTTGATATAAAAACTATCTTTTCATTTTTATAAATCTAAAATACCAAAAATATTGTCCTTTAAACTTATTCCTTTATTGATTTGTCCATCGTTAAATGACAACCCAATATCTTGTTTATCTAGTTAATATTCAATTTAGTTTATACAATCTTAACTTGAACATATAAATGTCCTTGGAACGATACACGGATTTTACCATTATCTATACTACTACACGATCAGGTACACTGCCCGTTAGTGTGTGTAATCTTTAAAACCGGTATTTTCCATACAACAATTCATATACCACGTTTCACACATCAATATTGGTGGATAATTGGATTCTTTTCAGAAAATCAATGATTATTTTCGGAGTTTCAGACTTACTTTTCAGAAACCTGACCCATGTGTATCGTGAATAGTCATCAACTATCACCAGGATGTACTTTCTTCCACCAAGACTGGAGACACGCATTGGTCCACAAAGGTCCATTTGAAGTATATGAAGTAGACTGGAGGTGTTGAATTTGGTTTTTGATTTGTGGGAGGATTTATGAAACTTTCCCATAGCACATGAAGGGCAAACGTGTGAAGTATCGAATGGGATGAGTGGAACACCGTCAACAAGGTTGTTGGAGACAAGTTTGTTGAGGTTCTGAGACTGAAGATGTGACATCCAGTGATGCCACAACCATGAGGTTTCAGAGGAAGCTTTGGAAACCAGGTAGAGTGGTTGTAAGTTTGAAGACATGTTTTTCATGGCAAGAGAGTAAAGAGTGGATTCACGTTTTCCTTCGAGTAGGTTGTCTCCCTCCATGGTTTGAACACATCACATAGATCTTTCAAAATCACGCGAAGATCACTGTCACAGAATTGGCTGACACTGAAGAGGCAGCACCCAAGTCCACGAACATAGGACACACGTTTGATGGTCACACCGTTGAACACATAATCTCCATACCCCTCAATTGTTGCAATTTCGTCATTTCCAAAGTGAACAGTACCTAGGAACTTGTTGACATAGTTTGTCGACATTGATTTATCACCAGTCATGTGTCTGGAACAACCAGAATCCAGATACCAAACACATGCTGAGATAACCTGCAAAACAGAGTTAAGCACAAGTTTTAGGGACCCCAGTTATCTCGGGTTCCTTGTAAGCAGATACATTCAGAGAATTTAGAGCATTAAGTTCATTAGATGAAACATTCAACAAGGTCTGAACATTCATTACAACACACGAATCATGGTTTTGATGACCAAAATACAGACGTCTTTTACATCTATTACACATTAATGACCCGGACTGAGAAGAAGAACTTGAGGATGCTTGGACTGTTTCAGTCTTGGGTTTCCATGCTTTCAAAATGCTTTGTTTTGGTTTAGGTCCTGTGAAATTTAAAACACCAAATTTAGACCTAGTTTGAAAATAATTCATGTCTTTAAGTAATGACTGTCTAGCCCTTTGTGCTCTTTTGCGATGATTTTGCTTTTGAGTCTTGGTTAATCCATCAGATATCCACTTTGCAGCATGGTTGAGATTTGGTAGTCGCGGATGTTTGATGGATTCGGGGTTGTGTTTCAATGATCTACCACTGTTGCTCTGGAAGGAGTTAGAGTGGTTGATATTTTGGTGGACGTGATGGCTGCTTGGACCACCCCTCCTGTCTAGAATAGGCGGTGCAGGGTGGTTGTGGGCTTTTCTTGCCGAGTGGTCGTACACACCATGTTCTTGGATTATTCTTCGAACAGGGTTGTTTCTCCTTCCTATCAAGGTTGCGGAATGTGGTGGTTTGGGATCAGCACCCCTTTTAGTGACAATCATCTCCAAACGAGAGCCATGAATAGGGTTTTTTAGGATGGTGACAGCTGGAATGACAGGTTTCCTTGAGTTCACTACAGTAGTGTAAGGAAAGCCTTGGTGATGTGGGGAGAGAACTCGTTGAGAATAGGTGGGTACCCATGGTACAAATTTCTCTTTCATTGAATTTGATTCCTTTTGTTGAGAATAGTTTTGTGACAATGTTGGACCAAAATTCTTTTCGGCTTTTTCAAAATCATGATTCATTAAAACTTTTACTTGCAAATCGATGTTGTCCTTTTCAATAAGAGCACATGTTTCTTATATCCTTTTAGTTCAAGTTTTAAGTCAACGATTTCTTTCCCGAGAGAATCAGCAAGAACATTTGAGGGTTCGATAAGGTGGCAGGGTGACGGTTCCTGAGGGGCTTTGGACTTTGAAATCATTTCATAGAAAGTAGTCGCTTGACTAGCAATCTGTTTTTGAAGTTCATGCACATCATGAGTAAGTTAATCATTTGTGGTCACATGGAGTGAGATTTGGTGTTGCATGGCTTTTATGATCCTCAGAAATTTTCGTTCATTGTCAAAAGAATTCATTTTATTTTCGAAAAGTTCCTTTTCTAAACTGTTGATGTATTTTTCTAATACCAGAGTTGGTAAATAGACAACACGTTTTTGACCTTCAGAAATCTCACTTTCATTAAACAAATCAGGTAAGCTTTCATATGAAAAATGAGTTTTTCTTTTTCAAAAAAGAGCGTTGATTTTATCATAGATTAGAGCAATTTCTCATTTCATTTTAGTTGATATTTTAGCCAATGCTTCCTCAACCTCACTGTTGGATGCAAATGTGAGTCGTGCAGGTAGGCCAATCATCAAGTATCTACTATCATACAGACAGGGCTCAGCTTTGGCCATATTGGACAAGGTGAGAGGATTTTCAAAGCCTAGGCCTTTGTTCTCACGGAAGGAGTCCTTTGGTCGATTCATGAAAAGGGTTTGATTCGAGATGTGTCCTGCTAAAACAACCTTAGACTGTTCGGTCCTGTAGAGCTTTTCTTCAAATTGTCCTAGACTTGTTTGAAGCTCTAGATTATGTGCAGTAAGTTTAGAACATTGAGAGGTTTTCTTAGCAAGATTGAAGAGGGGTTCTCTTATCTTTTCTTCTAAGGTATCTAGGAGAGTTTTCTTAGAAGCAGTGAGTTTCTTAATTTCTTTCTCAACATTGTCTACTTTCTCACTAAGAACTTCATTTCTTAACCTAAAGTCTGTCCTTTCTATTCGTAACGGTCTCACACTAGATTCTAGCTCCTTTAATTGTGTTACTTTATCAGCTAGATCCTTCTGAAGTGTTAGGTATGCATTGTTTGACACTTTGATTTTCAATTCAGCTTTTAACCTATGGTTCTCATTTTGTAGTCCACTAACTTGACTAGCAAGTGATCTAAGGTCCTTACTCATTTTAGCAAAGTTGTCAACATACATATCAGGAAATTCAGGGAGCATTTTATCATGATTATGGGAAGCAGGTTCATCTTTAATGGGCACATTAATTTAGATAGAAGGGTCATTGGGTCTCTTAGAGGTTGCTTGCAATACATCAGAAACACATTCAGAACTATTATTTACAGAGTTATAATATTCATGAATTATGTCGGTGTAAAGTTGTACCTCTTCCTCATCATTGGAAGAAACACTGTCAGGAGCATGGTTCATGTTGGTGAGTTTCACTACATTAGCACGTTCGGGCTCCTGTTCACTGTCTGACCAGTTTAGCCAAACATCATCTGAGGCTTTGAGGACCTTCCCCTTTTCAGCATCTTGGGCGAGCAACATCTTTTTCTTGTAGTACTCGGCATCCTTTCGTTTGGGTAGTTTGCATTCTCGTGCAAAGTGACATGTTTTACCATAGTTGAAACAAACATTATCGAGGTCCTTGCTGTCAAGGGCCCGGTATTGAGTGGAAGAGGTTTCGGGTGTTTTGTAGTAAGAAGAGCTGGATGAGGTTCGATTGTTGTTGTTTTTGCTAAAGCCTCCAGATGATCTCTTGAGATTCAGTTGCTTGCTAAACATTGCGGAAGCCTTGAAGAGATCTCGATGTTCTTCATCAACATCAGAGTATGTGTCCATATCAGAGGAAATGGTTTGTTTTGCCTTGAGTGAGTTGGAGCGGTTGGAAGGGGTTTTGGTGGAGCTTTTGTTAACAAACAGAGCCATTGGATCACTGGTTTTAGCGAGGTTGGATTTAGGGTTTTGGGCGGCTAGAACATCAGGTTGATGATTCATTAGTTTCCCTACAACTTCATGGATGTTGTACTTCTTGGTGTTTTTGGAGGCACGGAAGTTGTTTCCATATGGTGTCTAGGTGGCATTTAGTTTCTTTAGAAATTTCATGTTCAGCTCTTGATTTTCCTTTTTCACTCCAACCTTCTTTAGCTCATTAATGACTTCACAGAAACATCCGTAGCAGTCCTTTAGAGGTTCATCAGGTTTCTGAAAGTAGTCCTCATACATTGCGAGCGCTATGTCGAGTTTTGTCTGATCGGATTGACTGTATCCTTCCCGTTGACGGGTGATTTCATCTAGAAGTTTTTTTCGGATTTTAGAGAGCTGACGGACTTGTACATGTCATGAGGAAGAGCTTGCATGATAATGGACCTGGAATCGATATCGCCTTGAGCTCTCTTGGCTTCTTCACCCTGGAGTTCATAGGGTTTTAGAACCTCGCTGGTGTCCGGGTGAAGTGAGATCTTAGGTCCATTGAGAAATGATTCCCAGAGGTATTTGGTTTGTTCTCCTTTTCCGTCGATGAAGTTGTCAAACCTTCCTTTCCATTCGTCAAACAGACCCTCGAATAGCATGGGAGGACGAGTATCCGAGCCCATGACCAAAGCATCACGGTTTGCAGTAGCCATCTTAACTTAGAAGTGTGAACTGAGTGGTGCAAAAGACAGAAGTTTTAACAAGAGAATGCTAAGTGTAGATTTTGAGTGTGGAGGAACACTTGTGTAAGAAGATTGAAATTATTGTTTTGGTGTAAAACCACTTGTATAAATCGAGTGATTTTTGAGCAAAGCCAAATTTCAAGTCAGACTATGTTTTCGAGCACCAACAAGGTAGTTGAGAAAGAGAGATTTTCGAGCAGGACAGTTCTGTGATCAAAATCCTAGGTTTTCGAGCAGGCAATATAATAGAGCACTAGTAAAGTTTTCGGTCAGGCACTGTATTCGAGCAACTGAGGTATTCGAGCACCTATCTAGTTCTAGAGCACCTAAAGTTTTCGAGCAGATAACTAGGGTTTTAAGCAAAACCAAGCCCTCAAAACAGGGTGGTTTTCGAGCAAAACCAGGTTATCTGACACTAAGTTTTCGAGCACAAAGAGACAAAAACTTAAGATTTTCGAGCAGCAAGAGATTTTCGTGCAAGGTTTTCGGGCAGTAAAAATCACTGTTTTCAGTCAATTATTCAAATTTTGGACACAATTTTTCGAGCCAATAATCAAATTACACACCGTTCTCGAGCAGAGATCACCCTTTTTCACAGTTTTTCGAGTACTTTGACTGAAAAACAATTAATACAGTTTGTTTTAAGTTCAAATTGTTTGACTTTTAAGAAAGAGAAAACCTATGCACGTGAAACCTTACACAAACGTACAAGCTTATGCACAAAAGGATAAATCCTTTGTCCTTTATGACACAAATCAAGGTAATATGTCAAGGACAAGTCCTTTTCACACCTAAAACTATCGGATAATACAGATTTCGGTGGGTATTGACCACAAGTCCAAAGATTGGAGCCAAAACCGACTCAACACGTGTGAAAAATAATAGGTTTTTCGAGCAAAAACCTTAGGTTTTCACTGTAGTGAAATAACCCTGAGAGGTTTTCGAACAGTATCAAACCCAGAAGGGGTTTTCGAGCACAAGTTCTGGGAAAAACTTTAGCAAATATTATGACTTTTCAAGCAGATTTAGCAGAGATTAATGACAAAGCAGCAATGAATCATGTAACTTTAAGGTCTTTGATTGATTTTAACACGAATGGAGTGAAAAGTTTCAAGCACTTATCGAGTAAAACATGCAATAAAGTGACATAGTCATTGTAACTCAGTCATGGCAGCAGAAATATGAACATATGAGCATGAAAAATGAACAAAAATTTATGAGAAAAGCACTAAACTAGCAGAAGACATCACAAAATTCATACCATTTCGACATACAAATTATTTTCATCAGAAAAACATGTTAAAACATACTTTTTCATAAGAAAAACATGATACAGATTGTGGTCTAAACAACATTTTCGTGCATAACACTAAAAGAAACAAGTAAATCTGAGATAAAGCATACGGATTTTAGTGCATGTTTAAGCATGTAAGACAGATTTCAAGCATAAAGATAGATATACTCAGCATACAACAAACAAATTCATGACCAAATGAGAGTAAATCGTGATACCTCAACCGAATAACACCAAACTCTCCAAAACACGAATCAAGAAGCTTCATTCCTTGGATCTACAAGCAAGATAGCAAGTCCCGCTCTAATACCAATTGTTAGTCCCTAAAGAAGCCTAGATTGACGGTTTTGTGAGTTATTTAGTGGGTTGGAAGTATTAGTTATCAAGAATACTAGAGAGAAAAAGTATAGATGAGTAATGTGCAAAATGGATAACTAGTTGAATAAGGAGTGAGGAGGTTGTTTATATATGACAACCTCCTAAGTTACAAAGTATACATTGTTACCATGGTAAAAACCGTAATTACATAACATAATAAGAATAAAACCGTGCGCCACTAAACTATTACATAAACATATGTCAACAGTACGAAAGGACGATCGAAAAATCAGAACTGGGACATAAGTCAAGTGTCAACGTACGAATCATTAGAACAAAAATTACAATTTAACTATCCATGTGAATATTATATAATATATAAATAATTATATAGATTAAATATATTTATATATTATATTAATTAAAATGAGTGTCGGCAGCCAAAAACAAATGAATGTGACCAGGAGAAGATGCTCATGCTGTAACATCCCGCGTTTTTCCGTTAAATTTAATTTTAACACCGTCTTTTTTTTTAAAACATAATCTTTCGTATTTAAATTAATAGTTTCCGTGAGTAACGTTCATTATATTCCCGCTATTTAATTTTGACATCACCCGTTTACTCGAGCGTTTTAAAAATATTCGTTTGGTTAATTCCCGCACCCGCTCTGAAACTTGAGGGACTAGTTCCGCCACTTGACCAAAGAGGTGGCTAGTAGTTGACTAGTCAACCACTCACCACCTCCACCCCTCATTCATCCATTTCTTCTTCTTTCTTTCTTTCTTTTTTTCTCTCAAGAACACAAACATAAATCATCATCTAAATTCGGATCGGGAAGCAAACTTCAAAACAAA
Organism: Rutidosis leptorrhynchoides; assembly: GCF_046630445.1. Lineage (NCBI taxonomy): Eukaryota > Viridiplantae > Streptophyta > Magnoliopsida > Asterales > Asteraceae > Rutidosis > Rutidosis leptorrhynchoides. Next base: position 183,939,384 of record NC_092337.1, read on the forward strand.
TTACATATTTGGAATCCTCTCTTCATCCTCTACAATTTGATACCAACTTCATCTCGTTTGGGTAACATTTCTAAAACTCTAGATTTCTCTAAATTCGTGTTTTTGATTTGAAATGGTGTTAGTTAGTGTCTATGGCTCAAGTCTAACATGAATATATGTTTGGTTTGCTCGATTTGTTGTTTTTGGAGTAACTAGCATGAACTTGAAATGGGTGTGCTTAATCCTTGATTTTGGATGAGTTAATGTTGTTAGATTGTTAAAGTGCATGTTTTAATTGTGTTACTAGTATCACTAGCTTCGTTTTGATGCGTAGGTTGATTAAGGAAACTTCAAAAACATGAATATTGATTTTTGCGGATTGTGGTTAGGGTTTGATAGACTTAAAACGAGCTTTTAATGTTTCGAATGCCATGAAATGTTATTAGTAAGTGTTTAGTTGTAATGTATGCTTCATTACCTTCAAAACGGCATATCGTATGTGTAAATTGGATTCCCGAATCATAAAATACGTTTTACGAACTTGAAACTTTGAAAATAAACCCTTCTTGATCAATTGACGAGTTTTCGGTTATAGTAATTGATGTTTGTGCTTGTGAAAGGTAGTTAATTGTATTCCTTGTCAAAAGAGCTTTCCAATGATATAAGATGCGTATTCTAAGTGTTTACGGTTTGCGTTTTGTGCTAAATTGAATTTTGGATCAAGACTTGAACTTTTGAAACTGACCAGGCACCAGACCACGTTATTTGTCGCGCCGCGGAGCAATTTGTCGCGCCGTGGCCCAAAGGGTGATTTTAGAACATGTTTTTCAGGCTTTCTGACCTTCAACATAGGCATTTGTCGCGCCGCGGAGCAATTTGTCGCGCCGCGACAATTGCCTGTTTCATCCGAACTTCAGCAAACTTGTTTTGGCCATAACTTTTTGACCGTAACTCCGTTTTCGATGAATCAAATATCGTTGGAAACGTAATAAGATTTCCTTTCTAATGGTAAGGTTTTGAAATGTCAACTCAAACTTTATTACAATCGTTCTAACATGTTTTTATACTTGATTCTTGCATGAAACTTGACAACGTGATTCACATGCTATACTATTCGAGTCGTAACGAGCCATAGGACTAATTGAACACATTTCACCCGACCTTGTGTCGTAACCGGTTAATTGATACAATTTACTTGTTTAGGTCAAGGCTAAGCAACATTCATACACACGTTTACTTTGTGAAGTACATTTATTACTCGTGCACTCGAGGTGAGATCATAGTCCCACCTTTGCAAATACTTTTATACTTTTAAATCGTGGGCTGAGAAACATATACTTTATATACATTTATACGGTTTATACTTTCATACTTTGGATACAAATGCGAATACAAGAGCAAAGATACAGACGAGTTAGAACAAAAGTCCTCAATCCAATTATCATTAGTTCCACTTGCAGGGTGTAAGTGTAAGCGAGTGATTATGTTGTGTGGCCATACGGGTTTAACGAACCCTCATTCAGACGGTTCGCTACCGTTAGTGGATGAAATATAATTTCAACGTGCATAGTGTATGTTCTAACACTATATTCAAAATTCAGAGGGAAGATTCAGTTAAGCTTTGGTAATTGGGTGCTCGCAATACAAACTACATTCTTCGGAATAAATACGATTTGGATAATCATCTATACAAACTATTGTGGTTCAAAGTATACTTTTACAAATACACTTATGATCTCACCAACGTTTTTCGTTGACAGTTTTCTATATGTTTCTCAGGTTCATACATGGCTACTTGATACATGCTTCCGCACACTTTGATTACTTGCTTGGGGTCAAGCATACATACATACATACACTCTGATTTCTTGCTTGGAGTCAAGCATACATACATGCATACGCTAGTGATAGCACCTTTGGATTCAAACATATTGTTTACCTTTTTGGATTCAAACCTTGGTCTACATATTTACGCTATTTATAGCAACTGTGATTTAAACTAATTATGTCGCTAAATATTTCATTCGTACTTTATAACTTTTGTAAACTTAAACTTGTTGTCGATCCGCTTGTTAAACTAAACTTTGTAAGTCTTGTACTTTTCAAATGAATGCGACATAATTTTGGTCAAACGAGTCTCATATAGGGACTACGATCACGTAACGGGACCTAAGTAGTCGGCGCCGTCAATAACGGTTTTGGTCGGGTCGCTACAGATGGTATCAGAGCGTTGGTTGTAGGGAACTAGGACGTGCATTAGTGTGTCTAACAGAGTCGTTAGGATGCATTAGTGAGTCTAGACTACAACCGGATAGTTAGCATTTGCATTCTGACATACATTTGCTATAGATAGCACTTACTTGACTACTTGTGCATTATACTTGAATCATTCTTAGGCAAACTTTTTAATGGTACCCAACCTTCATCCTACGAACTCGTATTCCGCCACTTTTTGGTAACACACGTGAATTCAAGATTCATACGCGTACGGATGACCGCGACTTCGTTAGCTACTCTAGCTCGGGAACTCAAATTCTTTGGTTGTTATCCACCCCGTGTTAGCTTACTATCCATGAGTATTGTAAAGTCACTGTCACTACTCTAGGTGAGTATCGTCATCACTATTTATCGCTACGGTTGCGTACTACTCGCTATCATGACTCGTTACTCTTTTCATACCTAACTACTTTATTGTCTGATTCGAACCGCATTGACGTGAACAATCACTTATACACTTCCCTCGGGGAACGCATCTTTAGAGTTGCACTAATTCTTTCGATTCAATACGAATCATGTTTGAGACGTCGTTACATTTTGTTCATTTTAGATTTTCACGATGACACGAACTTGAACTCATGGAGTGATGTGGGAATGGAAGTATGATTTGGCGTAATATAACGACACTCGATCAACGTGGTTATATTACGGTAAGACATACCAAAGTTCTAGTGACGCGTGATGGTGGTTAGACTCGATCAACCTAAACACCACCATGTGCCATGTACATGACTTCATCTTTTCATGTTTGGACATCCGAAAACTCCGAGAATATTGATAACAACCATACCGGGGACACCCCTTCGACTTTTGTCGAACTATACTTATGCTTCCGAATGAATTACCGATTCTTCTCGACTTCAACCGTATGTTACACGTGTATACTAGCTCGTCCTCGCGCAGTCTTATTGACTAACTACAATTTACTCGTTATGCTTACATCGGGGCGGAAACTTCTCTTGCATCACCCTCAAAAATTCCGGTTCAGGAAATCTTTTATTCTAAACTCTCAATGGAGAGAGAGACTCTCCACGTTATACTAGTATTCGCCTCGAGGGTGAATAGTCCCGATGAACATTTTTGGAAACCGATAAATCTTCCGCGACGCGAATTTTCTTGAGAAACTTGTCCTAGCTAACGTTTTCAATTCCTAGCAAACTTGTTCAATATGCCTTAGGGAAATATACCCCGTTTCGGATCGAGATCCTCGTTTCACTTCTAGATTTTGGAGTGCCTTACAAAAAGCCTCGGGACCGCGTTTAGACATGAGTACCGCGTACCATCCACAACCCGACGGACCGAACAAACATACGATTTAAGTCTTGAAAACCATAATACGAATTTGTATTACCAACTTCAAATTTACTTGAGAAAAGTATTTTCCTTAACCGAATCCTCATACTACAATGATTTTCATTCGATTTTTAACGTCACTCCTTTTGAAACCACATGTGACCGGAAACGTCATTCTCCTTTGTCGAACCAAGTAAACGATGATCAATTCACCGGGGCCGAGGTTATTCATGAGCAACCGAGAAAATTTATTCATATTCAGGTAAAACCCTACGCGACTCGTAATCACCAAGAGCTACGCCAATGTTAGACGTAAACATTTCAAATTCCACGTGGGAAACCGCGTCGCGTTAAGAGTCGCACCTTGGAAAGGTGCAATCCGTTTCGGGAAAACGTAGGAAGCTAAATCCGCGATATTTTGATCCTTTAAATTCTTGGGGTGTTTTGGACCCGTCGCTAGCCGTTTAGACTTTTCCGACTCATTTTGGGTCTCCGTTTATCCTACATTCGATGTATCAACTCAAAGACGTGTTTTGCGAAACGAGAACTTGTTATCTCCTTTGATGAACTCACTATCGACGATAAACCTCACTTCCTAGGAGGACCGGTTGAAACCATGAATCATGGAAGCCAAACCTTAAAACAACATATGATCCCGACCGTCAAAATTCGTGGAAATACTCAAGGACGTACCTTCACTTATTCGTAGAATTTACAACGCAAGATCTCGAGTAAGATTCAACAACTACTACTTCCAACTAAATTTCGGGACGAAATTTCTTTTGAGGTGTGGATAATGTAACATCCCGCGTTTTTCCGTTAAATTTAATTTTAACACCGTCTTTTTTTTTAAAACATAATCTTTCGTATTTAAATTAATAGTTTCCGTGAGTAACGTTCATTATATTCCCGCTATTTAATTTTGACATCACCCGTTTACTCGAGCGTTTTAAAAATATTCGTTTGGTTAATTCCCGCACCCGCTCTGAAACTTGAGGGACTAGTTCCGCCACTTGACCAAAGAGGTGGCTAGTAGTTGACTAGTCAACCACTCACCACCTCCACCCCTCATTCATCCATTTCTTCTTCTTTCTTTCTTTCTTTTTTTCTCTCAAGAACACAAACATAAATCATCATCTAAATTCGGATCGGGAAGCAAACTTCAAAACAAATTACATATTTGGAATCCTCTCTTCATCCTCTACAATTTGATACCAACTTCATCTCGTTTGGGTAACATTTCTAAAACTCTAGATTTCTCTAAATTCGTGTTTTTGATTTGAAATGGTGTTAGTTAGTGTCTATGGCTCAAGTCTAACATGAATATATGTTTGGTTTGCTCGATTTGTTGTTTTTGGAGTAACTAGCATGAACTTGAAATGGGTGTGCTTAATCCTTGATTTTGGATGAGTTAATGTTGTTAGATTGTTAAAGTGCATGTTTTAATTGTGTTACTAGTATCACTAGCTTCGTTTTGATGCGTAGGTTGATTAAGGAAACTTCAAAAACATGAATATTGATTTTTGCGGATTGTGGTTAGGGTTTGATAGACTTAAAACGAGCTTTTAATGTTTCGAATGCCATGAAATGTTATTAGTAAGTGTTTAGTTGTAATGTATGCTTCATTACCTTCAAAACGGCATATCGTATGTGTAAATTGGATTCCCGAATCATAAAATACGTTTTACGAACTTGAAACTTTGAAAATAAACCCTTCTTGATCAATTGACGAGTTTTCGGTTATAGTAATTGATGTTTGTGCTTGTGAAAGGTAGTTAATTGTATTCCTTGTCAAAAGAGCTTTCCAATGATATAAGATGCGTATTCTAAGTGTTTACGGTTTGCGTTTTGTGCTAAATTGAATTTTGGATCAAGACTTGAACTTTTGAAACTGACCAGGCACCAGACCACGTTATTTGTCGCGCCGCGGAGCAATTTGTCGCGCCGTGGCCCAAAGGGTGATTTTAGAACATGTTTTTCAGGCTTTCTGACCTTCAACATAGGCATTTGTCGCGCCGCGGAGCAATTTGTCGCGCCGCGACAATTGCCTGTTTCATCCGAACTTCAGCAAACTTGTTTTGGCCATAACTTTTTGACCGTAACTCCGTTTTCGATGAATCAAATATCGTTGGAAACGTAATAAGATTTCCTTTCTAATGGTAAGGTTTTGAAATGTCAACTCAAACTTTATTACAATCGTTCTAACATGTTTTTATACTTGATTCTTGCATGAAACTTGACAACGTGATTCACATGCTATACTATTCGAGTCGTAACGAGCCATAGGACTAATTGAACACATTTCACCCGACCTTGTGTCGTAACCGGTTAATTGATACAATTTACTTGTTTAGGTCAAGGCTAAGCAACATTCATACACACGTTTACTTTGTGAAGTACATTTATTACTCGTGCACTCGAGGTGAGATCATAGTCCCACCTTTGCAAATACTTTTATACTTTTAAATCGTGGGCTGAGAAACATATACTTTATATACATTTATACGGTTTATACTTTCATACTTTGGATACAAATGCGAATACAAGAGCAAAGATACAGACGAGTTAGAACAAAAGTCCTCAATCCAATTATCATTAGTTCCACTTGCAGGGTGTAAGTGTAAGCGAGTGATTATGTTGTGTGGCCATACGGGTTTAACGAACCCTCATTCAGACGGTTCGCTACCGTTAGTGGATGAAATATAATTTCAACGTGCATAGTGTATGTTCTAACACTATATTCAAAATTCAGAGGGAAGATTCAGTTAAGCTTTGGTAATTGGGTGCTCGCAATACAAACTACATTCTTCGGAATAAATACGATTTGGATAATCATCTATACAAACTATTGTGGTTCAAAGTATACTTTTACAAATACACTTATGATCTCACCAATGTTTTTCGTTGACAGTTTTCTATATGTTTCTCAGGTTCACACATGGCTACTTGATACATGCTTCCGCACACTTTGATTACTTGCTTGGGGTCAAGCATACATACATACATACACTCTGATTTCTTGCTTGGAGTCAAGCATACATACATGCATACGCTAGTGATAGCACCTTTGGATTCAAACATATTGTTTACCTTTTTGGATTCAAACCTTGGTCTACATATTTACGCTATTTATAGCAACTGTGATTTAAACTAATTATGTCGCTAAATATTTCATTCGTACTTTATAACTTTTGTAAACTTAAACTTGTTGTCGATCCGCTTGTTAAACTAAACTTTGTAAGTCTTGTACTTTTCAAATGAATGCGACATAATTTTGGTCAAACGAGTCTCATATAGGGACTACGATCACGTAACGGGACCTAAGTAGTCGGCGCCGTCAATGACGATTTGGTCGGGTCGCTACACATGCGATCGCATGGCTTCTCCCCTTACCTCCCATGCGATCGCATGAGGTGGTTAGGTGGGATACATCCTTTAAATTGCTCGATTTTCCTCGGTTTATGCACACTCTAAACCTCTCTATCTCTCACACGAAATATATATATATATATATATATATATATATATATATATATATATATATATATATATATATATATATATATATATATATATATTAATATTATTATTAATCTTATTATTATTATTAGTATTATTATTATTATTATTATTATTAACTAGTTGTATACATAAAATACTATGACGAGGTCATGAGCGAGTTATTTCTAAACTGGTTTTTTGAGTGGGATAGAGCTAAGGAAATTATGGGTTATAGCTATGGAGGTTATGGGTATTGTTCGGGGGTATATCTTGGGAGGTCAACCTAATGTTTATCATCTCCGTTGCATCTAGTACTTTCCTGCAATATTGAATCACAATATTGATACGTGAGCATTCATATCTTATATTTTATATATTATTAGTGTATCCCTGACTAGTGCTCGAGTATATATGTTTATGCATGCTTGTATGCTTAATTTCTTCGTTAAATAGTTTATGATAAATCACGAATTTGATACGTATGCTACTGAGATAAGGTATATGATATAAATGTCGCTGGAAAGCTGGCGAAAAATTAATAACTTTTCATTTAGAAAGCGTATGGTTTCGATGAACGGATTAAAAGATATAGTTAACTGAATTATCATTAATTTTAGTATTATTATTAAAATGATTATTATTATTACTATCGTCGTTATTATCGTCATTATTATTATTATTATTATTATTATTATTATTATTATTATTATTATTATTATTATTATTATTATTATTATTATTATTATTATTATTATTATTATTATTATTATTATTATTATTATCATTATCGTTATTAATATAAGTATTATCATTTAAAATTGTTATTGTTATTATTAATACTATCGTTAATATCACTAAGGTTATTATTATTGTTATTATTATTATTATTATTATTATTATTATTATTATTATTATTATTATTATTATTATTATTATTATTATTATTATTATTATTATTATTATTATTATTATTATCATCATTATAATAATTATTAATATTATATTTAGTATTATTGTAATTATTATTATTTGTATCATTACCATTAAAACTAATATTAGTATCATCTAATTATTATGATTACTATTATTATCATTATTATGAATGCAATATAAAAGAGACTAAAAGCTATTAAACAAATCGATTAGGATATAATGAGTATAAGTATCACGATGAAATTAAAATATTGTAAGATATTGATTTAGATCAAAATATCATCTTTATTATTTTTATCATTATCATTATTATTATTATTATTATTATTATTATTATTATTATTATTATTATTATTATTATTATTAATATTATTATTATTATTATTATTAAAAGTATCATTAATATTAAAATATCATTTTTATTAAAATATCATTTTTAATAGAAATATCATTATTATTATTATAAAATATCATTATTATTATCATTTTAGTATTATTACTATTAAAAATTATCATTTTGAATAGAATTATTATTTTTATAAAATATTTTTATTATTACAGTTAATATTAAAAAGTATCATTATTATTAAAATTATCACGATTAGAATTATCATTTAATATAATTAATATCATCGTTAGTAAACATAAATATTGTTATTATTGTTAGTAGAATAATAATTATTATTTTTATTACTACAAAATAAGATAACTTTTACTCATTATTATTATTATCAATATTATTTTATCAAATGAATATGTGATACAAAGATATTTTTACCACACGTAATATAATTACATTAATAATACATATCACTATATTTTTATGATATTAATTGAACTTTAGAAATTTTGATTACTTGTGATATGTAAAAGTATATTTTTATCATATATAAATTTTAATATAAATTTTTATTTATTAATAAATGACTTGTATTATTTACTCTAATAATATCTAATAAATATATGTAAATATATAAAACGACTATATTTAAGTTATATAATAAACATGTATAAATTTTGGAAGTCGTTTTGGGTCAAGTTGACTTTTGTTGACTTTTGCATATCGGTCTCGAGCATTAGGATTGTGATACACTACGACTTAACCTAAATTGTTGGACAGATATTGACCATCATATAAATATATATACTTAATATAGGTTCGTGAATCCGAGGCCAACCCTACACTTGTTCAGTGCCGTCATTTGCATTATTGCTACGAAATACAGTATCGTGAGTTTCATTACTCCATTTTATTATATTTTTAGGACTGAGAATACATGCCCTTTTATAAATGTTTGACAAAATAGACACAAGTACTTGAACTACATTCTATGATGAATTATTATATCACGTATCCCTTTTTGTTTAGTCTGGTAACCTAAGAATTAGTGAACCAGTCCACTAATTGATGCGAATCCTAAAGATAGATCTATGGGCCTTGACAAGCCCTAGTCAGAGAATTTGAACTGCTTTAGTACTTCGAGGTTTATATTATATACAGACGAGTTGCATGTATGGGGATATGCTAGATGCATTTTTGTTAATGTCGGTTACCAGGTGTTCATCATATGAATGGATTTACAGCAGTGAGCAGACCTGCACTTTAATATGAAAAATGAAGTCTTGTGGTCTATTAAAATTATAAAAATGATTGATTATGATAAACTAATGAACTCACCAACCTTTTGGTTGACACTTTTAAGCATGTTTATTCTTAGGTTTGAAAGAAATCTTCCGCTGTGCATTTGCTCATTTTAAAGATATTACTTGGAGTCATTTATGGCATATTTCAAAAGACATTGCATTCGAGTCGTTGAAGTCAACAAGATTATTATTAAGTCATTTTTAGTTTGGATATATTATGAAATGGTATGCATGTCGGTCAACTTTCGATGAAATGGAAGTTGTCTTTTAAAAGCGAATGCAATGTTTGTAAAACTTATCATAAGAGGTCAATTACCTCGCAATGTAACCATATGCTATTGTATTCGTCCTTATGGATTAGGACGGGTCGTCTCATAAGCTATAACTCACAGTGAATAAGCAGTAAAAGTTGATATGAAAAGTATGCAAGTAGTAAGTCGGTCCGAAAGGTCGTCAACCTAAGTCAAAGGTCACTAACTCAGTATATTGTCCCCAAAAGTTTAAAAGTGACTAAATTAAGTCTTAAGTATCATCATCATCATTCGTAAAAGCTAAAGTAAGTTTTCAACAAGAATAGAGATCGAAACAAAATGATGACTTCGGACAGCCGCAACAACCTCTATACAAGCCGAAAAGACACGTGGTCAGTGGACAAGGCTCCGTATGTGAGTCTTCTAACCTCTATCCAATTTTCAGATCCTAACTCGATGTCGTTTGACCGTGGCGACAGTTCAAGCACGAGTAGGTCAGAATTTTTCAGCACGTCGTTACAAGGGCGTAGTGATTTTCGAAAGGCTATAAATCCTAAACCGTATATCGGATTTAGGTGAGTCCTAAACGAAAAGTAATCTACTCGAAACGAAATATCTGAAAATAAATTTTTCAGAAGTCCTAGCAGTCTGATCAGACCCAAAAAGCATCAAACAAATGCTCCGGTGGGTTTCTTGGTGCTTGATGCTCATCACGGTTCTCATCCTTGATGCGTGTAAGCTTCAAGTGTACAACTCTTTGATTTTTTAGCATCACTTTGACCAAGTTTCAACCATCAACACACAATGTCAAGACTAAGCAAGAATACAACTCACTAAAGAGTTTTAGAAGGATGATGAACCGAGGTTACATCATGTTCTTAGTCTTAACACAAATACAAGTTCTATCTACAACTAAAGCTATAAACTTTCATTCAATCAAACAAGTAAGAACATAAATTTGATCAAACAAAGTAATGGAACCCTAAGCTAGAGAGCTTGGATCCTTTTATCAAAAGTTATGAGATTTCAAAGCTAGAAAGCTTGAATCTTTTATGTTCTTGAAGATCTTCAAAGCAAAAGGTTAGATCTTCAAGTTCCATGAAGATCATAAACACAAGTTTTGATCTTTTAACAAAATAAAAGAGATCATAAGTTAGAAAACTTAGATCCAACAAAAGTAATGAAGATTCAAAGCTAGAAAGCTTGAATCTTGAATGTTCTTGAAGATCTTTAAAGCATGAAGCTAGATTTTCAAGTTTTATGAAGATCATAAACACAAATTTTGATCTTTTTACAAAAATAAAGTGATCTTAAGATATAAAGCTTAGATCCATCAAAGTAATGAAGATTCAAAGCTAGAAAGCTTGAATCTTTAATGTTCTTGAAGGATTCAAATCAAAGTTTGAATCTACAAGATATAACAAGATCAAAAAGCTAACCAGCTTGATCTTATAAAGTTGATGATGATGTCGTGATTTAGAGAAGAAGAAGAAGAAGAAGAAGAAGAAGAAGAAAATTTAAAACATACAATTTTTAGAGTGAGAAAGACTAGAGAGAAAATTAGAGATTAAGTGTGTGTAAAATGAGAATGAGATAAGTGTAAAATGGATGAGAATAGCTTGGTATTTATAGTGGTGATGGGTGGTGGTGGCCGTGGGGTTTGGGCGGGGAGGGGGGGGGGGACAAGGGGACACCTTTTTTCTTTTTGGTTAGTGGTGGTCTAAAAGTGGTGCTTATTGTTAGGATCCCATGAAACATTTGTGATAATAGTTAACAAAAATGCTAGTATGTTGGCTCTTATAAATGAGTTTTTGTCCTACATCTTAATGGGTCATAATCCATTTAAAATTTGGCTAATTAAATGGTCCATTAGTTAGAGTAGGGTGAGCTAATGTCTAACAAGGTAGAAAGTCCAACAAGACTAACTAGTGAGCATAAGTAAATTACTAAGCATAATTAAGCAACCAAAAACCCAAGTAATTGTTATTAGGAAATAACAATTAGTATTACGTAGTCGTAATATTCCAATTACGATAAAAGTTAAACGTGTACCAAAACATATAGCTCGTTCTAAACGTCAAGTGACACTAACGGTCATCAAAGCATTCGGGGATCAAGTTAAGTAACTAAGTACTTAATGGCACGTTGTATGGTATTAACGAAAGTAATTAATATGAAATAAGATCCCAGAATATAAACCAACACAGTACGCATAAATACGCAGTTTCGTGAAAGTAACAAGCACAAAAGTAAGTTGAAAAACTCAGGTCGTTACATTACCCACCTGTTAATGAAAATTTCGTCCCAAAATTTTAAGCTGAGGTAGACGGTAGAGTTATGAAAAGGTGAGGATATTTCTGCTTCATTTGCTCCTCTTACTCCCAAGTGAACTCGGGTCCTCGTTTAGCATTTCAACGGACTCGGACAATTGGAATCTTGTTGCGTTTCAAGGTTTTGACCTCACGGTCCATAATTTCAATAGGTTTTTCCACGAAGTGGAGTTTGTCATCAATCATAAGCTCCTCAAGAGGAATGATAAATTCTGGTTCAGCAAGACATTTCTTCAGATTCGACACGTGGAAAGTGGGATGAAGTGCACTCAACTGAGTCGGAAGATCCAAACGGTAAGCAACGGGTCCAACACGCTCCAAGACTTCAAAAGGACCAATATATCGTGGATTTAGCTTCCCACGCTTTCCGAAACGGATTACACTTTTCCAAGGTGTGACTTTCAACATTACTCGGTCACCTACTTGGAATTCGCGATCTTTACGCTTAAGATCAGCATAGCTCTTTTGACGATCACAGGCCGTCTTGAGCCTTGCTTGAATTTGAACAATCTTCTCGGTTGTTTCATGGACGAGTTTGGGTCTGGTGAGTTGCTTTTCACCTACTTCGGCCCAACAGATAGGAGAACGGCATCTGCGGCCATACAAGGCTTCTAAAGGTGTGGCCCTAATGCTTGCATGATAGCTATTATTGTAAGAGAATTCGGCCAGTGGTAAATGCTTTTCCCAAGCCTTTATGAAATCAATTACACAAGCACGCAACATGTCCTCCAGGGTTTGAATCGTGCGTTCGCTCTGTCCGTCGGTTTGCGGGTGATACGTAGTACTCATATCTAAACGTGTTCCCAAAGCTTCTTGTAAAGAATGCCAAAATCTAGAAGCGAAACGGGTGTCTCGGTCTGAAATATTCGATAAGGGTATTCCGTGACGAGATACAATCTCCTTTATGTATAGTTGCGTGAGTTTCTCGATCGTATCAGTTTCCTTCATGGCTAGGAAGTGTGCAGATTTGGTAAGACGGTCAATGATAACCCAGATGGTATCATAACCGCCTACCATCTTCGGTAACTTCGTGATGAAGTCCATTGTTAATCCTTCCCACTTCCATTACGGGATTTCGGGTTGCTGAAGTAACTCAGACGGCTTCTGATGTTCGGATTTGATCTTGGAATAAGTTAAACACTTTCCAACATATGTAGCAACATACCTTTTGAGGTTTGGCCACCAATATTGAACCTTGAGGTCATGGTACATGTTACCAGCTTCTGGATGAATCGAATACCTTGACTTGTGAGCTTCATCTAGAACAAGGCTTCGTAAATCCCCATAACTAGGCACCCAAATTCTTCCTGCAAAATATCGGGGTCCAGTCTCCTTGACCTAGAATCGAGAGACGAGAATGTTCAAGTGCTCATGAAAAATATTCTCCTCCTTGAGAGCCTCATCTTGAGCTATACGGATCTGGCTATTGAGATTTGTGTGGATGGTGATGTTTAGAGCTCGGACACGAAGGGGTATCATTCTTTCCTTTCGGCTCAAGGCGTCGGCTACGACATTTGCCTTGCCAGGATGGTAGCGAAGTTCACAATCATAGTCGTTCAACGTCTCGATCCATCAACGCTGTCTCATATTCAGTTGCTTCTGATCAAAGATGTGTTGGAGGCTTTTGTAGTCGGTGAAGATAGTGCTCTTGGTTCCATACAGATAGTGTCTTCACAGTTTGAGTGCAAAGACAACGGCTCCAAGCTCGAGATCGTGAGTCGTGTAGTTTCGCTCGTGAATCTTCAGTTGTCAGGAGGCGTAAGCAATAACCTTCTTCCGTTGCATTAATACGTACCCAAAACCTTGTCGGGAGGCATCGCAATACACAATGAAGTCATCACTGCCTTCGGGAAGGGACAGAATAGGAGCGGAGGTTAACTTCCGCTTCAGGGTTTGAAATGCTGACTCTTGCTCAGTTGCCCAAACGAACTTCTTCCCTTTGTGAGTTAATGTAGTCAAAGGACGCGCAATCAAAGAGAAACCTTCGATGAATCTACGGTAGTAACCGGTGAGGCCTAAAAATTGGCAGATATGAGTAGGAGTAGTAGGAGTTTTCCACTTGCTGATGGCTTCAATCTTTGCGGGATCGACTTTGATACCCTGATTGCTCACGATATAACTGAGAAATTGGACTTCCTTCAACCAAAATTCACACTTAGAGAATTTGGCATATAGTTGCTCTTGTCTCAAGAGTTCAAGCATGAGTCGAAGATGTTGCTCATGTTCTTCTTCGCTTTTGGAATAGATTAGGATATTGTCTATGAATACGATAACGAATTTGTCCAGGTACAGCTTGCATACGTGATTCATGAGATCCATAAATACGGCAGGTGCGTTGGTTAAACTGAATGACATTACTAAAAACTCATAGTGATCATAACGAGTTCGGAACGCAGTCTTCAGCAGATCACTCTCCTTCACCCTCAACTGGTGATAATCTGATCGTAAATCAATCTTGGACTAAACGCTGGATCCTTGCAGCTGATCGAAAAGATCGTCAATTCTAGGAAGGGGATACCGATTCTTGATTGTTAACTTGTTTAGTTCACGATAATCGATACACATGCGAAAAGATCCGTCCTTCTTCTTCACCTTTGTTCGGCCCAAGGCGATGAACTCGGTCAGATAAATCCACAGTCTAGCAGTTCCTGCAGTTGACTCTGCAACTCTTGCAGTTCGGAAGGAGCAAGTCGATAAGGTGCGCGAGCTACAGGTACAGCTCCTGGCACTAGATCGATCTAGAACTCCACTGATCATGGCGGGGGTAATCCTGGTAATTTTTCTGGAAAGACGTCGGGAAATTCGTTCACAATTTGTACATCATCCACGCTTTTCTCCTTAGTTTCTAACTTTTTCACGTGCGCCAAAACGGCAAAACACCCCTTTTTCATAACCTTTTGTGCCTTCATGCAACAAATAAGGTTCAGCTTCGGGCTACATCTCTCTTCGTAAACAATTAGTGGCTCACTATCTTTGCCTGGTATACGAAGAATCTTCTCTTCACAGATAACTTCTGCTCTTACCTTGGACAACCAGTTCATACCGACTAGCACATCAAAACTCCCCAGCTTAATGGGTATCAAATCAATCTCAAAATCCACACCAGCTAAGTTTATGATACCTCTTCGGCCAATTTGGTCACCTTTCTCAAGTTTTCCATTGGCCACCTCAATAAGTATACTCTCATCCAAAGGCACTAACGACCAATCTATCTTAGAGCAAAAGTGTCTACATACATAACTCCTATCGGCACCGGTTTCAAACAGGACAGAAGATAATAGTTTATTGAAAATGAATGTACCTGTTTTGCTAAAGAAGATCTCACTATTCCATTAGACGAAATCCAAATCAACGAAAAACTTTAATTCATCGAAGAACCCGTCGAAATAATGGATCGTGAGGTTAAAAGACTTAAACAAAACAAGATACCAATTGTTAAGGTTCGATAGAATGCTCGTAAAGGACCCGAGTTCACCTGGGAACGAGAAGATCAGATGAAGAAGAAATACTCGCACTTATTTTCAGAAGATACGTCAACACCTCCAACTGCTTAAAATTTCGGGACGAAATTTATTTAACGGGTAGGTACTGTAGTGACCCGAACTTTTCCATGTTTATATATATTAAATAAAATTGATATTTATGTGATTAAGTGTTTCCAACATGTTAAGCAATCAAACTTGTTAAGACTTGATTAATTTAAATAGGTTTCATATAGACAATTGACCACCCAAGTTGACCGGTGATTCACGAACGTTAAAACTTGTAAAAACTATATGATGACATATATATGATTATATATATAGTTAACATGATATTATGATAAGTAAGTATCTCATTAGGTATTTTAACAATGAGTTATATACGTAAAATTGAGTTTATTGAATTAAGAAACTCGAAACGATATATATAACGATTATCGTTATAACAACGTCTTACTAATTATATATGAATCATATTAAGATATTTTTACACTATGTTTAATCATGATAAATGATAAGTAAACATGTCATTATGTATATCAACAATGAACTACATATGTAAAAACAAGACTACTAACTTAAGGATTTCGAAACGAGACATATATGTAACGATTATCGTTGTAACGACATTTAAATGTATATATATCATATTAAGATATATTAATATATCATAATATCATGATAATATAATAATTTAACATCTTATTAGATATAATAAACATTGGGTTAACAACATTTAACAAGATCGTTAACTTAAAGGTTTCAAATCTACATTTACATGTAACGACTAACGATGACTTAACAACTCAGTTAAAATGTATATACATGTAGTGTTTTAATATGTATTCATACACTTTTGAAAGACTTCAAGACACTTATCAAAATTCTTCTACTTAACAGAAATGCTTACAATTACATCCTAGTTCAGTTTCATCAACAATTCTACTCGTATGCACCCGTATTCGTACTCGTACAATACACAGCTTTTAGATGTATGTACTATTGGTATATACACTCCAATGATCAGCTCTTAGCAGCTCATGTGAGTCACCTAACACATATGGGAACCATCATTTGGCAACTAGCATGAAATATCTCATAAAATTACAAAAATATTAGTAATCATTCCTGACTTATTTACATGTAAACAAAATTACACATCCTTTATATCTAATCCATATACCAATGAACAAAAACACCTACAAACACTTTCATTCTTCAATTTTCTTCATCTAATTGATCTCTCTCAAGTTCTATCTTCAAGTTCTAAGTGTTCTTCATAAATTCTATAAGTTCTAGTTTCATAAAATCAAGAATACTTCCAAGTTTGCTAGCTTACTTCCAATCTTGTAAAGTGATCATCCAACCTCAAGAAATTTTTCTTATTTACAGTAATATATCTTTCTAATACAAGGTAATACTCATATTCAAACTTTGATTCAATTTCTATAACTATAACAATCTTATTTCTAGTGGAAATTTTACTTGAACTTGTTTTCGTGTCATGATTCTGCTTCAAGAACTTTCAAGCCATCCAAGGATCCTTTGAAGCTAGATCTATTTTTCTCATTTCCAGTAGGTTTATCCACAAAACCTGAGGTAGTAATGATATTCATAACATCATTCGATTCATATATATAAAACTACCTTATTCGAAGGTTTAAACTTGAAATCACTAGAACATAGTTTAGTTAATTCTAAACTTGTTCGCAAACAAAAGTTAATCCTTCTAACTTGACTTTTAAAATCAACTAAACACATGTTATATATCTATATGATATGCTAACTTAATGATTTAAAACCGAAAAACACGAAAAACACCATAAAACCGGATATACGCCGTCGTAGTAACACCGCGGGCTGTTTTGGGTTAGTTAATTAAAAACTATGATAAACTTTGATTTAAAAGTTGTTCTTCTGGGAAAATGATTTTTCTTATGAACATGAAACTATATCCAAAAATCATGGTTAAACTCAAAGTGAAAGTATATTTTCCAAAATGGTCATCTAGACGTCGTTCTTTCGACTGAAATGACTACATTTAAAAAAATGACTTGTAACTTATATTTCCAACTATAAACCTATACTTTTTCTATTTAGATTCATAAAATAGAGTTCAATATGAAACCATATCAATTTCATTCACTCAAAACGGATTTAAAACGAAGAAGTTATGGGTAAAACAAGATTGGATATTTTTTTATTGTGGTAGCTACGGGAAATATTGTAACAATTCTATACAAATCATATCCTAGCTAACTTATATTGTATTATACATGTATTCTAATATATTATGTAATCTTGGGATACCATAGACATGTATGCAAATGTTTTGACATATCATATCGACCCATCTATATATATTATTTGGAACAACCATAGACAATCTATATGCAGTAATGTTAGAGTTAGCTATACAGGGTTGAGGTTGATTTCAAAAATATATACTTTGAGTTTTGATCTAGCCTGAGACGTGTATACACTGGGTCGTGGATTGATTCAAGATAATATATATCAATTTATTTCTGTACATCTAACTATGGACAACTAGTTGTAGGTTACTAACGAGGACAGCTGACTTAATAAACTTAAAACATCAAAATGTATTAAAAGTGTTGTAAATATATTTTGAACATACTTTGATATATATGTACATATTTGTTATAGGTTCATGAATCAACCAGTGGCCAAGTCCTACTTCCCGACGAAGTAAAAATCTGTGAAAGTGAGTTATAGTCCCACTTTTAAAATCTAATATTTTGGGATGAGAATATATGCAGTTTTATAAATGTTTTACGAAATAGACACAAGTAAATGAAACTACATTATATGGGTGAATGATCGAAGCCGAATATGCCCCTTTTTGCTTGGTGACCTAAGAATTAGTAAACTGATCTACTAATTGACGCGAATCCTAAAGATAGACCTATTGGGCCTAACGAACCCCATCCAAAGTACCGGATGCTTTAGTACTTCAAATTCGTTTTTATCATGTCCGAAGGATTTCCCGGAATGATAGGGGATATTCTTATAAGCATCTTGTTAATGTCGGTTACCAGGTGTTCACCATATGAATGATTTTTATCTCTATGTATGGGATGTATATTAAAATATGAAATCTTGTGGCCTATTATTATGATTTGATAATATATAGGTTAAATCTATAACTCACCAACATTTTTGTTGACGTTTTAAGCATGTTTATTCTCAGGTGATTATTAAGAGCTTCCGCTGTTGCATACTAAAATAAGGACAACATTTGGAGTCCATGCTTGTATGATATTATGTAAAAAAAACTGCATTCAAAAAACTTATTTTCGATGTAATATATTCTTATTGTAAACCATTATGTAATGGTCGTGTGTAAACGGTATATTTTAGATTATCATTATTTGATAATCTACGTAATGCTTTTTAAACCTTTATAGATAAAATAAAGGTTATGGTTGTTTTAAAAATGAATGCAGTCTTTGAAAAACGTCTCATATAGAGGTCAAAACCTCGCAACGAAATCAATTAATATGGAATGTTTATAATCAATATGAACGGGACATTTCAGTTGGTATCTAAGCATTGGTCTTAGAGAACCAGAAAATTGCATTAGTGTGTCTTACCGAGTTTGTTAGGATGCATTAGTGGGTCTGGACTTCGACCGTGTTTTTCTTCAAAAACGATTGCTTAACATTTTTTTTGTTGGAAACTATATATTATTAACATGTAAATATTATGTGATATATTAATCTCTTAAGGTGTTTGATATTGTGTGATAGATGTCTACCTCTAGTACAAATCCCATTGATTCACCTAATAATAATGAAGAGTCGAATATATTTTGGGAAGATTCACAAATTCTCGAAGAGGAACCGGAAGAGGAGGAACCGGAAGGGGAGGAACCGGAAGAAGATGAACCAGAAGAGGAGGAATCGAAAGAGGAGGAACCAGAAGAAGAAGAAGAGGTTCCAGAGGAAGAAATATTGATAGCTATAGTAAATCGATTAAATAAAAGAAAATCCTCAACAAACGGACCAAAGTAAATAATGGTCAATGGTGTTTCCGCCGAGGAAGTAAAATATTGGGAAGATTACCAAATTTCCGATGAATCGGATCCCAATGATGTTATAGAAATTACCTCGACCCAATTTAATAAAGCGAAAGAAAATAATAAGGGAAAAGGTATAAAAATAGAGAAACCCGATTCCAACCCCGATGAACTTTATATGTATCGGCAACATCCGTATTTTTTAAAATGTAACAATGACCCGGGAACCACTAAACCACCAGGTTTTTCTAAACCATTATGGAAAATGACGGCTCGTATTAGAGGAACATCATATATTCCTAGAAAATTAGGAAAATGAACCAAGTCCGACGAAGAAGAAACCAGTGATATAGATTAGAGGGTTGTAATCATGTTGTGTATTATATGTATTGTAGTGTGCTTGTACTTTTATGTTCTATGTAAAAATTGCTTGTATTGTTTGTTAATTATCTTTTACGAATCTAATCCTTTTCTATTTTACAGTATAAAAACAAAATGGACGTTAAGGGTAGACAACCAAATATTTTAGAAGATTTACCAGAGGATATGATTGAGGAAATATTGTCTAGAGTCGGTCAGAATTCATCAGCACAATTAATTATGGCAAAATTAACTTGTCAAACATTTGAAAGACTTTCCAGAAATGCCTTAGTTTATAAAAGGCTTTCCTTTGATAGGTGGGGTATATCACATTGGGGAGACCGTAAGTTACGCCGTGTTTTCTTTAAAGCGTTAAATGCGGGGAACCCAAATGCAATTTTACGCTACGGGTTAAGAACCTATTTTGACTCAACATATCCCAACATAGGATTTAGTGAATTAGAAAGAGCTTCTAACATGCAACATAAAGAAGCATGTTATGCTTACGGGTTAGTGATGTTCGCTTCTTACCAAAGTGAGAAAAAGAACATCGGATTGCAGCTTTTAAATAAAACCTTCCCACAAGTGACGGATTCAGTAGTTGGGGTGAGAAACAAGGTTTTTATATTATTACGGGGCTGTTGGACATTACGAAACCCTCGTCCTTTTGACAACATTCAAACATGCTGCCTAGCCAATGGTCATAACAGTTATTTTCCACAAGACCAAGGATGGGAAGTCGTCTTAGTAAAACCAGAATGCATGACTTGTTTCTGGACTTATGAATTACGTGTCTTTATTTCCTTTGCTGAACAACTTGCGTATTAACTAGGTTTATCTTCAAAACTGTCCTGTATCAAAGTGTACTATATTTCATGTTATATGTAATATAGCGAAGTTGTAAGTTTGAAGAATATTTGTAGGTGATATATTATTATTATAAGTTTTTTCATATGGAATTGTAGTAGTTGAATTGTATATTAGCTACTAAGTATGAACTTAACAGGTAGGTAGTACCCGAATTTAAACTTATAAAACGCTAATATGAAGAAAAAGCTTTTATAAATGAGTTCATATTATGCTACAAAATACTATTGACTACTCTTAATATTCTGTATGATTAACTCGATTCAGTTGGCTATTTTGAAGGAAATGGCACCGACTACTCGACACACCTTGAATATGAGCGAAGAGGAATTTCGTACCTTTCTTGCTGCAAACATAGCCGCAGTACAGGCTGCTCTACATACCAACAATAACTCTGAATCTAGCAATGCAGCTAACTGCAAAAGAAATCGTGTAGGATGCTCCTACAAAGAATTCACTGCCTGCAAACCTTTAGAATTTGATGGAACCGAAGGACCAATTGGATTGAAACGGTGGATCGAGAAAGTCGAATCGGTGTTTGCCATAAGTAAGTGTACTGAAGAGGACAAAGTTAAGTACGCTACGCATACCTTCACAGGTACTGCATTAAACTGGTGGAACACCTATCTTGAACAGGTAGGACAAAATGCTGCTTACGCACTACCGTGGTCGGCATTCAAGCAATTGATGAACGAGCAGTACCGTCCTAGAAACGAAGTCAATAAACTCAAGGCAGAACTTAGAGAGTTACGAACACAAGGGTTCGATGTTACCACATATGAACTACGATTCACAGAGTTGTGCCTATTGTGTCCGGGAGCATTCGAAGATGAAGAAGAGAAGATCGACGCGTTTGTAAAAGGGTTACCAGTAAGATTCAAGAAGATGTGAGTTCACACGAGCCCACTTCTATACAGAAGGCAAGTCAAATGGCTCATAAACTCATAAATCAGATTGAGGAAAGAATTAAAGAGCAGGCGGCCGAAGAAGCCAACATGAAATAACTAAAGAGGAAGTGGGAGGAAAACGGTGACAAGAGTCACCAGTACAACAACAACAACAATTACAACCAAAATCGCAACAACTATCCCAACAACCGCAACAACAATCGCAACAATAACCGCTATCCTAACAATAACTACAACAAACATCCCAACAACAACAACAACTACAACAACCGTTTCAACAACAATAACAATCCCAACAACAACCTCAATAACAACAACGGCAATAAAAACCAAAAACAGCCATGTCATAGGTGTGAAGAAAATCATCAGGGGTTTTGCACGACATTTTTCAACAGGTGTAAAAGAAATGGTCATACCGCGACAAAGTGTGAGGTCTACGGACCAAAGTTTAACAGAACTAAAGGAACAAATAATGTCGGAACAAGTAATGCCGAAACAAATAGTGTCAGAGCAAGTAATACCAACGTTGTTTGTTATAAATGTGGAAAACTGGGCCACATTATTAGAAATTGCCCGAATCAGGGGACTACTAATGGGCAGGGCCGTGGAAGAGTTTTCAATATTAATGCGGCAGAAGCACAGGAAGGACCGGAGCTTGTTACGGGTACGTTTCTTATTGACAATAAATCTGCTTATGTTTTATTTGATTCGGGTGCGGATAGAAGCTATATGAGTAGATAATTTTTTGCTAAATTAAGTTGCACATTGATGCCTTTGTATAGTAAATTTTTACTCGAATTAGCAAACGGTAAATTAATTTCAGCAGATAATATATGTCGGGATAGAGAAATTAAACTGGGTGATGAAACGTTTAAAATTGATTTAATGCCAGTCGAGTTAGGGAGTTTTGATGTAATAATTGGCATGGACTGGTTGAAGAAGGTAAGAGCAGAGGTCGTTTGTTACAAAAATGATATTCGCATTATGCGTGAAAAAGGAAAACCTTTAATGGTGTACGGAGAAAAGAACAACTCGAAATTAAATCTTATTAGTAGTTTGAAGGCGCAAAAACTAATAAGAAAAGGTTGTTACGTCTTTCTAGCACACATCGAGGAAGTTAAACCTGAAGAAAAGAACATCAGTGATGTTCCCGTCGCAAAATAATTTCCCGATGTATATTTCCAAAAGAATTACCGGGATTACCCCCACATCGATCCATTGAATGTCAAATAGACCTTGTACCAGGAGCTGCACCAATAGCCCGTGCTCCATACAGACTCGCACCCAGCGAAATGAAAGAATTACAAAGTCAGTTACAGAAACTTTTAGAGCATGGTTTCATTCGACCAAGTACATCACCATGGGGAGCTCCTGTTTTGTTTGTCAAGAAGAAAGATGGTACATTCAGGTTGTGTATCGACTACCGAGAGTTGAACAAACTTACCATCAAGAACCGTTACCCATTACCGAGAATTGACGACTTATTTGATCAACTACAAGGCTCGTTTGTTTATTCGAAGATCGATTTACGTTCTGGATATCATCAAATGCGGGTGAAGGAGGATGATATTCCAAATACTGCTTTTAGGACGCATTACGGTCATTACGAGTTTATGGTTATGCCGTTTGGATTGACTAACGCACCAGCTGTGTTCACGGACCTCATGAACCGAGTGTGTGGGCCATATCTTGACAAGTTTGTCATTGTTTTCATCGATGATATATTTATTTACTCGAAGAATGATCAAGAGCACGAAGAATATTTGAGAAAAGTGCTAGAGTTGCCGAGAAAAGAAAAACTGTACGCTAAGTTTTCAAAGTGTGCATTTTGGTTGGAAGAAGTTCAATTCCTCGGTCACATAGTGAACAAAGAAGGTATTCAGGTGGATCCAGCAAAGATTGAAACCGTTGAAAAGTGGGAAACCCCGAAAACTCCGAAACACATACTCCAATTTTTAGGGCTAGCTGGTTATTACAGGAGATTCTTCCAAGATTTTTCCAAAATAGCAAAACCCTTGACTGCATTAACGCATAAAGGGAAGAAATTTGAATGGAAAGATGAACAAGAGAAAGCGTTTCAATTGTTATAAAAAAAGTTAACTACGACACCTATATTGTCATTACCTGAAGGGAATGATGATTTTGTGATATATTGTGACGCCTCAAAGCAAGGTCTCGGTTGTGTATTAATGCAACGAACGAAAGTAATTGCTTATGCGTCTAGACAATTGAAGATTCACGAACAGAATTATACGACGCATGATTTGGAATTAGGCGCGGTTGTTTTTGCATTAAAGACTTGGAGGCACTACTTATATGGGGTCAAAAATATTATATATACCGACCACAAAACTCTTCAACACATATTTAATCAGAAACAACTGAATATGAGGCAGCGTAGGTGGATTGAATTGTTGTATGATTACGACTTTGAGATTCGTTACCACCCGAGGAAGGCAAATGTGGTAGCCGACGCCTTGAGCAGAAAGGACAGAGAACCCATTCGAGTAAAATCTATGAATATAATGATTCACACTAACCTTACTACTCAAATAAAGGAGGCGCAACAAGGAGTTTTAAAAGAGGGAAATTTAAAGGATGAAATACCCAAAGGATCGGAGAAGCATCTTAATATTCGGGAAGACGGAACCCGGTATAGGGCTGAAAGAATTTGGGTACCAAAATTTGGAGATATGAGAGATATGGTACTTAGAGAAGCTCATAAAACCAGATACTCAATACATCCTGGAACGGGGAAGATGTACAAGTATCTCAAAAAACATTTTTGGTGGCCAGGTATGAAAGCCGATGTTGCTAAATACGTAGGGGAATGTTTGACGTGTTCTAAGGTCAAAGCGGAGCATCAGAAACCATCAGGTCTACTTCAACAACCCGAAATCCCGGAATGGAAATGGGAAAACATTTCCATGAATTTCATCACTAAATTGCCAAGGACTGCAAGTGGTTTTGATACTATTTGGGTAATAGTTGATCGTCTCACCAAATCAGCACACTTCCTGCCAATAAAAGAAGATGACAAGATAGAGAAGTTAGCACAACTGTATTTGAAGGAAGTCATCTCCAGACATGGAATACCAATCTCTATTATCTCTGATAGGGATGGCAGATTTATTTCAAGATTCTGGCAGACATTACAGTAAGCATTAGGAACTCGTCTAGACATAAGTACTGCCTATCATCCACAAACTGATGGGCAGAGCGAAAGAACGATACAGACGCTTGAAGACATGCTACGAGCATTTGTTATTGATTTCGGAAACAGTTGGGATCGACATCTACCGTTAGCAGAATTTTCCTACAACAACAGCTACCATTCAATCATTGAGATGGCGCCGTTTGAAGCACTTTATGGTAGAAAGTGCAGGTCTCCAATTTGTTGGAGTGAAGTGGGAGATAGATAGATTGCGGGTTCGGAGATAATACAAGAAACTACCGAGAAGATCATCCAAATTCAACAACGTTTGAAAACCGCCCAAAGTCGACAAAAGAGCTACGCCGACATTAAAAGAAAAGATATAGAATTTGAAATTAGAGAGATGGTCATGCTTAAGGTTGCACCTTGGAAAGGCCTTGTTCGATTTGGTAAACGAGGGAAATTAAATCCAAGGTATATTGGACCATTCAAGATTATTGATCGTGTCGGACCAGTAGCTTACCGACTTGAGTTACCTCAACAACTCGCGGCTGTACATAACACTTTCCACGTCTCAAATTTGAAGAAATTTTTTGCTAAAGAAGATCTCACTATTCCATTAGACGAAATCCAAATCAACGAAAAACTTTAATTCATCGAAGAACCCGTCGAAATAATGGATCGTGAGGTTAAAAGACTTAAACAAAAAAAGATACCAATTGTTAAGGTTCGATGGAATGCTCGTAAAGGACCCGAGTTCACCTGGGAACGAGAAGATCAGATGAAGAAGAAATACCCGCACTTATTTCCAGAAGATACGTCAACACCTCCAACTGCTTAAAATTTCGGGACGAAATTTATTTAACGGGTAGGTACTGTAGTGACCCGAACTTTTCCATGTTTATATATATTAAATGAAATTCATATTTACATGATTAAGTTTTTCCAACATGTTAAGCAATCAAACTTGTTAAGACTTGATTAATTTAAATAGGTTTCATATAGACAATTGACCACCCAAGTTGACTGGTGATTCACGAACGTTAAAACTTGTAAAAACTATATGATGACATATATATGATTATATATATAGTTAACATGATATTATGATAAGTAAGTTTCTCATTAGGTATTTTAACAATGAGTTATATGCATAAAATTGAGTTTATTGAATTAAGAAACTCGAAACGATATATATAACGATTATCGTTATAACAACGTCTTACTAATTATATATGAATCATATTAAGATATTGTTACACTATGTTTAATCATGATAAATTATAAGTAACAATGTCATTATTTATATTAACAATGAACTACATATGTAAAAACAAGACTACTAACTTAAGGATTTCGAAACGAGACATATATGTAACGATTATCGTTGTAATGACATTTAAATGTATATATATCATATTAAGATATATTAATATATCATAATATCATGATAATATAATAATTTAACATCTTATTAGATATAATAAACATTGGGTTAACAACATTTAACAAGATCGTTAACTTAAAGGTTTCAAATCAACATTTACATGTAACGACTAACGATGACTTAACGACTCAGTTAAAATGTATGTACATGTAGTGTTTTAATATGTATTCATACACTTTTGAAAGACTTCAAGACATTTATCAAAATACTTCTACTTAACAAAAATGCTTACAATTACATCCTCGTTCAGTTTCATCAACAATTCTACTCGTATGCAACCGTATTCGTACTCGTACAATACACAGCTTTTAGATGTATGTACTATTGGTATATACACTCCAATGATTAGCTCTTAACAGCCCATGTGAGTCACCTAACACATGTGGGAACCATCATTTGGCAACTACCATGAAATATCTCATAAAATTACAAAAATATTAGTAATCATTCTTGACTTATTTACATGTAAACAAAATTACACATCCTTTATATCTAATCCATATACCAACGAACAAAAACACCTAAAAACACTTTTATTCTTCAATTTTCTTCATCTAATTGATCTCTCTCAAGTTCTATCTTCAAGTTCTAAGTGTTCTTCATAAATTCTATAAGTTCTAGTTTCATAAAATCAAGATACTTTCAAGTTTGCTAGCTTACTTCCAATCTTATAAAGTGATCATCCAACCTCAAGAA
Source organism: Rutidosis leptorrhynchoides (assembly GCF_046630445.1). NCBI lineage: Eukaryota > Viridiplantae > Streptophyta > Magnoliopsida > Asterales > Asteraceae > Rutidosis > Rutidosis leptorrhynchoides. The sequence continues at coordinate 183,966,545 of NC_092337.1, forward strand.
ATCTTTATTATTTACAGTAAGATATCTTTCTAATACAAGGTAATACTCATATTTAAACTTTGATTCAATTTCTATAACTATAACAATCTTATTTCAAGTGAAAATCTTACTTGAACTTGTTTTCGTGTCATGATTCTGCTTCAAGAACTTTCAAACCATCCAAGGATCCTTTCAAGCTAGATCTATTTTTTTCATTTCTAGTAGGTTTATCCACAAAACCCGAGGTAGTAATGATGTTCATAACATCATTCGATTCATATATATAAAACTACCTTATTCGAAGTTTTAAACTTGAAATCACTAGAACATAGTTTAGTTAATTCTAAACTTGTTCGCAAACAAAAGTTAATCCTTCTAACTTGACTTTTAAAATCAACAAAACACATGTTATATATCTATATGATATGCTAACTTAATGATTTAAAACCGGAAAACACGAAAAACACCATAAAACCGGATATACGCCGTCGTAGTAACACTGCGGGCTGTTTTGGGTTAGTTAATTAAAAACTATGATAAACTTTGATTTAAAAGTTGTTCTTATAGGAAAATGATTTTTCTTATGAACATGAAACTATATCCAAAAATCATGGTTAAACTCAAAGTGGAAGTATGTTTTCGAAAATGGTCATCTAGACGTCGTTCTTTCGACGGAAATGACTACCTTTACAAAAATGACTTGTAACTTATATTTCCCACTATAAACCTATAATTTTTATGTTTATATTCATAAAATAGAGTTCAATATGAAACCATAGCAATTTTATTAACTCAAAACGGATTTAAAACGAAGAAGTTATGGGTAAAACAAGATTGGATATTTTTTTATTGTTGTAGCTACGGGAAATATTGTTACAATTCTATACAAATCATATCCTAGCTAACTTATATTGTATTATACATGTATTCTAATATATTATGTAATCTTGGGATACCATAGACACGTATGCAAATGTTTTGACATATCAAATCGACCCATCTATATATATTATTTGGAACAACTATAGACACTCTATATGCAGTAATGTTGGAGTTAGCTATACAGGGTTGAGGTTGATTCCAAAAATATATATACTTTGAGTTGTGATCTAGCCTGAATGTGTATACACTGGGTCGTGGATTGATTCAATATAATATATATCAATTTATTTCTGTACATCTAACTATGGACAACTAGTTGTAGGTTACTAACGAGGACAGCTGACTTAATAAACTTAAAACATCGAAATGTATTAAAAGTGTTGTAAATATATTTTGAACATACTTTGATATATATATATATGTACATATTTGTTATAGGTTCGTGAATCGACCAGTGGTCAAGTCTTACTTCTCGACGAAGTAAAAATCTGTGAAAGTGAGTTATAGTCCCACTTTTAAAATCTAATATTTTGGGATGAGAATACATGTATTTTTATAAATGTTTTACGAAATAGACACAACTAAATGAAACTACATTATATGGGTGAATGATCGAAGCCGAATATGCCCCTTTTTGCTTGGTAACCTAAGAATTAGTAAACCAATCTACTAATTGACGCGAATCCTAAAGATAGATCTATTGGGCCTAACGAACCCCATCCAAAGTACCGGATGCTTTAGTACTTCGAATTCATTTTTATCATGTCCAAAGGATTTCCCGGAATGATAGGGGATATTCTTATATGCATCTTGTTAATGTCGGTTACCAGGTGTTCACCATATGAATGATTTTTATCTCAATGTATGGGATGTATATTGAAATATGAAATCTTGTGGTCTATTATTATGATTTGATAATATATATAGGTTAAACATATAACTCACCAACATTTTTGTTGACGTTTTAAGCATGTTTATTCTCAGGTGATTATTAAGAGCTTCCGCTGTTGCATACTAAAAAAAAGACAATATTTGGAGTCCATGCTTGTATGATATTATGTAAAAAAAAACTGCATTCAAGAAACTTATTTTTGATGTAATATATTCTTATTGTAAACCATTATGTAATGGTCGTGTGTAAATGGTATATTTTAGATTATCATTATTTGATAATCTACATAATGCTTTTTAAACCTTTATAGATAAAATAAAGGTTATGGTTGTTTTAAAAATGAATGCAGTCTTTGAAAAACGTCTCATATAGAGGTCAAAACCTCGCAACGAAATCAATTAATATGGAACGTTTATAATCAATATGAACGGGACATTTCACTTACAACTCTAAAATTCCTTGAAAGTGCACCCATTCTGAATGTTCTGGTTAGCCGGTGGAGCTTGGGGGTTGGCATTCGCCATAGCTGCGACTACTCGAGCGGTTATCATCTCCTCAATCTGTGCTGCTGTGGGCATTTTCCTTGGACCTCTTCCGTTAGCCATCGATCTTCCAAACAAAAATTTTGACTTAAGTCAAAATCCATTAACCAACAACGTCACACCATAAGGTAAACAACATGGAAGCAATACAATACACGTTAACTAAGCATGGCAAACAAGCAGCAGATAGCACAAAAGTCAACATGTAATAAAACGCCGTAAAATAAATCAACAACAGTAATTCCATTCAAAGTAATAAAATTGCATACAACAGCATAAGGTTCGTACAATACATAAACGAAAAATAGGAAACTACTAACGGGATACATAAAGAAATCTAATACAACACTCCTAGGGTGAGGGTGGGTAAATGATGTCAATCAGGTAGGTCATCTGGCCCTCGAGCTCAGTTACCCGAGCAAGGAGGACATGCACTTCCCTCGTCAGTTCCTTGATGGTGGGAGATGCTTGTGGGGAAGGTGGTGCACGTGGTGCAGATGGTGTAGGTGGCGCCGGTGGTGCAGATGGTCCAGATGGTGCGGATATAGTACTAGAAGTAGACGGCACTGAGCGGGCGACCTTACGCACAAATGGATCGGCAGGATACAGTACAACCCGCTTACTGGCTGTGACCCTAACCAACGGTCCATGTGCATTCACGAACGGCTTACCTCCATTAACCCCTGTAATAACAGTACCATCGAAGCGGTACCGCTTCTTCGGCGGGGTAGCGGGTGGCTGCACGGGCTCCTCCTCAGAATTCTTCTCGGGATCCTCCTCGCTGGTGTCATCGGATGATGAATCGTCTGAATCGTCCGAAGGTAGTGCAGGTACATCACGGGCGGGAGAAAGTGTCTGGCCGGTGGTCATAAGTCGATATCTGCCAGGTGTAATCGGTACGACACGTCCATCAGCGGTGCGTCTAACCCAATGTCCACGCTCGTTACGGAAGGGACCATCCCCGTCTCCCCCAGGAATCACAGTACTACCGGAATGGTGATGTGGCCCCGGGAGTCTAGGGCTGGGTGGAGCTGGAATCTCCTCGGGATCCTCGTCTCCGTCTAAGATTTCCATTAGGTCAAGCGCGTGTCTACTATCTCCAGAAGACGAATCGCCAGAGTCGCCGAAGGGTAGCGGTGAGTCAGCAACAATAGTAGGCGAGGTAGCAAACGTATCTGAGTCACTTTCGAAGTCAAAGTTCATGGGCGGCATGTCCGACATCTGAACAAGGAAAAATAACTTTTTTCATGTCAGTAAGACATATAGCAAGCATGTAATCAGGCATAGTAACTACAGCAGCCTAGGTCGTCTATAGCAGTACATAGCATGGCAATATTAACAGTATTAAATAGAAGTAGCATGCGATCAAAAGCAGATAGTAGCAGGCAGTAGCGAGAATAAGCAATGGCATACAGCAAGTTCACATAGCAGTAAAAGTAAGCAGTAGCATGCAGTAGTTCTGCAGAAACAAGTAAACAAGCAAGTTGTAGATTAGTCCTATTAGCGAATCCTACTCGGCTCGGTCAAGACTCACTAATACAACCTACTTCCCTACAACCAATGCTCTGATACCAAATGTGACGCCCCGTACAAAACCATCATGTATGAATAGTCAACAACAGGTCCATAACCCGGTATGATACTACATGCTGTTTTAAAACGGGTTTTGCATTCATGAAAAGATAACTTCAAATGTTTTACAAAAGATAACGTGACACAAAGGTCGTTACAAAGTCATTATTTAAATAACATGAGTTGCGAATGCAAAATAAAAGTTCCATGATTGAGACATCTCTAAGTAATGCAGAGGAAGTCTAACACAGCGAGTATGTAACAGCAAGTCTATAACACCAAGACAGTAAGTCTAACAGCGGAAGCAACAACGTCTAAGCACCTGAGAAATACACACTTAAAAGGTCAACATGAATGTTAGTGAGCTATAGTTTGTTTGTAATCAGTAATGGAATGTAGACCACGAGATTTCGTATTCAAAACAGTATGAAAAGTATATGCTTATCCGTGGGAACCTGGTAACTAACTTAAAGTAATATTACCCCCTAAAAGTACACTTGGCGAGTGCATCTGTTTATGAAGTATTAAACACCCATTGAATGCTAGCGCGCTTAGCCCGAGTGGGGATGTTAAACCCTATGGACCCATATCTAAGATTCGCGTTCACTGGTTCATAAACCAATGACTAAACGTTACCGAGCTAAGGAGAATCTTTGTGCCGTTATGTCACCCACACATATATAAAGTTTAAGTACTCGTGTCTAGTATGTAAAACATAAAAAGCGCATGTATTCTCAGTCCCAAAAATAGTTAAAGTAAAAAAGGGAAGCTATAACTCACAGTGAATAAGCAGTAAAAGTTGATATGATAAGTATGCAAGTAGTAAGTCGGTCCGAAAGGTCGTCAACCTAAGTCAAAGGTCACTAAGTCAGTATATTGTCCCCAAAAGTTTAAAAGTGATTAAAATAAGTCTTAAGTATCATCATCATCATTCGTAAAAGCTAAAGTAAGTTTTCAACAAGAATAGAGATCGAAACAAAAGCCTGAATTCGGACAGCTGCTACGACCTCTATACAAACCGAAAAGACGCGTGGTCAGTGGCCAAGGCTCCGTATGTGACTCCTCTAACCGCTGTTCGATTTTCAGATCCTAACACGATGTCGTTTGACCGTGGCGACGGTTCAAGCGCGAGTAGGTCAGAATTTTTAACACGTCGTTACAAGGGCGTAGTGATTTACGGAAGGCTATAAATCCTAAACCGTATATCGGATTTAGGCGAGTCCTAAACGAAAAGTCATCTACTCAAAACTAACTATCTGAAAATCAATTTTTCAGAAGTCCTAGGAGTCTGATCAGACCCCGAAAAATAGCAAACAAGTGCTCCGGTGGGTTTTTTGGTGCTTGATGCTCATCACGGTTCTCATCCTTGATGCGTGTAAGCTTCTAGTGTACAACTCTTTGATATTTTAGCATCACTTTGACCAAGTTTCAACCATCAATACACAATGTCAAGACTAAGCAAGAATACAACTCACTTAAGAGTTTTAGAAGGATGATGAACCAAGGTTACATCATGTTCTTAGTCTTAACATAAATACAAGTTCTATCTACAAATAAAGCTACAAACTTTCATTCAATCAAACAAGTAAGAACATAAATTTGATCAAACAAAGTAATGGAACCCTAAGCTAGAGAGCTTGGATCCTTTTATCAAAAGTTATGAGATTTCAAAGCTAGAAAGCTTGAATCTTTTATGTTCTTGAAGATCTTCAAAGTAAAAGGCTAGATCTTCAAGTTCCATGAAGATCATAAACACAAGTTTTGATCTTTTAACAAAATAAAAGAGATCATAAGTTAAAAACTTAGATCCAACAAAAGTAATGAAGATTCAAAGCTAGAAAGCTTGAATCTTGAATGTTCTTGAAGAACTTTAAAGCATGAAGTTAGATCTTCAAGTTTCATGAAGATCATAAACACAAGTTTTGTTCTTTTAACAAAAATAAAGTGATCTTAAGCTATAAAGTTTAGATCCATCAAAGTGATGAAGATTCAAAGCTAGAAAGCTTGAATCTTTAATGTTCTTGAAGGATTCAAATCAAAGTTTGAATCTACAAGATATAACAAGATCAAAAAGTTAACAAGCTTGATCTTATAAAGATGATGATGATGTCGTGATTTAGAGAAGAAGAAGAAGAAGAAAATTTAAAACTTACAATTTTTAGAGTGAGAAAGACTAAATAGAAAATTAGAGAGTAAGTGGGTGTAAAATGAGAATGAGATCAAGTGTAAAATGGATGAGAATAGCTTGGTATTTATAGTGTTGATAGGTGGTGGTGGCGATAGGGTTTTGGGGGGGGGGGGGGGGGGGGGGGGAGTGGGGTGGACAAGGGACACCATTTTGCTTTTTGGTTAGTGGTGGTCTAAAAGTAGTAATTGGTCCATTAGTTAGAGTAGGGTGGGCTAAAGTCCAACAAGGTAGAAAGTCCAACAAGACTAACTAGTGAGCATAAGTAAATTACTAAGCGTAATTAAGCAACCAAAAATCCAAGTAATTGTTATTAGGAAATAACAATTAGTATTACGTAGTCGTAATATTCCAATTACGACAAAAGTTAAACGTGTACCAAAACATATAGCTCGTTCTAAACGTCAAGTGACACTAACGGTCATAAAAGCATTCGGGGATCAAGTTAAGTAACAAAGTACTTAATAGCACGTTGTATGGTATTAACGAAAATAATTAACATGAAATAAGATCTCAGAATATAAACCAACACAGTACGCACAAATACGCAACCGTGCGGCTGACTGTCTAATCGTACGGTTGCATACCTGCAACCGTGCGGTTGTATTCCAACAAAGAAAGTTAAACAATAAAGCATTTCAACGTGATCATAATGAATTCGGAGACAAAATATGCACCAACAGTTTTTAATTTTTATTTGAATCTATTAGTTCTCTCCATGTAATAAAATTTTGTTTTGTTGCAGTATTTGCTTCTATTTTATGTTGCTTCCCTAATTACGTCATGTAATTGGGGTTTTCGTAGTTGTGGAATTTGCTAGTTTCTGTTTCAGGTCTTGTACTTTTTGTTTATATTTTGTTTTCTTTTCTAATGAAATTGGTTTGTAATGTTCTCTTTTTTTTTTTTCTTTCAAAAAAGTTTGAAGCAATATTATAATTATTTGAGGTCCTCAAAATATATATACTAATTTGGTTCCTCGGTCATATTGTTGTTTTGTTACTTCGCCCAAAATGTACTTCGAATCTTTAAAGTCATTATCCTAGTGAAATCGAGACAGACCCTTTTTTTTTTCGAACGGCGATTTTTTTGCATCAGTAGATCATTTATTTCGACGACCATCATCATTTGCACGTAACACACACGTTCGGGCGGAAACCCGAATCCGATCGACGGTACCCGGGAACACATTCATTCCGGCAGTGTTCCCAGTAGAGGTCAAAGGAGACAAGCAGGTGGACATAAAAGATTAAGTAGCTAATTGAATGTATGGTCATCTAAATTTGTAAATGTATAGTCATTGATATTCAAGATACTAGATACGTATATTGGTATATAAACGTATAGTCACTGCTAATTAAGATATTAAGATAGCAGAACGTATGTAAGTTTATGGTCATGTTAAGATATTAAGATAGCAGAACGTGTGTAAGTTTATGGTCATGTAAATGTATGCATAACAGTGTATTTGCATTATTCAAGTTGTCTATTAATAATATTAATATTCAACATATGAATTAATATAATTTCTTATGGTAATTAAATATTAACTTAATGTTAATTTTAACATTCGTTGCAATGATTTATTAATTATTATTATTTTTATTATTATGATTATGATTTCTAAGTGATACAATATTAATTATTTATTACATAAATCATGATTAATGTTAATATTTCTATTAACTTAGTTAATATTCAAGAGAGATGCTATTATTGTTCGGGACGAATAAATACCTTTTAGGAAAAAATTAGTATATATTCATTGACAATTATAAAATTTTTAAGAAGATTTTAATTTCTGAGAAAAATTTAGTTTATATTCAGTGTTAATGATATTATTGTTAAGGAATAATAATATATTCATTATGGTTGAAAATAAATTCAATTAAAGATAATATTAAAAAAATGAGAATATTTATTTCCTCCATTTTATTGGATAAGGCTGAGGAATAAGGTTTCTTTTCTTTTTTTTTCTTTTCTTTTCTTTTTTTACAAATGAGACATGATCTTTATTTTATATATGAATATATGTTACCATCACTATTACACATAAGGGTGAGGAATAAGTTTTTATTATAAAAGAGACATAATCTTTATTTTAACATCATATTATAAACTGCCACTATCTCAGCAAAATTTGATTTACCATTTTCATAGCGTCTAATAAATTTTAATTTTAATTTATTTTTTGAAAAAAAATTTCGACTTATATGGCGGAGGTCCACTCGGAAGCAATCTCTCTATCCGTCGAATAAAGAGAGTGGTGATTTTCTCTACTTTTTAGAGTGTTTTCACTCTGGGTGAAAAAATTACTTGTCTTTATTCTCGGATAGGAGAATGATTCCCACATACACCATTTATGTGGTATAGGAGAATGATTCCCACATACACCACGTCGTGAGTGGTGAGATGACAAGCAACCCACGCTCATTTTTGATGTTACAGTGCGTGAGTTAGAGGGGTGGGCAAACAACATGTGAGAAAGCCCAACTCACACCCGTCAGTGCTCCTGATTGGTGGAGTTTTTGTTTTTATTGTAAAAATTATTCTATTTTTTTAATTTACTTTCAATCATATTTTACCAGATCACAACACTTCTCACCCGCATTTCAATTTAGGTTTTTTTTTTTTTTTTTTTTTTTTTTTGAAATAGTTTTTCAAACAATTTACAGATCTAGTTTTTCCCAAAAAAAATTACAAATCTGGTATAACCGGCCTTCCTAAAGCCCGTTTCATACGTGTCAAGAATCCAGTCAGCAAAAAGATCACTTATCAGAAGTTATGAATATAGTCAGCAAAACTGACATTGGCAAGGCTGGTTTCTAACCCAACCGTTGAATGATAAATGCAAATTAATGAACGCGTTCTTTCGAAGCACTGCCATGTGGCGAAACCGGTTTTCATAATTTTATAAACCAACTGGCACGCCGTTTACTTACACAAACGAAAACACATACACAAGAAAAAAAATTGTCAATATCCTTTTACTTACACAATTCATGCTAGATCGGGTCCAGTCAACGAGGAGTTATTATTTCTACAATCTGCTGGAAACCACCGGTCATTTTCTTATTTTAGGGGTAGTATTCCGGGTGACCAAATTAAAGTTAGAAGATCCAATAGGAGTCTACTTAAACTCATTGTTGAGCGCGGCGTTGATCTACGTGTGATCAAACCTAAATCGTAATTAGTCGATTACAAACTTAGATTTGAGGAAAAGGATTGATCGAATGTTTTTAACTCCAATAATTGTGCAAACCCCGATTTGAAATCTGTATTTCAACGGCGTAAAATAAACGATGGGATTAACCTTACTCGATTAGATCGAATAAGTTAATAACTTAAGTGAAAGTTAACTCCGATATCGATCGGAATCTCTATCGGAGTTGTATATTTAGCTGGAGAATGCTACAGTAAGAATTTAGAGGAGAGTAGCATCAATGCATCCAGTGTTATGTAATGAATGACCCTGCGAGTGTATTTATAGATGTTTTGAGGGAATGATGACGTGGCACATATCCCTTTCATGGTTATAACAAATCTTCACAAGATCTAAGGGCTGAAATGGCACATGTCCCTTTCATTGGCACAACAAACAGATCCTAACAAACTTTCCGAGATTCGTGGTCTGACGTGGCGTACAGCCTATTTGTGTGTTTGCTCCGGGATGGTATGCTTGTTCCGAGACCAAGTGTTTGTTCCGGAACCAAGTGTTTGCTCTGGAATGGTATAGTTATTCCGGGATGATGTGGTTATCCCGGAATGTTGTGGCGGATCCGTCTAAAATGTGACGGATGAACATATCACCTTTTGGTTAGGTAAAAGGAGTTTTCCTGGTGTTTATTTCAAGTGCTTCTTCACGGTATTCTTCCAACCGGGTAAGATTGCAACCGGTTCATTTTTCTATTCGTAATGATCTTGTAAAGATTGTTGGGTGACCGGTGTGTTTGACTAAGTAGCCCTTGATGTGAAAATATGGTTTGTAATCTTTCGATGCTTTGTATTCGGGTGAGTTGTGCCAGTGACCTACACACTTGTCCGGGTAAGATGGGCTTATGTGAAGTCAAGACCAGCTTTTATCTGGGACCTTTTTCCCGGATGTACACCTGAATACTCTTCTGGCCGGTTTTCTTAAGTAGGGGCGGGAGAATGTATTTCCTTCTGGACCGCTTATGCCGGTTATATTCCAAACGGGGCGTCGTAAATATTATGAAAAAATGTGCATTATTGATACGAATCATTATGCATATCATCACGTCCCCCCAGTTTGGTGAGGTCGTTTTAGACAGCTGCGTTGCCAAACTTGAAGGAATATACCCACATGGTTGATTTGCGTGCAAATAATGCGTGTTGGATTCTGTCATAATCGAAGTGGAGTCTTTCTCGTATTTCAAGGCACTTTTTGAGTTTGGTGGATCCCACGTGAAATATTTATCTTTATAAATGACCATCGAGCTTCTTTTAAATTTTCTGATTTCATTACTTCTTTTCTTCTTTACAAAAAGGGCGCTTTTCGTTTTTAGAATTTTATCTTCAACCATCTCTTTCGTTATTATCTTCGATTATTCATACGTCATGCCTCCCAGACCTTCTAACCCTCTGCACGATGTGTTACATGTTTCTAGTAACGTGGATGCTGCATATCTTCATAGGGTTTACTTCTTGTGCCCTCGATTGCGAGAAATGCATCTAGTGATACCCATGCCGTATCAACGTGCTTGTGGGCCCCCTACGAACCAGTGTGCGATCTATTTGAGACCTTTTGAGGTTTTAAATCTTAGATATCCTTTTACAAGGTTTTTTATGAAGGTTCTTAATTTTTATGGCCTCAGCGTTGGTCGTTTGCATCCTAATGCGATTCGATCCATCGTGCTGTTTCAGATGTATTTCAAAAGCTTGGGAATGGCATTGGATATGAAGATTTTCAGGAGTATCTTTTGCTTGACTTTGTACCGCACTGGGTGGTATACTTTTACTGATGAAGTTGAATTTTTTGGTGAACCATCGGTAATTATGGATGATTGGGTGCGGACGTTTGTTTTTGATAATCGCTCCGATTTTCCAATGAGGGATGCACATGCATATACTTTCAGGACTGTTTCCGTACAGCGCCCTCAACAGTTGCCGGAGTTGGCTAGTGATATTGTTGACCAGCTTCGGGGGTTCAAAATTCCTCAAAGGACGTATAATGAGCACATGCTTGTGATGGACAATGTTAGTAACAATTGGAATCGATCAGACAGGATACTGATATCGCTCAAATAGTCACGTTTTATTCCCCGATATTAAGTCTAAAAACCATAAAGGTTCAAACTTTATCGCCAAAAGTGGCAAGTATTTGCTTCATTTTTGTAGGTTTAGTAATTACAAAGGCAATGCAAAAAGAATCGAAGAAAACGGACTTAAAACAAGAATCAAGAATGAAAACAGCAAAATATCTGAAGACACTCAGAAAAATGGCTGACCAGAGGAAAAAAACGGCCTGTCTTACTATGGTGGACGGCCTGCCTGATTAGAAACGGGTGGCCCAAAAACGGGCTGATTAACCGGGCTGTCATCAAATTGGACGGCCCAACAGCAAATTAGACGGGCTCATTAAACGGCCAGCCATCAAATTGGAATGGACTGCCATCAAATCAGACGGCCTGCCATAAATGCCTGCCAGGCCAGGAGCACTATAAATAAGAGCCATTTTGCTCCATTTGAAGACACACTCACATTTTTACTTTTTCAATTGTAGTTTAGTTAGTAGTTAGTTAGTTAGTTTTTACGGAGGAAATTCCGGAGTTGTAGCAATCTCGGGTGAATCTGTAATCACTTTTCAGGTTTTATTCTAAACGCTTTTCTTTTATATTTAAATATGTGTTATGATATTACCATGATAGCTTATAGTATTCGTATGTTTCCATGATAGAAACCTAGGCTAGAGTAGTTATAACTCTTTAGTGCGTTTACTGTTGTTACGCTGAACCTCTGACTATAGTAAGGCTCGTATGCTAGTATCTTAGGGATTGACCAACCTAGGTTGTGAGTGAGACTTATCCACCCATATGGAATTAGCTACTTCATAGGACTAAGACCCTCATTTATTCTGTACCAGAAGCATCTATGAACTCGGTATGGCTAGTGTTCCCGAAAGGCCCATCCTCATGGGACACATAACTTAGGAATTGAGACATGAATGACCTAGTATGCCTGATAACTGACCCAAGGAGACCCCTTAGGGCCTGTTATGATCCACTTAGTTGTACCCAATTGTATGCTCCATCTCCTATTGCATGTTCTTATTTGATTGTTGCTTTAGGACTGGTCTTACTTTATATTGAGTGCATCTGGTAGATTTCTATCTGTATCATTGTCAGCGTAGCACTGTAACACTGTATAATAGGTAGTGTAGTAGGATCCTTGTAGAATGATGATATGTCAGTTAGTTTATACTATTGTTGCGAACTTAGCCTGGTAGGTTCCCTCCTATTGTGACTGTGTCCACTCGACACGGTAAGATGTTATTCTGTTTCCTAACAGATAACCTAGGGTTAGGCTTAGAGCTCGACTTCTGACATGACCTAGTGCTTAACTAAGGATAACCCCCTAGGTTTAGACACATTCCGATAGTGCAACCTTAGTGACATGCTAGCCTTCACTCAAAGAGAACTCTGAGAGTTCGAAGACTGGTAAGGACTGTACGATTGGCTCATCCGATCAGACCCATACTATCCTATTTAGAGGCTCATCCTCGTGACAACCTTTCCCTAGCCTAGACGTATATCATGGACAGCATTTCCTTGATCTGCACACTCCAGTACTCCTCCACCTTTTTACTTTTCTAGTATTTAGGAATCTGTTAGATAAAACCTAAACTGCTCTTCTATCCAGATAGTTTAACCAAGAACAGTTATCCCATTGAAATTCAATTCATTAAACCATTCAAAAACACAACCCTAGGTTAACTTACTCTTTGTACCCTAGAAAGTGCTAATAAGTTTTAGGCCCCATACTTAAAAATAAAAAAAATATTAGAACACTGCTGAGACACGCTTGTTTACCTCGTTCTATGACAAACGTAACCGACTTTTTAAGAGATATCAGTAGTGTAACTAGTTTTTTTAAAGCCGTTGCCGGGGATCGAATATTTTAATCAAGAATTTTTTAATCAAAACCGAAAAATACTGTATGGTGGTGTCTTAGGAGCATGACATATATGGACTTGGTGGTTGGATTTTCTGACAGTCTCCAATTATATTGGAACCAAAAGGATCCTGCCTCTCCGTTGTCATCCTGGCCATTTAGGTAAAAAGTTGTCTGAAAGAAATTGAATTGATTATTATATCGATAAGGTTAGCGACCGAATTTCAAAGATAACCGTTATAATTAAATTTTCGATCCTTTCAGATTAATATCTGAAAGTTACATTTTACGTTTTCATAAAATAGAAAATTTAAAAATGGAAAACCGCGTTACTCTCGCTTCTATGCAAAAGCCATATATAGAAAATCGAGGCGGACCAATCGTTTTAACTACCAAAGAAGCCCCAGAAATTGATTCATACATTATCAAATTAGTCAAAACTTTCTGTCGATTTCAAGGGCTTCCGAATGATGACGCGAACTCTCACCTGAGTAAGTTCATTAGTCTAGTCAACTCCTATAAGCAAGGGATAGCTCATTTAAATATTATAAAACTCCATCTTTTTTCTATACTCTTTATCTTCACACACTTTATCTTGCTTTGATGGACCCGATTCCAACTCAATCCATTCATGGGAAGAATTAACAACAAAGTTCCTAGCAAAGTTCTATCCACCTTATCTTCAAACCAGTCTAAAGAATGAAATCGTTAATTTCCGTCAACGAAATGACGAACTATTAAGCTCAGCATGGAAAAGATTCAAGGAGATGCTTAGGAGATGTCCAAATCATTCAATAAGTTAACCGGATCTACTTTGCACATTTTACAATGTTTTGACCCAAAATGATAGATCCACTCTCGACATGGCTTCACAAGGAAGCTTCATGTTGCACACAGCAACAGAAGCATGGGATCTCCTAGAAACAGTTGCAACACGAGAGGAAGAATAGAGTAATGAAGCTGCTAAGCCAGATATTTCTACACAAGCTTTAAAGATGCTAGAATCAAGGTTGAAAGATCTTAATCTCACGCTTCAGAACTTTTCAATTCCTGCTACAATAAATACCGACGCTACCTCAACTTATTCTTTCTACCCTAGAAAGTGCTAATAACATTTAGGCCACGCACTTAAAAATAAAAAATATTAGAACCCTAATGAGACACGCTTGTCTACCTCGTTCCACGACAAGCATAACTGACTTTTTAAGCGATATCAGATACCCATAGCTCATCGAGGCGGGAGAGGTACTGCTCACATATTTCTTTTATGTATGTTGCTTTGTTTATTTGTAGTTTGGAAATGATACTTTAAATTTTCGCAGAGTTGACAGTATCGGAGGTCCTACAGTCAGCGAGTCTGTATGGGATGGTTTTTATGGATAAAGTGATAGATGGAGTGACTCCGGCATCCACTAGCCGACGGCTTCTTCCATCCCCTGATGATTCGGAATCCTCAAATGGTGGTTTAATTCGTCGGACTAGGCGTCGGATTCAGCCTACTACTGCTGACGAAGGTATATTTTTGATACTTTTTTGCCGGTTTATGCATGTTTGGATTTTGCGTATAAGCGTGTTTGGATTTTTCGTGTAGGTCGTGCTGGCGTGGCTACCGATGATGCTCGTGTGTCTGATCCTGTGACACAGTTGCCAGAGGTAGCAGTTATCTAGGAGGAAGAGCCGGTGCCGATTATTGAGAGGGAGGCGGTTCGGGAGCATCGACCCAGCAAGGAACCTGCAGTAGAGTCATCGGGTCCCGGTCCCCGGTTCACAGCACTGACTAGAGAGGACGTTTATATATTGTTGTAGCTTGACGTGGAGCCTTTCCATGATCTCCTTCATTGTGCTGTTTCTGAATATCCGGTATTCAAAGAGTACCTAGATGTGATGTCGTTTCTCGCACTAAAGGCGGCATTGTTTTCTCTTTCTCCAGTGCAGGCGTACTGTGTGCGCTCCTAATTTGTTGTGTTCGCCCAACATTTGGTGGCGGATGAGTTAGACTGGAGCAAGGGCGATGCCCAATGTATTCATGATCATTGTACTCTCCTTGGAAATGACAACTGACGTATCGCAGAGTTGTCATCCGAAAATTCTAAACTGAAGAGGGGGCTTGCTTCAGCAAAGGAGGCGTTAGAAACCTCCATAGCAGAGTTGGAGACCTCCAGGGCAGCATTGGAGACTTCCAAGGCTGCATTGGTTCGGGAGAGGGATGTTGTTACTTATCTTGCTGATGACAACAAGAAATTGTCAGAGCTAGTTTCGGCGACTTTGGGCAATCTTACTCGCCTTCAGTTCAGTATAATTTTTCTCTTTTCTCAGTTGTTAAAGTCTCCTCTTGTGCATCAGCCGTTTAGGACGTTTGTTGAGGCTATCAAGAAATTAACCATTTTTGAAGTGCTGAAATAGGTGCACCTTTATATGCCGATTGGTAGCGCTGCTGAAAGGATGATGAGGGATATAGGCCCCTCTTGCGTGGAGGAGTGCCAGCGGGCACATGAAGCTCTTGGTCAGATTAGCTTCGACGATTTATATAGGGTTTGTAGGGATGAAAATTCATCCGTGGAAGACATTGTAAACTTTCAACCGTAGAACTATATGTATCAATGGAATGTCTTTCTATTTGTTGAATCTTGTATGAAAACTAGTTAAATTATTTTTGAATTGTGCTTAGTGTCACGACAATAACGTAGATATCTAGACTATGCGTGAGGATGGTCGAGATGTTTATACGGTAAAACCGGATCAATAATGATTTGGTCGGATTCTCTCATTATCCGAAATGGTTCTTCGAGAGAAATCCTCCTACTAACGAAAGCTAGAAGGCATTTCTTCTGGTAGTAGGTCTAAGATATGCCAAAAGACTTATGTTTGTATTTGTGTCATATTCAGAGACATATATAGTACAAGAATATAAATTCCAATTATATTGAGAACTCATACTTAAAACATTTTCGTACATGATTGTGTGATGATACTATTAGTCGGGTGGGTGATCAGTCCTCCTGGTTATAGTTAATTTACACATGGTATTTTTTTCAAATGAAAAGCATGCCATGGATGTCGCAATGGTATTCCGTCCTGGGTTTTCCAGGTGGTATGCACCGAAGTCGTTTATGCCAACGAATCTATAAGGCCCTTCCCAGTGGGGGCCCAGTTTTTCAACATCTTGTTACTGGCTGGCTTCATTGCTTCGCAATACTAGTTCTTGTAGTTGAAAGTTCAGCGGTTTGACTTTCTTATTGTAGTGGTTAGCAATTTTTTGTTTCTTCTCGGCCTGTCGTATATATGCTATTGTCCGTCGCTCCTCAAGGGTGTCTAGGTTTTCCCGCAATACTGCGTTGTTTTGTTGTTCGTCAAATGTGGTTATACGTACCGTAGGGACAAGTACCTCAGTCGTGATGACCGCCTCGGTGCCGTATACTAGGCTAGAAGGGGTTTCGTTCGTACTTTCCTTTGGGGTTGTCCGGTGTGCCCATAGTACATGTTAGAGTTCATCTGCCCATAGTGAACATAGTTCCTAGTAGATGTTTGCCTAGTGTGGCTTTTATTCCAGTAATGATGTCCTTGTTGGTGACCTCAACCTGGCCGTTGGCTTGTGAGTATGCGAAGGAGGTGAATGATTGTTAGATATCTATGTCTATGCACCAGTCCTTAAATGGGTTGTGTGCTAACCGTGTTCTGTTATCACTGACTATTTACCATGGTAAACCAAAGAGGTAAACAATATCCTCCCATGCGAAGGTGAGGATATTCCTCCCGGTAATCATGCTTAGTGGTTTTGCTTTGATCCATTTGGTGAAGTAGTCGATTGCCACAACTAAAAATGTAACGTTTTCAACACCCTTTGGGAATGGACCTAAAATGTCAATTCCCCACTTATAGAATGTCCAAGCAGATTGTATTGGCATCATATTGTGACGAGGAGACCTGTTGACGGGGCCGTTTATTTTGCATGCCTCACAGTTTACTATTAGGTCATACGTGTCTTGGTACATGTGCGGCCAAAAATAACCCATTCTTTTGATTCTGCTAACTATTCTTCTGTAGCCGCAGTGCGTCGAATAAGCTCCTTCGTGCATTTCTTTTATGATTTCTTTGGCCTGCATTGGCCCATTGCACCTCAGATATGGTTTCGTGAACGATTTATAGTATAGTATGCCTTCTTGGAAATGATACATCGGTGCGTGCATCCGAATCCTTCGAGCCTCCAATTTGTCTTTCGAGAGGATACCTTCGGTAAGATATTGTATAAAATGGGGTCATCTAGCAATCTTCCTCTTCTGTGATTGTTTCCATGAGAGTATCTACGTCAGTTAACTTCCTTTATAATACCTCGACCATGACTTTTTTGTTAAAGTGGTCGTATAGCAGGGAAGCGAGCTTGCTTAAAGCGTCTGCTTTTTTTTGTGATTGCGGGGTATTTGTTTGTTTTCAAATGTTGGAAAATTTTTGACTAGCACTTTTGCGAGCTCTAGATACTTTTGTATTAACACATCTCGTGCTTTGAAACATCCGGTTAGCTGACTTGCTACTACTTGCAAGTCGACGTAGGCCGTGAGTCGCTTGACGTTATTTGATGTGGCGAATTTTAGTCGGATGGCATTGGTGATTTCTTCCCCATTTTGTGTTACTAAAAGCAGACCTATTCCGGCTACCTCTTCACTGGATGCTCCATTAGTATATAATTCCCAAATCTCTTCCCCGTCACTTTTGGTCACGGAGTTTCGGTGTGCTTGATTATGTTGGAAGGGAGCTCAACCAGGAAATTCGCTATTACCTGGCCTTTGACGGAGCTCCACGGGAGGAAGTTGATTTCAAGTTCGCCGATTTCAATTGCCCATTTAGCCAGTCTCCCGGAGATTTCCAGGCTTGTCAGGGCGTGCTTGATTGGTTGGTCCGTGAGGACCTGGATGGGATGTGCCTGAAAGTACCATTAGAGCCGTCTTGTCGTGCGCACTAGGGCATAACTTAGTTTTCCATTGCCGGGAAGTTCACTTCTCGGTTTGGAGTATTTTGCTGACGAAGTACACCGGCATTTGGACTTTGTCCCTGTTAGCAATTAGTATCGAGATAATTGCTTCGAAAGAAGCGTCTAGATATACTGTAAGAGTTTCTCCCTGAATTGGTGCCATGAGAGTGGGTAATTCCTTTAAGAATTCCTGCATATCTTGGAAGGCCTTCTCGGGGTCCTCCGTTCATACAAAGTATTTTTTAAGCATCCTTTTAATATTTGAAAGAATGGTAAAGATCTGTCGGCTGCCCGGGAAAGGAATCTTGTTAACACCGTCAATCTCCCGTTTAGACTTTGTACGTCTTTTTTGCTCCTGGATGATTGCATGTTTTCAATGGCCTGTATTTTCTTCGAGTTGGCTTTAATTCCTCTCGAGGTGACCGTGAACCCCAAGAGCCGACCTTCTTCCACCCCAAAGAAACATTTGGACGGATTGAGTTTCATATTGATTTTCTGCAACGATTCGAATGTTTCGAATATGTCTAAAATCATTTTCTCTTCTTAATCACTTTTGATTACGATATCATCTACGTATGCTTCGACATTCCATCCAATCTGATCCTGGAATGCCTGGTCGAACACCTTTTG
Organism: Rutidosis leptorrhynchoides; assembly: GCF_046630445.1. Taxonomy (NCBI): domain Eukaryota; kingdom Viridiplantae; phylum Streptophyta; class Magnoliopsida; order Asterales; family Asteraceae; genus Rutidosis; species Rutidosis leptorrhynchoides. The sequence continues at coordinate 183,985,321 of NC_092337.1, forward strand.
GTATGTTGCCCCGCGTTCTTTAAACCGAATGGCAGGTTGGTGTAACAAAAAATGCCCTTCTTTGTGAAAAACGCAGTTTTTTCTTCATCGCCTCTGCCATTGGGATTTGGTGATAACCTTTCTATGCATCCAGGAAGCATTTGAACCTTAAACCAGCAAAGAATTCAACTTTCCAGTCGATTTTCGGCAAGGGGTAGTTGTCCTTTGGACAAACCTTATTGATATCTTTGTAGTCGACACATATGCGCCATGATCCGTCTGCCTTTTTCACCATAAGTGGGTTGGCGACCCATATTTGATATTTTACTTCTTTCATTATCCCTGCAGCGACCAGTCTTTGTACTTCTTCGTCCAGAAATTTGCTTCGCTCGAAAGCAATTGCCCGTTTCTTCTGGATGACTAGTGTGATATTCAGCTTTACATTTAACCGGTGTTGCGCTATCTTACGTGGGACTCCGGTCATTTCGGATGGCTCCCAGGGGAAGATGTTTGTGACAACCCGGAAATTTCCGACCAAATTTAAACTTTATCCTTACATTATTCCGACACGATAAGCAAAGTTTGTTAAGTTTAATCTCAAGAATTTTAAACTATGTTCATACATTCATTTAACCTCGACCAAATTCTGACGATTCACGAACAAATGTTTGTAAAATAATATGTATATATATAATTATAAATATAAATGTAAGTGTACATACTAAGGTGAATTAATAAAATACAAAATAATCATTTGAATTGAAAATGTAAAGTAAAATACAAAGTAACTAAGTTATTATATATATATATATATATATATATATATATATATATATATATATATATATATATATATATATATATATATATATATATGAATATTGTAAAATAAATATAAGATATAAATACTATGTGTTGGAAAGTTACAATATCTATTTCTATTATAAAAAAACATATGATCCTAAGTAAAAATATGTCATTATATATAATAAATAATTATTAAATTAATAATATGTAATATCAATATACTAAACTTGCTTACAAGTTAAAATATGGTTATTATATTAATAATGTTATTATTAATTTCATTAGAATAAATATTAATATTAATATCAAAATTATGAATATTATTATGTTAATATTATATATAGATATAAAACTTAATACATGTAATTTTTTAAATTAATGTTGTTATTATTATTTTAAAATCATTATTTAGAAAATAATACAATTTATTATTATTACTAATAATATTATTATTATCATATTTGTTATTATTATCATTAAATATTATGAAACTTATTAAAAATCATTATCATTATTGTTATTATTATCAATATTACTCATTTATCCTTATTAATATTATTAATATTATTATTAATATTTTGATTTAGTATTAATATAATTATAATTATTAATTATAAATATTATTTATAAAAAGAACCGTAAAATCTGATTTGGAATCAGAATCAATTTCAAGTTCCTTTCAACTTTTATATAATTTTGGATTATTGTTTAAAATCGATCACGATTAATACATTAAAAGGGTTCGATTCCTGTTAGCCATCTTTTTCAGTTTTATTTTTTTATTATAATTCTGTCCTTGAAAATAATTTTTGTCGAGCAACTTGGCTTTATAATTGATGCAATTCAGTGTTAAGTGTTAACAATAAACCCACATTATTAATTAACAACTACAATTATCTTTTACAGAGTCTAAATTGTCGAAATTACAAAAAATATTGAAGAACACCCAGTAGATACCCTGTTCACGCATTTTTAAATCAAATACCTCGTAATCGAGTCCAATTTTAAAATCTATTAATGCAGTGTAGTTAGGAGTCTTTCATTTAATCTAACTGCAAAATTTCAAGGTCCAATTTCATCTATCAAGTTCGAATTTCGAAGTCAAAGTTTAGAATTTAAAAGTCAAACGTGTGTTCTAAGTTCAAATTATAGTCCGAGGTGTCTTTTCTGTTGAAATTAATGATTCATAAAGTTTTCATGAATCAATTGCAACACAATTTTTGTTGTAACCTTTGTCTGAAATAGCCTTCAAATCGAAATCAATAAATGAGTTCATATTAGAGTTCTTCGCGTTTTATTTTTATCTGCTACTGCTTAGCATAATTTTTTTTATTCTATAATTGAATTCAAAACAACCATCACCAGGTTGTGTCTGTTTCAATTAAAGAGTCTAAACCAAATCATTTAATTGTTGTTTGTGAGTTGCCTGGTCGATCGAGTTGGAGAAGGAGGGAAAGAAACAGTTAAATAGCCTGTTTAAATAAACATAAGATGGGTTTATAACAGATAATAAGGAAATGGAGGAATGGTTGGGGGAGTGACAGGTTAGCGGGAGGTCACGGGTTCGAGTCCGGTCTGGCGCATTTCTGTTTAGAAAAAGGGTATATACACTTTTATCTTAATTCTATTAATATTATTATTATTGTTATTATCATTGTTATTATTAGAAATTGTTATTATGACTAATATGATAGTTGTTATTATTATTATTATTATTACTAATAAAAGTATTAGTAATCATTTATTATTAGTATTACGATTATAGTCACTAATATGAATAATATTATTATTATTATGATTACTAATTTACCATTTTAGTTTATTATGATTATATTTAGGATTATTATTATTATTGTTGTTATAAGAATAATACAAGTTATTATTATTATTTCACTAATATTAGTATTAATATCATTTTTATAAATATTAGTATTATTATTATTATTAATATAAGTACCATTTTTAACAATATCATTATTATTATTGGTATTAACAATATCAAGAAAGTTATTATTATTAGTAAATTATTATTCTCAATACTATCATATTTTTTTAATAGATAAATATTTTGTATCTAAAATATAATTATTACATATACTGTAATAATATTAATAGTTTATATACCTATATATCTAACATATTAACATTATGTATATAAATACTTATATATATAATCAAACTAATGATTTTTAAATATAATACTAATTATATATGTAGAGATATATTAATATAACTAAATATATAGATATTAATCATTTTAAGTATATATACAACATAAAAATATATAACATATAATTTAAAATATAATATAAGTATTTGTTTTTAATGGAATTTAGTATAAATTCTATATAACTAAAAATATAAAAAATTAATACATTCTAATAAAGGAAATTATGAGATTCCATTATGTGTATTAATATATATACAAACGATATAGGTTCGTGAATCCGAGGCCAACCCTGCATTTGTTCAATATTGTCATATGTATTTTTACTATAAAATACAGTATTGTGAGTTTCATTTGCTCCCTTTTTAAATGCTTTTGCAATATATTTTTGGGACTGAGATTACATGCGCTGCTTTTATAAATGTTTTACAAAATAGACACAAGTACTTGAAACTACATTCTATGGTTGAATTGTTATACCAGATATCGCCCTTGTTGAACTTGGTAACCTAAGAATTGGTGTTTATTATAATTTCCACCAATTGATGCGAATCCTAAAGATAGATCTATGGGCCTTGACCCGCCCCAGTCAGAGAATTTGAACTGCTTTAGTACTTCGATTTTATTTTTGGAGATATTCTAGATGCATTTTGTTAATGTCGATTACCAGGTGTTCAATCCATATGAATGAAATTTTAAACACTTGCGAGTGTATGATTATTGAATAAATGAAATCTTGTGGTCTATTAAAATTATGGAAATGATTGACTACGATAAACTATAAACTCACCAACCTTTTAGTTGACACTATAAAGCATGTTTATTCTCAGGTATGAAAGAAATCTTTCGCTGTGCATTTGCTCACTTTAGAGATATTACTTGGAGTCATTCATGACATATTTCAAAAGACGTTCCGTTTGAGTCGTTGAGTTCATCAAGATTATTATTAAGTCAATTATAGTTGGATATATTATGAAATGGTATGTATGCCTTCAACTTTCGATGTAATGAAAGTTTGTCTTTTAAAAACGAAAGCAATATTTGTAAAATGTATCATATAGAGGTCAAGTACCTCGCGATGTAACCAAATGTAATGTATTCGTCCAGATAAATTTGGACGGGTCACTACAGGTGGTATCAGAGTGGTGGTCTTAGCGAACCAGCTCTTGCATTAATGTGTCTAACTGATAATTGTTTAGATGCATTAGTGAGTCTGGACTTTGACCGTGTCTGCATGTTAAAAGTTTTGCTTATCATTTCGTGTCAAAAATTATCTGCTTATCATTCTTAGGGAATCATTTGCTTATCATTCTTAGTCTAAACACATCTTACTGCATTGATTGCATGAATAGTGTATAGACAAAATTCATATCTTAGCGTATCTGTTACTGTAAACTTTGCCTGACATATTCCGTAAATTCCTCCGTATTCTACGAAATCTTTTATTCTATATATATATATATATATATATATATATATATATATATATATATATATATATATATATATATATATATATATATATATATATATATATATATATATATATTCTATGTAATTAGAATACCATCCGATAGCCGAAAATCATTTCATACCCAAAAACTCTTTACTCAACTGTACGAAATGGAACTCGCCACTAGTTCAAGTTCTTCGGAATCCGACAGCTATTCTGACATGGATGTTCACCTAAGCTCCGGAAGCAGCGTCACCAGAATGAATCAACCAATCAGCCATCCCCAATTCATCTGATGGGTTCGTAGCCTCCTTAATCATTGGAGACAAGAAGAAGGCGATCCTTTCCATCCACCACATTGTCCTCTTGGCGAAGAACCTAAAGCACTTACCGGCGAACCTGTTCGAAACACCATTTTCTCTCTGATTTCCAGAGTATCTCGCCACGATTATATCCTATCTAAAATTCTAAACCTTATTCATCCGTTCGTTTCGACCGACAATCATCCTGGAATAATGGAAGAAGTCAACGAGCTTCGCGCTCGAGTAATCAGTTTAGAAAACATGGTGCAAAACTTACCAGCTTCAGCAACATCACCGGCACCAATAGTACCACCAACAACCCAAGTTTCAACATCACATGCCTCAACATCTCATTCTGTACCTCGAGTATAATCATCGTTCTACATGACGTTCTACATCATTTATCTTCGTTCGACATGGCGATTATATAATCTCTAATGTTTTAGAGATTATGTACTCTAGTTCTAATCGTAAATCAGATGAGATTAATATCATATTAACTCATTAAATCCATGATTACATCTGAAGAGAATATATATGTATATATGTTTCCATAAAGATTGTAATTAAAAATTCTTTCGTACAAACTGTTAATGGTGAAAATATTTTAACGGGTAGGTAATACCCGAGGAATATTTAGATTTCACATTAATAAGATACACTGTACATTCTTCCAATCTGATTCAACAGTTATTTACTATCCTACTTACATCCACAGATATACGAATCCGTTCACCACAAAATAACCATTTTCATTCAATTTCATATTTGGATTTTGACCTATCAGAATTCAATAAGTGGCATAATGAAGAAAACATTGGACAAAATAAAATTTGTTAGAAACAAACAAATTAACTATGACAAATTCTGTTAAGAATCCACGTTAACCAAATCCTAGCTATCTGTTCCTAGCTAACGGTTAATTCCTTATTACATTTTATTTAGCGCAATTTATTTATCGTAATTTTAATTCTCGCAATTTTATTTATCGTCCTTTAATTTTTGTTATTTATTTTACGCACTTTAAATATCGGGACACGTATACAATGTTTTGACATATCATATTGACGTCATCTATATATATTATTTGGAATAACCATAGACACTCTATATGCGTTAATTTTAATATTATATATAGATATAAAACCTAATACATGTAATTTGTTAAATTAATGTTGTTATTATTATTTTAAAATCATTATTTAGAAAATAATACAATTTATTATTGTCACTAATAATATTATTATTATTATCATATTTGTTATTATTATCATTAAATATTATGAAACTTATTAAAAATCATTATCATTATTGTTATTATTATCAATATTACTCATTTATCATTATTAATATTATTATTATTATTATTAATATTTTGGTTTAGTATTAATATAATTATAATTATTAATTATGAATATTATTTATAAAAAGAACCGTAAAATCTGATTTGGAATCAGAATCAATTTCAAGTTCCTTTCAACTTTTATATAATTTTGGATTCTTGTTTAAAATCGATCACGATTAATACATTAAAAGGGTACGATTCCTGTTAGCCATCTTTTTCAGTTTTATTTTTTTATTATAATTCTGTCCTTGAAAATAATTTCTGTCGAGCAACTTGGCTTTATAATTGATGCAATTCAGTGTTAAGTGTTAACAATAAACCCACATTATTAATTAACAACTACAATTATCTTTTACAGAGTCTAAATTGTCGAAATTACAAAAAATATTGAAGAACACCCAGTAGATACCCTGTTCACGCATTTTTAAATCAAATACCTCGAAATCGAGTCCAATTTTAAAATCTATTAATGCAATGTAGTTAGGAGTCTTTCATTTAATCTAACTGCAAAATTTCAAGGTCCAATTTCATCTATCAAGTTCGAATTTCGAAGTCAAAGTTTAGAATTTAAAAGTTAAACGTGTGTTCTAAGTTCAAATTAAAGTCCTATGTGTCTTTTCTGTTGAAATTAATGATTCATAAAGTTTTCATGAATCAATTGCAACACAATTTGTGTTGTAACCTTTGTCTGAAACAGCCTTCAAATCGAAATCAATAAATGAGTTCATATTAGAGTTCTTCGCATTTTATTTTAATCTGCTACTGCTTAGCATAATTTTTTTTTATTCTATAATTGAATTCAAAACAACCATCACCAGGTTGTGTCTGTTTCAATTAAAGAGTCTAAACCAAATCATTTAATTGTTGTTTGTGAGTTGCTTGGTCGATCGAGTTGGAGAAGGAGGGAAAGAAACAGTTAAATAGCCTGTTTACATAAACATAAGATGGGTTTATAACATATAATAAGGAAATTGAGGAATGGTTGGGGGAGTGACAGGTTAGCGGGAGGTCACGGGTTCGAGTCCGGTCTGGCGCATTTCTTTTTAGAAAAACTTCCTAAGGGTATATACACTTTTATCTTAATTCTATTAATATTATTATCATTGTTATTATTAGAAATTGTTATTATGACTAATATGATAGTTATTATTATTATTATTATTACTAATAAAAGTATTAGTTATCACTTATTATTAGTATTACGATTATAGTCACTAATACGAATATTATTATTATTATTATGATTACTAATTTACCATTTTAGTTTATTATGATTATATTTAGGATTATTATTATTATTGTTGTTGTTATAAGAATAATACAAGTTATTATTATTATTTCACTAATATTAGTATTAATATCATTTTTATAAATATTAGTATTATTATTATTATTATTATTATTATTAATATAAGTACCATTTTTAACAATATCATTATTATTATTATTGGTATTATCAATATCAAGAAAGTTATTATTATTAGTAAATTATTATTCTCAATACTATCATATATTTTTTTAACAGATAAATATTTTGTATCTAAAATATAATTATTACATATACTGTAATAATATTAATAGTTAATATACCTATATATCTAACATATTAACATTATGTATATAAATACTTATATATATAATAAAACTAATGATTTTTAAATATAATACTAATTATATATGTAGAGATATATTAATATAACTAAATATATAGATATTAATCATTTTAAGTATATATACAACATAAAAATATATAACATATAATTTAAAATATAATATAAGTATTTGTTTTTAATGGAATTTAGTATAAATTCTATGTAACTAAAAATATAAAAAATTAATACATTCTAATAAAGGAAATTATGAGATTCCATTATGTGTATTAATATATATATACAAATGATATAGGTTCGTGAATCAGAGGCCAACCCTGCATTTGTTCAATATCGTCATATGTATTTTTACTATAAAATACAGTATTGTGAGTTTCATTTGCTCCCTTTTTAAATGCTTTTGCAATATATTTTTGGGACTGAGATTACATGCGATGCTTTTATAAATGTTTTACAAAATATACACAAGTACTTGAAACTACATTCTATGGTTGAATTGTTATACCGGATATCGCCCTTGTTGAACTTGGTAACCTAAGAATTGGTGTTTATTATAATTTCCACCAATTGATGCGAATCCTAAAGATAGATCTATGGGCCTTGACCCGCCCCAGTGAGAGAATTTGAACTGCTTTAGTACTTCGATTTTATTTTTGGGGATATTCTAGATGCATTTTGTTAATGTCGATTACCAGGTGTTCAATCCATCTGAATGAAATTTTAAACACTTGCGAGTGTATGATTATTGAATAAATGAAATCTTGTGGTCTATTAAAATTATGGAAATGATTAACTACGATAAACTATGAACTCACCAACCTTTTAGTTGACACTATAAAGCATGTTTATTCCCAGGTATGAAAGAAATCTTTCGCTGTGCATTTGCTCACTTTAGAGATATTACTTGGAGTCATTCATGACATATTTCAAAAGACATTGCGTTTGAGTCATTGAGTTCATCAAGATTATTATTAAGTCAATTATAGTTTGATATATTATGAAATGGCATGTATGTCGTCAACTTTCGATGTAATGAAAGTTTGTCTTTTAAAAACGAATGCAATGTTTGTAAAATGTATCATATAGAGGTCAAGTACCTCGCGATGTAACCAAATGTAATGTATTTATCCAGATGAATTTGGACGGGTCACTACAGGTGGTATCATAGCGGTGGTCTTAGCGAACCAGCTCTTGCATTAGTGTGTCTAACTGATAATTGTTTAGATGCATTAGTGAGTCTGGACTTTGAGCGTGTCTGCATGTCAAAAGTTTTGCTTATCGTTTCGTGTCAAAAATTACCTGCTTATCATTCTTAGGGAATCATTTGCTTATCATTCTTAGTCTAGACACATCTTACTGCATTGATTGCATGAATAGTGTATAGACAAAATTCATATCTTAGCGTATCTGTTACTGTAAACTTTGCCTGACATATTCCGTAAATTCCTCCGTATTCTACGAAATCTTTTGTTCTATATATATAGATATTCTATGTAATTAGAATACCATCCGATAGCCGAAAATCATTTCATAACCAAAAACTCTTTACTCAATCGTACGAAATGGAACTCGCCACTAGTTCAACTTCTTCGGAATCCGACAGCTATTCCGACATGGATGTTTACCTAAGCTCCGGAAGCAGCGTCACCAGAATGAATCAACCAATCAGCCATCCCCAATTCATCTGATGGGTTCGTAGCCTCCTTAATCATTGGAGACAAGAAGAAGGCGATCCTTTCCATCCACCACATTGTCCTCTTGGCGAAGAACCTAAAGCACTTACCGACGAACCTGTTCGAAACACCATTTTCTCTCTCATTTCCAGAGTATCTCGCCACGATTATATCCTATCTAAAATTCTAAACCTTATTCATCCGTTCGTTTCGACCGACAATCATCCTGGAATAATGGAAGAAGTCAACGAGCTTCGCGCCCGAGTAATCAGTTTAGAAAACATGGTCCAAAACTTACCAGCTTCAGCAACATCACCGGCACCAACAGTACCACCAACAACCCAAGTTTCAACATCACATGCCTCAACATCTCATTCTGTACCTCGAGTATAATCATCATTCTACATGACGTTCTACATCATTTATCTTCGTTCGACATGGCGATTATATAATCTCTAATGTTTTAGAGATTATGTACTCTAGTTCTAATCGTAAATAAGATGAGATTAATATCATATTAACTCATTAAATCCATGATTACATCTGAAGAGAATATATATGTATATATGTTTCCATAAAGATTGTAATTAAAAATTCTTTCATACAAACTGTTAATGGTGAAAATATTTTAACGGGTAGGTAATACCCGAGGAATATTTAGATTTCACATTAATAAGATACACTGTACATTCTTCCAATCTGATTCAACAGTTATTTACTATCCTACTTACATCCACAGATATACGAATCCGTTCACCGCAAAATAACCATTTTCATTCAATTTCATATTTGGATTTTGACCTATCAGAATCTAACAAGTGGCATAAGAAGAAAACATTGGACAAAATAAAATTTGTTAGAAAAAAAAATTAACTATGACAAATTCTGTTAAGAATCCACGTTAACCAAATCCTAGCTAACTGTTCCTAGCTAACTGTTAATTCCTTATTACATTTTATTTAGCGCAATTTATTTATCGTAATTTTAATTCTCGCAATTTTATTTATCGTCCTTTAATTTCTGTTATTTATTTTACGCACTTTAAATATCGGGACACGTATACAATGTTTTGACATATCATATTGACGTCATCTATATATATTATTTGGAATAACCATAGACATTCTATATGCGGTAATGTTAATATTATATATAGATATAAAACCTAATACATGTAATTTGTTAAATTAACATTGTTATTATTATTTTAAAATCATTATTTAGAAAATAATACAATTTATTATTATCACTAATAATATTATTATTATTATTATCATATTTGTTATTATTATCATTAAATATTATGAAACTTATTAAAAATCATTATCGTTATTGTTATTATTATCAATATTACTCATTTATCCTTATTAATATTAATATTATTATTATTATTAATATTTTGGTTTACTATTAATATAATTATAATTATTAATTATGAATATTATTTATAAAAAGAACCGTAAAATCTGATTTGGAATCAGAATCAATTTCAAGTTCCTTTCAACTTTTATATAATTTTGGATTCTTGTTTAAAATCGATCACGATTAATACATTAAAAGGGTACGATTCCTGTTAGCCATCTTTTTCAGTTTTATTTTTTTATTATAATTCTGTCCTTGAAAATAATTTCTGTCGAGCAACTTGGCTTTATAATTGATGCAATTCAGTGTTAAGTGTTAACAATAAACCCACATTATTAATTAACAACTACAATTATCTTTTACAGAGTCTAAATTGTCGAAATTACAAAAAATATTGAAGAACACCCAGTAGATACCCTGTTCACGCATTTTTAAATCAAATACCTCGAAATCGAGTCCAATTTTAAAATCTATTAATGCAGTGTAGTTATGAGTCTTTCATTTAATCTAACTACAAAATTTCAAGGTCCAATTTCATCTATCAAGTTCGAATTTTGAAGTCAAAGTTTAGAATTTAAAAGTCAAACGTGTGTTCTAAGTTCAAATTAAAGTCCTGGGTGTCTTTTCTGTTGAAATTAATGATTCATAAAGTTTTCATGAATCAATTGCAACACAATTTGTGTTGTAACCTTTGTCTGAAACAGCCTTCAAATCGAAATCAATAAATGAGTTCATATTAGAGTTCTTCGCGTTTTATTTTAATCTGCTACTGCTTAGCATAATTTTTTTATTCTATAATTGAATTCAAAACAACCATCACCAGGTTGTGTCTGTTTCAATTAAAGAGTCTAAACCAAATCATTTAATTGTTGTTTGTGAGTTGCCTAGTCGATCGAGTTGGAGAAGGAGGGAAAGAAACAGTTAAATAGCCTGTTTACATAAACATAAGATAGGTTTATAACATATAATAAGGAAATGGAGGAATGGTTGGGGGAGTGATAGGTTAGTATGAGGTCACGGGTTCGAGTCCGGTCTTGCGCATTTCTTTTTAGAAAAACTTTCTAAGGGTATATACACTTTTATCTTAATTCTATTAATATTATTATTATTGTTATTATCATTGTTATTATTAGAAATTTTTATTATGACTAATATGATAGTTGTTATTATTATTATTATTACTAATAAAAGTATTAGTTATCATTTATTATTAGTATTACGATTATAGTCACTAATATGAATAATATTATTATTATTATGATTACTAGTTTACCATTTTAGTTTATTATGATTATATTTAGGATTATTATTATTATTGTTGTTATAAGAATAATACAAGTTATTATTATTATTTCACTAATATTAGTATTAATATCATTTTTATAAATATTAGTATTATTATTATTATTATTAATATAAGTACCATGTTTAACAATATCATTATTATTATTGGTATTATCAATATCAAGAAAGTTATTATTATTAGTAAATTATTATTCTCAATACTATCATATTTTTTTAACAGATAAATATTTTGTATCTAAAATATAATTATTACATATACTGTAATAATATTAATAGTTTATATACCTATATATCTAACATATTAACATTATGTATATAAATACTTATATATATAATAAAACTAATGATTTTTAAATATAATACTAATTATATATGTAGAGATATATTAATATAACTTAATATATAGATATTAATCATTTTAAGTATATATACAACATAAAAATATATAACATATAATTTAAAATATAATATAAGTATTTGTTTTTAATGGAATTTAGTATAAATTCTATATAACTAAAAATATAAAAAATTAATACATTCTAATAAAGGAAATTATGAGATTCCATTATGTGTATTAATATATATACAAATGATATAGGTTCGTGAATCCGAGGCCAACCCTGCATTTGTTCAATATCGTCATATGTATTTTTACTATAAAATACAGTATTGTGAGTTTCATTTGCTCCCTTTTTAAATGCTTTTGCAATATACTTTTGGGACTGAGATTACATGCGCTGCTTTTATAAATGTTTTATAAAATAGACACAAGTGCTTGAAACTACATTCTATGGTTGAATTGTTATACCGAATATCGTCCTTGTTGAACTTGGTAACCTAAGAATTGGTGTTTATTATAATTTCCACCAATTGATGCGAATCCTAAAGATAGATCTATGGGCCTTGACCCGCCCCAGTCAGAGAATTTGAACTGCTTTAGTACTTCGATTTTATTTATGGGGATATTCTAGATGCATTTTGTTAATGTCGGTTACCAGGTGTTCAATCCATATGAATGAAATTTTAAACACTTGCGAGTGTATGATTATTGAATAAATGAAATCTTGTGGTCTATTAAAATTATGGAAATAATTGACTACGATAAACTATGAACTCACCAACCTTTTAGTTGACACTATAAAGCATGTTTATTCTCAGGTATGAAAGAAATCTTTCACTGTGCATTTGCTCACTTTAGAGATATTACTTGGAGTCATTCATGACATATTTCAAAAGACGTTGCGTTTGAGTCGTTGAGTTCATCAAGATTATTATTAAGTCAATTATAGTTGGATATATTATGAAATGGTATGTATGTCGTCAACTTTTGATGTAATGAAAGTTTGTCTTTTAAAAACGAATAAAATGTTTGTAAAATATATCATATAGAGGTCAAGTACCTCGCGATGTAACCAAATGTAATGTATTCGTCCAGATGAATTTGGACGGGTCACTACAGGTGGTATCAGAGCGATGGTCTTAGCGAACCAGATCTTGCATTAGTGTATCTAACTGATAATTGTTTAGATGCATTAGTGAGTCTGGACTTTGACCGTGTCTGCATGTCAAAAGCTTTGCTTATCATTTCGTGTCAAAAATTACCTGCTTATCAATCTTAGGGAATCATTTGCTTCTCATTCTTAGTCTAGACACATCTTACTGCATTGATTGCATGAATAGTGTATAGACAAAATTCATATCTTAGCATATCTGTTAGTGTAAACTTTGCCTGACATATTCCGTAAATTCCTCCGTATTCTACGAAATCTTTTGTTCTATATATATATAGATATTCTATGTAATTAGAATACCATCCGATAGCCGAAAATCATTTCATACCCAAAAACTCTTTACTCAATCGTACAAAATGGAACTCGCCACTAATTCAACTTCTTCGGAATCCGACAGCTATTCCGACATGGATGTTCACCTAAGCTCCGGAAGCAGCGTCACCAGAATGAATCAACCAATCAGCCATCCCCAATTCATTTGATGGGTTCGTAGCCTCCTTAATCATTGGAGACAAGAAGAAGGCGATCCTTTCCATCCACCACATTGTCCTCTTGGCGAAGAATCTAAAGCACTTACCGGCGAACCTGTTCGAAACACCATTTTCTCTCTCATTTCCAGAGTATCTCACCACGATTATATCCTATCTAAAATTCTAAACCTTATTCATCCGTTCGTTTCGACCGACAACCATCCTAGAATAATGGAAGAAGTCAACGAGCTTCGCGCTCGAGTAATCAATTTAGAAAACATGGTGCAAAACTTACCAGCTTCAGCAACATCACCGGCACCAACAGTACCACCAACAACTCAAGTTTCAACATCACATGCCTCAACATCTCATTCTGTACCTCGAGTATAATCATCATTCTACATGACGTTCTACATCATTTATCTTCGTTCGACATGGTGATTATATAATCTCTAATGTTTTAGAGATTATGTAATCTAGTCCTAATCGTAAATCAGATGAGATTAATATCATATTAACTCATTAAATCCATGATTACATCTGAAGAGAATATATATGTATATATGTTTCCATAAAGATTATAATTAAAAATTCATTCGTACAAACTGTTAATGATGAAAATATTTTAACGGGTAGGTAATACCCGAGGAATATTTAGATTTCACATTAATAAGATACACTGTACATTCTTCCAATCTGATTCAACAATTATTTACTATCCTACTTACATCCACAGATATACGAATCCGTTCACCGCAGAATAACCATTTTCATTCAATTTCATATTTGGATTTTGACCAATCAGAATCCAACAAGTGGCATAATGAAGAAAACATTGGACAAAATAAAATTTGTTAGAAACAAAAAAATTAACTATGACAAATTCTGTTAAGAATCCACGTTAACCAAATCCTAGCTAACTGTTCCTAGCTAACTGTTAATTCCTTATTACATTTTATTTAGCGCAATTTATTTATCGTAATTTTAATTCTCGCAATTTTATTTATCGTCCTTTAATTTCTGTTATTTATTTTACGCACTTTAAATATCGGGACACGTATACAATGTTTTGACATATCATATTGACGTCATCTATATATATTATTTGGAATAACCATAGACACTCTATATGCGGTAATGTTAATATTATATATAGATATAAAACCTAATACATGTAATTTGTTAAATTAATGTTGTTATTATTATTTTAAAATCATTATTTAGAAAATAATACAATTTATTATTATCACTAATAATATTATTATTATCATACTTGTTATTATTATCATTAAATATTATGAAACTTATTAAAAATCATTATCATTATTGTTATTATTATCAATATTACTCATTTATCCTTATTAATATTATTATTATTATTATTATTATTATTATTATTAATATTTTGGTTTAGTATTAATATAATTATAATTATTAATTATGAATATTATTTATAAAAGGAACCGTAAAATCTGATTTGGAATCAGAATCAATTTCAAGTTCCTTTCAACTTTTATATAATTTTGGATTCTTGTTTAAAATCGATCACGATTAATACATTAAAAGGGTACGATTCCTGTTAGCCATCTTTTTCAGTTTTATTTTTTTTATTATAATTCTGTCCTTGAAAATAATTTCTGTCGAGCAACTTGGCTTTATAATTGATGCAATTCAGTGTTAAGTGTTAACAATAAACCCACATTATTAATTAACAACTACAATTATCTTTTACAGAGTCTAAATTGTCGAAATTACAAAAAATATAGTAGAACACCCAGTAGATACCCTGTTCACGCATTTTTAAATCAAATACCTCGAAATCGAGTCCAATTTTAAAATCTATTAATGCAGTGTAGTTAGGAGTCTTTCATTTAATCTAACTGCAAAATTTCAAGGTCCAATTTCATCTATCAAGTTCGAATTTTGAAGTCAAAGTTTAGAATTTAAAAGTCAAACGTGTGTTCTAAGTTCAAATTAAAGTCCTGGGTGTCTTTTCTATTGAAATTAATGATTCATAAAGTTTTCATGAATCAATTGCAACACAATTTGTGTTGTAACCTTTGTCTGAAACAGCCTTCAAATCGAAATCAATAAATGAGTTCATATTAGAGTTCTTCGCGTTTTATTTTAATCTGCTACTGCTTAGCATAATTTTTTTTATTCTATAATTGAATTCAAAACAACCATCACCAGGTTGTGTCTGTTTCAATTAAAGAGTCTAAACCAAATCATTTAATTGTTGTTTGTGAGTTGCCTGGTCGATCGAGTTGGAGAAGGAGGGAAAGAAATAGTTAAATAGCCTGTTTACATAAACATAAGATGGGTTTATAACATATAATAAGGAAATGGAGGAATGGTTGGGGGAGTGACAGGTTAGCGGGAGGTCACGGGTTCGAGTCCGGTCTGGCGCATTTCTTTTTAGAAAAACTTCCTAAGGGTATATACACTTTTATCTTAATTCTATTAATATTATTATTATTATTGTTATTATCATTGTTATTATTAAAAATTGTTATTATGACTAATATGATAGTTTTTATTATTATAATTATTACTAATAAAAGTATTAGTTATCATTTATTATTAGTATTACGATTATAGTCACTAATATGAATAATATTATTATTATTATTATGATTACTAATTTACCATTTTAGTTTATTATGATTATATTTAGGATTATTATTATTATTGTTGTTATAAGAATAATATAAGTTATTATTATTATTATTTCACTAATATTAGTATTAATATCATTTTTATAAATATTAGTATTAATATTATTATTATTAATATAAGTACCATTTTTAACAATATCATTATTATTATTGGTATTATCAATATCATGAAAGTTATTATTATTAGTAAATTATTATTCTCAATACTATCATATTTTTTTTAACAGATAAATATTTTGTATATAAAATATAATTATTACATATACTGTAATAATATTAATAGTTTATATACCTATATATCTAACATATTAACATTATGTATATAAATACTTATATATATAATAAAACTAATGATTTTTAAATATAATACTAATTATATACGTAGAGATATATTAATATAACTAAATATATAGATATTAATCATTTTAAGTATATATACAACATAAAATATATATAACATATAATTTAAAATATAATATAAGTATTTGTTTTTAATGGAATTTAGTATAAATTCTATATAACTAAAAATATAAAAAATTAATACATTCTAATAAAGGAAATTATGAGATTCCATTATGTGTATTAATATATATACAAATGATATAGGTTCGTGAATCCGAGGCCAACCCTGCATTTGTTCAATATCGTCATATGTATTTTTACTATAAAATACAGTATTTTGAGTTTCATTTGCTCCCTTTTTAAATGCTTTTGCAATATATTTTTGGGACTGAGAATACATGCGCTGCTTTTATAAATGTTTTACAAAATAGACACAAGTACTTGAAACTACATTCTATGGTTGAATTGTTATACCGGATATCGCCCTTGTTGAACTTGGTAACCTAAGAATTGGTGTTTATTATAATTTCCACCAATTGACGCAAATCCTAAAGATAGATCTATGGGCCTTGACCCGGCCCAGTCAGAGAATTTGAACTGCTTTAGTACTTCGATTTTATTTTTGGGGATATTCTAGATGCATTTTGTTAATGTCGGTTACCAGGTGTTCAATCCATATGAATGAAATTTTAAACACTTGCGAGTGTATGATTATTGAATAAATGAAATCTTGTGGTCTATTAAAATTATGGAAATGATTGACTACGATAAACTATGAACTCACCAACCTTTTAGTTGACACTATAAAGCATGTTTATTCTCAGGTATGAAAGAAATCTTTCGCAGTGCATTTGCTCACTTTAGAGATATTACTTGGAATCATTCATGACATATTTCAAAAGACGTTGCGTTTGAGTCGTTGAGTTCATCAAGATTATTATTAAGTCAATTATAGTTGGATATATTATGAAATGGTATGTATGTCGTCAACTTTCGATGTAATGAAAGTTTGTCTTTTAAAAACGAATACAATGTTTGTAAAATGTATCATATAGAGGTCAAGTACCTCGCGATGTAACCAAATGTAATGTATTCGTCCAAATGAATTTGGACGGGTCACTACAGGTGGTATCAGAGCGGTGGTCTTAGCGAAGCAGCTCTTGCATTAGTGTGTCTAACTGATAATTGTTTAGATGCATTAGTGAGTCTGGACTTTGACCATGTCTGCATGTCAAAAGTTTTGCTTATCATTTCGTGTCAAAAATTACCTGCTTATCATTCTTAGGGAATCATTTGCTTATCATTCTTAGTCTAGACACATCTTACTGCATTGATTGCATGAATAGTGTATTGACAAAATTCATATCTTAGCGTATCTGTTACTGTAAACTTTGCTTGACATATTCCGTAAATTCCTCCGTATTCTATCTTTTGTTCTATATATATATATATATAGATATTCTATGTAATTAGAATACCATCCAATAGCCGAAAATCATTTCATACCCAAAAACTCTTTACTCAATCGTAGGAAATGGAACTCGCCACTAGTTCAAGTTCTTCGGAATTCGACAGCTATTCTGACATGGATGTTCACCTAAGCTCTGGAAGCAGCGTCACCAGAATGAATCAACCAATCAACCATCCCCAATTCATCTGATGGGTTCGTAGCCTCCTTAATCATTGGAGACAAGAAGAAGGCGATCCTTTCCATCCACCACATTGTCCTCTTGGCGAAGAACCTAAAGCACTTACCGGCGAACCTGTTCGAAACACCATTTTCTCTCTCATTTCCAGAGTATCTCGCCACGATTATATCCTATCTAAAATTCTAAACCTTATTCATCCGTTCGTTTCGACCGGCAATCATCCTGGAATAATGGAAGAAGTCAACGAGCTTCGCGCTCGAGTAATCAGTTTAGAAAACATGGTGCAAAACTTACCAGCTTCAGCAACATCACCGGCATCAACAGTACCACCAACAACCCAAGTTTCAACATCACATGCCTCAACATCTCATTCTGTACCTCGAGTATAATCATCGTTCTACATGACGTTCTACATCATTTATCTTCGTTCGACATGGCGATTATATAATCTCTAATGTTTTAGAGATTATGTACTCTAGTTCTAATCGTAAATCAGATGAGATTAATATCATATTAACTCATTAAATCCATGATTACATCTGAAGAGAATATATATGTATATATGTTTCCATAAAGATTGTAATTAAAAATTCTTTCGTACAAACTGTTAATGGTGAAAATATTTTAACGGGTAGGTAATACCCGAGGAATATTTAGATTTCACATTAATAAGATACACTGTACATTCTTCCAATCTGATTCAACAGTTATTTACTATCCTACTTACATCCACAGATATACGAATCCGTTTACCGCAGAATAACCATTTTCATTCAATTTCATATTTAGATTTTGACCTATCAGAATCTAACAAGTGGCATAATGAAGAAAACATTGGACAAAATAAAATTTGTTAGAAACAAACAAATTAACTATGACAAATTCTGTTAAGAATCCACGTTAACCAAATCCTAGTTAACTGTTCCTAGCTAACTGTTAATTCCTTATTACATTTTATTTAGCGCAATTTATTTATCGTAATTTTAATTCTCGCAATTTTATTTATCGTCATTTAATTTCTGTTATTTATTTTACGCACTTTAAATGTCGGGAAACGTATACAATGTTTTGACATATCATATTGACGTCATCTATATATATTATTTGGAATAACCGTATACACTCTATATGCGGTAATGTTGGAGTTAGCTATACAGGGTTGAGGTTTATTCTCAAATAATATATATACTTTGAGTTGTGATAGAGTCTGAGACTTCTATACAATGGGTTACGACATGTATTAATTAATTCGAATATTATATATTAAACTATATATGAATTGTTGAACTACTAATTGTGGACTTCTAACTGTGGACTAATAATATCGGACAATTAAAACGAATTAAAATATTGATTATAACATATGAAACTAAACATTTCTTCAAGTTTGCCACTTGATTTCATCTTAAACCTCATTTATATCTTGACGATTACAATCTGCGTTCAAACCTTTCATGATTCTTGAAAACACCTCAATCGAGAGGATAAACCAACCGCACTTCATCTACGGAAGAAAAGATTGATGCATATAGTTATGCACCTGAAAAATTCTTGGAACCTGAGTAAACATTTAACACGTATATGTGATAGCTCCCTTGGCGTTGTTATTACCAGAAATCGCCGTACAATCCCTTTCCAAATTAGCAAATCTTATCACAGCTCCAGCAAGACAACTTCAACTTTCATATATACGTTATCATTTATTATTAGTATTACGATTATAGTCACTAATATGAATAATATTATTATTATTATGATTACTAATTTACCATTTTAGTTTATTATGATTATATTTAGGATTATTATTATTATTATTGTTGTTATAAGCATAATACAAGTTATTATTATTATTTCACTAATATTAGTATTAATATCATTTTTATAAATATTAGTATTATTATTATTATTAACATAAGTACCATTTTTAACAATATCATTATTATTATTGGTATTATCAATATCAAGAAAGTTATTATTATTAGTAAATTATTATTCCCAATACTATCATATTTTTTTAATAGATAACTATTTTGTATCTAAAATATAATTATTACATATACTGTAATAATATTAATAGTTTATATACCTATATATCTAACATATTAACATTATGTATATAAATACTTGTATATATATAACAAAGCTAATGATTTTTAAAAATAATACTAATTATATATATATAGACATATTAATATAACTAAATATATAGATATTAATCATTTTAAATATATATACAACATAAAAATATATAACATATAATTTAAAATATAATATAAGTATTTGTTTTTAATGGAATTTATTATAAATTCTATATAACTAAAAATATAAAAATTAATACATTCTAATAAAGGAAATTATGAGATTCCGTTATGTGTATTAATATATATACAAATGATATAGGTTCGTGAATCCGAGGCCAACCCTGCATTTGTTCAATGTCGTCATTTGTATTTTTACTATAAAATACAGTATTGTGAGTTTCATTTGCTCCCTTTTTAAATGCTTTTGCAATATATTTTTGGGACTGAGAATACATGCGCTACTTTTATAAATGTTTTACAAAATAGACACAAGTACTTGAAACTACATTCTATGGTTGAATTGTTATACCGGGTATCGCCCTTGTTGAACTTGGTAACCTAATAATTGGTGTTTATTATAATTGCCACCAATTGACGCGAATCCTAAAGATAGATCTATGGGCCTTGACCCGCCCTAGTCAGAGAATTTGAACTGCTTTAGTACTTTGATTTTATTTTTAGGGATATTCTAGATGCATTTTGTTAATGTCAGTTACCAGGTGTTCAATCCATATGAATGAAATTTTAAACACTTACGAGTGTATGATTATTGAATAAATGAAATCTTGTGGTCTATTAAAATTATGGAAATGATTGACTACGATAAACTAATGAACTCACCAACCTTTTGGTTGACACTTTAAAGCATGTTTATTCTCAGGTATGAAAGAAATCTTCCGCTGTACATTTGCTCACTTTAGAGATATTACTTGGAGTCATTCATGACATATTTCAAAAGACGTTGCATTCGAGTCGTTGAGTTCATCAAGATTATTATTAAGTCAATTATAGTTGGATATATTATGAAATGGTATGCATGCTGTCGACTTTCGATGTAATGAAAGTTTGTCTTTTAAAAACGAATGCAATGTTTGTAAAATGTATCATATAGAGGCCAAGTACCTCGCGATGTAACCAAATTTAATGTATTCGTCCAGATGAATTAGGACGGGTCACTACAATGTCGATGTTTACTGCCAAAAGCTTGCAGATTGTATCCCTAACGTTATCGCTCAGGCTGGTACCAATCTGGATCCGTTGTTCCGGATGTTTAAGGTTCGGGTATATATACCCGTCATCATGCATTATTATGTCATCGGTACCCTAGAATATTTGCAAGCATTCAGCCTGTTCCAGCTCTTGCGTACGGATTTTTGCTATGCCGGCTAAAGTTGGAAATTTCAACATGACGTGTACAGTTGATTGCTCCAAACATTTGCATGGAGTTATGTTCAAGTATGACATTGTACCTGGATTCAGTTTTAATAATAGAAAACTCGATTTTGGTAGTGCTTTGCAAAGGTAGCTTCCCGAGTACCACTTTCAACGTGATGGAACCAACTGGCCACGTGGTTGTGCTGTTGAATCCTGCCAATGACGAGGTTGCAAACCTTTTTAGTCTGCGAACGTCCTCCGGTAGCAGCAAAAAGAAATGTTCGAACATGACCTCTGCCCCTGCACCGGTGTCCATGTAGATTCGACCGATTTGGTAGTTTGAAATGTGTGCTCTAATAATGATTAGATCGTATGAAGGGTTGATATCTATAATTAATGATGGTAAAATGATAGGTTCGTGCTTCCATTCATCTAACGTCCTTGTTTTTCGTCTTTGACCCCCGATCCAGGAGTGAATCATGTACAAATCGGCCTTTGTTGTGTTATTTTGATTTGTTTCTTCATCATCTAGCTCGTTAAGGTAAAGAGCGGTTAATTCCGTACCTTTAGATAGCGCCATTTGATCAAAACTTAATTGTAATTAGTCGATTTTAAACTTAGATTTGAGTGCTTGATTTGGGGAAAAGAATTGATCAAATTGTTTAACTCCAATAATTGTGCAAACCTCGATTTGAAATCTGGATTTCAAGGGCGTAAAACAAACAATGGGATTAATCTTAGTTGATTAGATCAAATAAGTTAATATCTTAAGCGAAAGTTAACTCCGATATCAATCGGAATCTCTATCGGAGTTGTATATTCAGCTGGAAAATGCTACATTAAGAATTTAGAGGAGAGTAGCATCAATGCATCCAGTGTTGTATAATGAATGACCCTGCAGGTGTATTTATAGATGTTTTGAGGGAATGATGATGTGGCACATGTCCCTTTCATGGTAATAACAAATCTTCACCAGATCCAAGGGCTGATGTGGCACCTGTCCCTTTCATTGGCATAACAAACAGATCCTAACAAACTTTCCTAGATTCGTGGGCTAATGTGGTGTACAGCCTATTTGTGTGTTTGCTCCAGGATGGTATGCTTGTTCCGAGACCAAGTGATTGTTCTGGGACCAAATGTTTGCTCTGGAATGGTATAGTTATTCCGGGAAGATGTGGTTTGTAAGTAACTAGGGGGGGTGAATAGTTACTTGATATGTTTTTAACACTTTTTCGATTGATCACCAAATTCGATTAACTATGATCAACCAACTCAACTCAAACTTGATGTGTGTGGTATGTATGTTCAAATGATGAATAAAGTAATTTAAAGAACACAGACACAAGGGTTTATAGTGGTTCGGATGGATGTTAACTAATCCACCTTAATCCACTCCCTGATTACACTAACTGAGATTTCTTGCTTCACTAAGCACTTTTCTCCAAACCCGGTGGAGATTCGATTTACAAGTCTTCAGCTTCTTTGGTAGACAACAACCTAATCTTTCTATCCCTTTGAAAGATAAACTCAAAACTAGATCAACTTGTCTTCACCTTGGACAAGTATTAATCTCCAAATAAGATTAATCAACTTCCTAAGTCCTTTTAAGGAAGTAGTTCACTAAGCTAGCCTATGCTTCTACTAATTGAAGTTACAAGACTTATACAATTTGTAATGATGATCCTAAGACAATACTAGGACATACATTACATTAAGTAAACTCACAAGATAAATGATTTTGATTAGTAAGTTTACAACAACCAAATTCTATATCTATAAGAACATAGAATCTTCTCTTGCTTGATCACATTTGTAGTATTTAGAGCTCTTGTGATCTCTGGAAATAAGCTTTTGAAATATGCAAGAGGGTCAACTTCAAATGCTCTTCAATGCTTGCCTTTTATAGTGAGATTCAAAAAATAGCGTTATCACACGATTGCCAGCACGGTCGACCATGGTTCGATCGCGCGTGCTCCAGTCCAAAATATGTATTCATTGTATAGCAGTTTGACTCAGATTTGAACACCACATTTTGGAACCTTTGCTCCATCTAGCACCTGCAAAAGCAACCCAACATCCTACACAAGTACTATATGCATTAAGTGTGTGGGATTTGGTCTTATTGAGTGAAAGTGACATCACACTCTAAGAGTGGTAAACCCAACATTCTTGGAGAAGTGTCTTGATTGATATTTTGGGAAATCTCAGTTTGGTCAAGACTTAGTTAGCCATATTAATGCATTTGGTTCAATCCTAAAGACTAGTCAATATGTCATTAACATCCGAGTTTCAATTAATCACAAGTCATATTCATTTTAAGATTAAGTAGAGATTAATTGAATGATGTCTTTCTAAAATAATCATTAAGTGTGTAAAGACATCAATGTTAAGTCATACTTGGGTAAGTAATCATAACTTGTTACTTAAACAAGACCAAATAGACAATTGACCATTATTCCTTTCTGAACCATTTTACACTTAATTTATTAGAGTAAACTAGTTACTTGAATCCTAGTATTCTAACTAGTAGCACATGTCATACCCCGTCCAAATTTTCCTGAACGAATACAATAACATATGGTACCATTGCGATGAACGGACCTCTTTATGCCATGAACGACTCCATGTAATATGAGCAAATGCACAGCGAAAGATTTCTTTCATACCTGAGAATAAACATGCTTTCAAGAGTCAACCAAAAGGTTGGTGAGTTCATAGGTTTATCATAAAACAATAAAATTTATCATTTTGATATACCACAAGATTTAAATGCTGCATGGTACAAATGGGCCCGAATCATATACCCACATGTAATATACATGCGATATCTTTTAAATACAGTACACCTTTCTCGTGTACGAAATCCTTTTTCATAAATCTTAGTAACCGTACACATATCTTGTGCACAAAAATAACATACACATAACATGTGTATAAAATCATTCTCTCGATACATAACATTCACTTTTCATTGCTTTCATAGCTTGGCTTGGTAACCGACCTTAACATATAATGCGCATAATAATATCCCCAAAACAGAACATCTCGTCTGTATAATAATCATATAATCTTCGAAGTACTAAACACTACGCCCACTAGCCCTTCCGTCTAGTGAACATTCTGGGTGGGGGTGTTAAACTCGGTAGCTACCTTTAGGATTCGCGTGAATTAGTAGATCGGTTTACTAATTCTTAGGTTACCAAGCAAAAATAATCAGGGGAAAAATATTCATATCAATTGTGGCAATTATCACGTCCACATAATTCATTCGAGGAATATTTTGCTTGTGTCTATCTCGTCAAACATTTATAAAAGCATTTCATATATTCGCAGTTCAAAATGTATTTCAAAAGCATTTAATAAAGCAGTTGTAAAAGTAGCGCATGTATTCTCAGTCCCAAAAATGTAAAGAGTAAAAGGGAATCAAATGAACTCACGCATATAAATATTGTAAAACAGTTAATAAAGCATTTGCATGTATTCTTAGCCCAAAAATGTAATGAGTAAAAAGGGAGCAAATGAACTCACCTAATGTATTTTGTAGTAAAAATACATATGACTATATTGAACAATGCAGGGTTGGCCTCGGATTCACGAACCTATATCATTTATATATATTAACACATGTAATTTTAATCGAATAATTTATATATTATTTGTGATATACTTGTTATTTTGATAAATTATATATTATATGTATTAAATATAATTTTATGAAATTAATTGTTAATTGGTAAAATAATATTAATAATAGTAAATAAAATGTTTAGTGATAATACTTAAAATAGCTATAGTAATAAAGATAGTTTTAATGATAATAAAATGATAACTTAAATAATGCTAATAATAATAAAAATAAAAATATTGATTTTTAATAAAAATAATAATTTTAATAAAAATGATAAAAATAATAATTAGAAGTGATAATATTAACAATGATAGTTTTAATAATAATAATAATAATAATAATAATAATAATAATAATAATAATAATAATAATAATAATAATAATAATAATAATAATAATAATAATAATAATAATAATAATAATGAGTAATATGTTAACTACCTCAAAGAATAAGTTCCAAAATAAGTGCCCTTGCCCGGGCTCGAACCCGCGACCTCTCGATTAACATAAACACCCTTAACCATGCTTCCGTTTTTATATTTCTGTTTTTAACTACCCCGTATTTAAAATATAACCTATATCTAATATACTTCATCTTCTACAACTCAATCATCATCATTCTTTTCAAACTACTAGGAACAGACAATTAAACTTCGGCCTAAATTAAAAGGCTGGAAGGAGTGGACAATTAACAGCCCAAGAGGTAATTAAATCTGGCCCAAATTAATTAAACCTTTTCTTATGCTATTGGGTTTTTGGTACAGCTCGATCACGCAGGAACATAACAACAAACGTAGCAGTAAAATAGTGGAGGGTTTCGAGGGTTGGTTTGTGGGTTTTGGATTCGAACAGAAGCAGTGTAATAGCAGTTCATCATCGTTGTCTAATCATCATACGCGTATCATCTTTGATCATCTTTTACAACATCACAACGGGTTTCATGATTTTCACCATATCCTCAACATCACGACATCATGGTTTCTTTATCATCATCATCATCATATTTATTAACATCATCACCTCCAGGATCATTTTCATCATATTCCACTATATATCCATATTATCATCATCACTATCTTCCTAATCACCTATCATCTATCTATAATCACGCATTATATCATATTTATCATTCATATCATCATGTTCATCATTTTTCATCATCATCTAATTACTATTGTTGGAAACGAAACAGAAAAGGAGAAAATGAGTTCACGGTTCAAAAGAGAGGAGAAATAAACGTGGTGGCCCAACAAAGAAAGAATCCAATATTCAAAGTGCAAGTTGTCAATTTGTATTTGGAAATAATTGCGTATCCGTTTCATTTCTATGGCTGTCCCCATCAATTTAACTTTTTCATTATCATAAATTATTCATCAACTCCAAGCTTGTCTCGTGTACCCATCATCGTTGATTTAGAAACACATGTAAACACGCAGCAGCAGGAGTAGAAGGCAGGAACAAAAACAGAAAAACATTGCAGCATGTATACGGTGGTTTTCAGGCTGTCTTTCAGTCGGAACAGGAAGTATTTGAACAATGTTTTCGAACAGAAAATAGGAGAATAGATGAAGCAGTTGCAGTAGGTTTCATGGTGATTCTCGAATGGAAACATGAAGAAGTAGCGAGGAGAAAGGGATGGTGGGTTGCATTCCTTCATCATATATAAAGTTATATCACCATTATCATCATTCTTTTCGCGTAATATTATTAATGCAACAAGTCCATCACTCGAACAAAACATAAACTCTCAAATGACACGAACGAGTTTGTAGTCCCACTCGGTGATCTAACCGTAGCTTCAACATAATGACGTATAAAATGAAACAACTCTGATTTCTCGTGTTCGTTAAGTTGAGTCCCGAGATCACAAATAAGGAAGGGTGAATTCATAGTTAAGTGCCAAGATTTCGAAAGGGTGTGTAGGTGAGTTGTGATGGGAACTAATGGTGCGAATAATAACCAAGGTACGATGTCGAATATATGAAAGGTGCAAGGTGCTTGTGAAAGGTGCTTGTTTCCAATCAATGGTGACCCCAAGGTGAAGCAATTTACTGAGAGATTAGATGAGATTGTTTGGAGATAGGACAATAGCCAAAGCTTCATTCAACTTATCTCAAAAGTGTGATTATGAATATATGATTAATTATTTCAACTAGCACGTTGTTACAATCAATGTGACATAAAAGTATTAATATATTAAAACTAAAAACGCATTAAGTCTAAATTATTATCTCAATAATAAAACGTGTGGAAAGAAACCAAGCCGCCTAAAGATATTTAGTTTGCGTATATGTAAATCAGTAAGTGGAGTCTTTGGTCCCATACTAAACCTTAATATATATATATATATATATATATATATATATATATATATATATATATATATACATATCATATGGGGTCATGTAAAACTAAAAGATGGGCACTAGTTATCTTGTGAACGATGCATGTGAGTATGCATATATATTTTATTTTGAAGACTAAAAATAGTAACAACTTTAGTGATAGTGTTGTCAAATAAACAAAACAGAAAACTGATTCTAGTGTTTCAAATTCATGTATGTAGGGTATATATATATATATATATATATATATATATATATATATATATATATATATATATATATATATATATATATAATAGTAATAATAATAATAATAATAATCAATATTAATAATAATAATAACTCAAATGTAAACCGTGTGGTAAGACTTTCCAACTTTAAATTGTTGGTAGCTTGTGTTGATAATTCTTAACCCTTGAAAACTGGGTCAATAAATATAGTCTGTCACTTGGTTTTGGTTCCAAATAATATATACCGAGTATTAAAATTTAAGGTAGTAAATAAATATATATATATATATATATATATACACATATATTTATTTATTTTATTTATTTTATTTATTTATTTATTTTTTTAGCAAATCTTATGTTTACATAGTTCATTTAAAAATATAAGTTTATTCTTAAATCCATATAGGTTCATATTAAATTTGCTTAATGACAAGTCTTACTATATCGTAATTTATTTTACATAATTAGTTTAAAACGATTTAATCGTATATTATTATTTCAAGTTATTTTTCAAATCATTATATATACATATAATTAAATATATATGAATATATCTAAACTGGTTGTTCGTGAATCGTTGGGAACAATCGAAGGTCAAATGAAAATGAACAGTTCAAACTTTTTGAGACTTCAACATTACAGACTTTGCTTATCGTGTCGGAAACATATAAAGATTAAGTTTAAATTTGGTCGAAAATTTCCGGGTTGTCACAGTACCTACCCGTTAAAGAAATTTCGTCCCGAAATTTGAGTAAGGTCGTCATGGTTAACCATAAAAATGTTTTCATGACGAATATGAGTTGATAATTAAAGTTTCATCATTACTGAGTATTGTGGATAAAACGATTCGGTTACCTGAAGCGTATGGATGAAGCTATCACTAAGTAGTGAAATGAGAAGGTCAAGTTTCATCATAACTTTTGACTAGTCATGGTTGAATTTAGAAAATAAGGTGCGTCTTAACTTTTGACGTTGTCTTGGTTGAATTCCGAAATTCAAGGGATTTAAAAGAAAATCTTCGAAATCTATAAGATTTGATTCTTCGAGATTTATGGAATTTAAGATCTCTTTAATTAAATGCGACTATCTGTCTCGATTGTTTTGTCTGGTATTTTCACTAATGAACTTCTTCCGTTCCATTATTCTCACCATTCCTATAATTTCTTTCTTATTTCATACATCCAAAAGATTAGGAAAATGTTTAATCCAGTTCTAATCCTTGATATTTTACTAATTATCATTTCTGTCATCCTTCTTTTCAATCTTCCATCAGAAAAATCTGTTTACTTTTACTATTACCTTGGGGTAATACTATTCTTAATTCTACCGTGTATTTATATTGCTATTCGTATAAATATCCACAGTTTGTAACCTCCGTGTTGTTATTGGGCTTTATATTTTCTCTTATATTTTGGAGCTCTTTGCCTTTTTATTCTCTTCTTGACCTCTAGTAAAGCGAGTAATGGTCCAGAATTCGTAGATATGAAGTTTCGAATGAACTTAATGTTCCAAACAAGAAAGAACGTAATCGCACGATTTGATTTGTCAAATTACCAGTATCACTGAGAATAGAACTATCAAGAATATATTTTCTTGATATGTTTAGAAGTTTAGCAAAATAAAAGAGTTATGTAGCATGACACATGATGATGGTATGATCTACTGTGAACCATCATCACGTTTCATTAGAAACTCAGCATGACTTACTTTAATATAATCACGTTGGCCAAGCGTCATTATATTATACTAACCCATGCTTCAATTCCCAACACTTCTCCACAATTCATTCATAATTTATACTTAGATTTTACAGAAGTTTCCAATATAATGGAATACAGAAAACACGAAGAGATAGATAATTTCGGACAAGATTATTTATGAAAATATCTTCAGAAATATCGAAGATATTTATGATGAAATTTTGGAATAGCAAAGTTCGAAAGTTGATGAAGAAAGATTTTCCGCAAGATTTTAACATGACTTCGAAGCAAGATATTCTCTAAAGATTTCATCAGATCCAGAATTACTTGGATTCTTTGAATATAGGGTTTGGTCCTTGTATTTGTCCTTGGTCTCCTTCATGGTTAGCTCAATTCGTTTTTCAGTACCAAATTTTCTATCGAGCGTTCCCAACACTCCATTCTTTATCATCAAATCTTGACCGTTTAGACCATCTACAATTTTTCTGTTTCCTCTGCATTTAATGCTACGATATCTGAATCATCGGTTATCAATTCGAGGGTTTCAAGAGGATTATGTTTTTAGATGATTAAACGCTGTTGGTAATATGGTGGAATATAAAAGGTTCTCTGGTAACAATAAATGAGCACGCATATATATCAAGGTTATAATAAGGTTGTTTCGAATGAAAAGTCGAAGTTGACTTGCTGGAGCTGTGACAAAATTTGCTACTTTGAAAAGGGATTGCAAAGTTATTTTGGGTAATATTAACACTAAAGGAATTAGCACAGCTACGTGTTAATCGTTTACTCATTTTTCGTGAGTTTTTCGGGTGCATAACTATATGCATAAATCTTTCCTTCCGTAGATGAAGTGTGGTTGGTTCATCCTCTCGATTGAGGTGTTTTCAAGAATCATGAAATGTTTGAATGAAGATTGAAATCGTCAAGATACAAATGAGGTTTAAGATGAAATCAAGTGGCAAGCTTGAGGAAATATTTAACTGTAGTAGATGAAATTTATTTACGATCTTTTAAGTCAAAAAGTGTTGTAATTAATATTTCCTACTCTTTTAATACTTTTAAATTATCCAATGATAGTAGTCCAATAGTCCAATAGTTCAACCAAAACTAGTATATTATAAGGATATAGTCATATAGGAATAGTTAGCTAGGAACAGTCAGCTAGGATTTGGTTAGAATAGGTTTAAAATTTTACGTAGTTAATTAATTGGGTGCTAATCAATTTTATTTTGTTCATTATTTTCTTCATTATGCCACTTGTCAAATCTTGACTTGGATTTTGATCGGCAGAAACTCGTATATGAAATTGAATTGGAATGAAAATGGTTATTCTGTGTTGAACGGATTCGTATATCTGTGGACGTAAGCAGGATAGTAAATGACTGTTGAATTAGATTTGAAAAAATGTACATTATACTTATTAATGTAAAATCTAAATATTCCTCGGGTATTACCTACCCGTTAAAATATTTTCACCATTAACAGTTTGTACGAAAGAATTTTTAATTACAATCTTTATGAAAAAATATATATACTTATATATTTTCTTCAGATGTAATCATGGGTTTAATGAGTTAATATTATATTAAACTCATTTGATTTACTGTTAGAACAAGAATATATAATCTCTAAAACATTAGAGATTACATAATCATCATGAAGAACGAAGATGTATAACGTCATGTAGAACGATGATTATACTCGAGGTACAGAATGAGATATTGAGGCATGTGATGTTGATGTTGTTGTTGGTGGAACTGGTGTTGCCAGTGCTATTGCTGAAGCTGGTAGGTTTTGCACAACGTTTTCCAAATTGATTACTCGAGCGCGAAGTTCGTCGACTTCTTATATTATTCCGGGATGATTGTCGATCGGAACGAGCGGATGAATAAGGTTTAGAATTTTAGATAGAATATAATCATGGCTAGATGTTCTGGAAATGAGGGTGAAAATGGTGTTTCGGATTGGTTCGTCGGTAAGTGCTTCAGGTTCATCGCCAAGAAGGAAATTTGGTTGATGGAAAATATCGCCTTCTTCTCATTTCCATTGGTTAAGTTGACTACGAACTTATCCCAATTCATCCAGGATAGGTGATGGCTAATTGGTTAATCCATTCTGGTTACACTACTTTCGGAGCTCAGGTGAATATTCATATCGTAATAGTTGTCAGAATTCGAGAAATTCGAACTGGTTGAGGGATTCATCTCGTACAATCAGATGAAGAATTTTCGATAGGAAATAGATTATAGGATGTAGATTAGTACCCTGCAATACATAATTTACATATGCATATATAATACTAAAATCCCATAAGTTATGGAGGAATCTACAGAAAATGTCAGGCAAAGTTTACAATAACAGATACGCTAAGATATAAATTAGCAGATATGTTAAGATATGAATTTTGTCTATACACTAATCATGCAATCAATGCAATAAGATGTGTCTAGACTAAGGATGATAAGCAAGTGATTCTCTAAGAATGATAAGCAGGTAATTTTTGACACGAAATGATAAGAAAAACTTTTGACATGCAGACACGGTCGAAGTCCAGACTCACTAATGCATCTAAACAGCTATCAGTTAGACACACTAATGCAAGACCTGGTTCGCTAAGACCACCGCTCTGATACCACATGTCATACCCCGTCCAAATTTTCCTGAACGAATACAATAACATATGGTACCATTGCGATGAACGGACCTCTATATGCCATGAACGACTCCATGTAATATGAGCAAATGCACAGTGGAAGATTTCTTTCATACCTGAGAATAAACATGCTTTCAAGAGTCAACCAAAAGGTTGGTGAGTTCATAGGTTTATCATAAAACAATAAAATTTATCATTTTGATAGACCACAAGATTTAAATGCTGCATGGTACAAATGGGCCCGAATCATATACCCACCTGTAATGTACATGCGATATCTTTTAAATACAGTACACCTTTCTCGTGTACGAAATCCTTTTTCATAAATCTTAGTAACCGTACACATATCTTGTGCACAAAAATAACATACACATAACATGTGTATAAAATCATTCTCTCGATACATAACATTCACTTTTCATTGCTTTCATAGCTTGGCTTGGTAACCGACCTTAACATATAATGCGCATAATAATATCCCCAAAACAGAACATCTCGTCTGTATAATAATCATATAATCTTCGAAGTACTAAACACTACACCCACTAGCCCTTCCGTCTAGTGAACATTCTGGGTGGGGGTGTTAAACCCGGTAGCTACCTTTAGGATTCGCGTGAATTAGTAGATCGGTTTACTAATTCTTAGGTTACCAAGCAAAAATAATCAGGGGAAAAATATTCATATCAATTGTGGCAATTATCACGTCCACATAATTCATTCGAGGAATGTTTTGCTTGTGTCTATCTCGTCAAACATTTATAAAAGCATTTCATATATTCGCAGTTCAAAATGTATTTCAAAAGCATTTAATAAAGCAGTTGTAAAAGTAGCGCATGTATTCTCAGTCCCAAAAATGTAAAGAGTAAAAGGGAATCAAATGAACTCACGCATATAAATATTGTAAAACAGTTAATAAAGCATTTGCATGTATTCTTAGCCCAAAAATGTAATGAGTAAAAAGGGAGCAAATGAACTCACCTAATGTATTTTGTAGTAAAAATACATATGACTATATTGAACAATGCAGGGTTGGCCTCGGATTCACGAACCTATATCATTTATATATATTAACACATGTAATTTTAATCGAATAATTTATATATTATTTGTGATATACTTGTTATTTTGATAAATTATATATTATATGTATTAAATATAATTTTATGAAATTAATTGTTAATTGGTAAAATAATATTAATAATAGTAAATAAAATGTTTAGTGATAATACTTAAAATAGCTATAGTAATAAAGATAGTTTTAATGATAATAAAATGATAACTTAAATAATGCTAATAATAATAAAAATAAAAATATTGATTTTTAATAAAAATAATAATTTTAATAAAAATGATAAAAATAATAATTAGAAGTGATAATATTAACAATGATAGTTTTAATAATAATAATAATAATAATAATAATAATAATAATAATAATAATAATAATAATAATAATAATAATAATAATAATAATAATAATAATAATAATAATAATAATAATGAGTAATATGTTAACTACCTCAAAGAATAAGTTCCAAAATAAGTGCCCTTGCCCGGGCTCGAACCCGCGACCTCTCGATTAACATAAACACCCTTAACCATGCTTCCGTTTTTATATTTCTGTTTTTAACTACCCCGTATTTAAAATATAACCTATATCTAATATACTTCATCTTCTACAACTCAATCATCATCATTCTTTTCAAACTACTAGGAACAGACAATTAAACTTCGGCCTAAATTAAAAGGCTGGAAGGAGTGGACAATTAACAGCCCAAGAGGTAATTAAATCTGGCCCAAATTAATTAAACCTTTTCTTATGCTATTGGGTTTTTGGTACAGCTCGATCACGCAGGAACATAACAACAAACGTAGCAGTAAAATAGTGGAGGGTTTCGAGGGTTGGTTTGTGGGTTTTGGATTCGAACAGAAGCAGTGTAATAGCAGTTCATCATCGTTGTCTAATCATCATACGCGTATCATCTTTGATCATCTTTTACAACATCACAACGGGTTTCATGATTTTCACCATATCCTCAACATCACGACATCATGGTTTCTTTATCATCATCATCATCATATTTATTAACATCATCACCTCCAGGATCATTTTCATCATATTCCACTATATATCCATATTATCATCATCACTATCTTCCTAATCACCTATCATCTATCTATAATCACGCATTATATCATATTTATCATTCATATCATCATGTTCATCGTTTTTCATCATCATCTAATTACTATTGTTGGAAACGAAACAGAAAAGGAGAAAATGAGTTCACGGTTCAAAAGAGAGGAGAAATAAACGTGGTGGCCCAACAAAGAAAGAATCCAATATTCAAAGTGCAAGTTGTCAATTTGTATTTGGAAATAATTGAGTATCCGTTTCATTTCTATGGCTGTCCCCATCAATTTAACTTTTTCATTATCATAAATTATTCATCAACTCCAAGCTTGTCTCGTGTACCCATCATCTTTGATTTAGAAACACATGTAAACACGCAGCAGCAGGAGTAGAAGGCAGGAACAAAAACAGAAAAACATTGCAGCATGTATACGGTGGTTTTCAGGCTGTCTTTCAGTCGGAACAGGAAGTATTTGAACAATGTTTTCGAACAGAAAATAGGAGAATAGATGAAGCAGTTGCAGTAGGTTTCATGGTGATTCTCGAATGGAAACATGAAGAAGTAGCGAGGAGAAAGGGATGGTGAGTTGCATTCCTTCATCATATATAAAGTTATATCACCATTATCATCATTCTTTTGGCGTAATATTATTAATGCAACAAGTCCATCACTCGAACAAAACATAAACTCTCAAATGGCACGAACGAGTTTGTAGTCCCACTCGGTGATCTAACCGTAGCTTCAACATAATGACGTATAAAATGAAACAACTCTGATTTCTCGTGTTCGTTAAGTTGAGTCCCGAGATCACAAATAAGGAAGGGTGAATTCATAGTTAAGTGCCAAGATTTCGAAAGGGTGTGTAGGTGAGTTGTGATGGGAACTAATGGTGCGAATAATAACCAAGGTACGATGTCGAATATATGAAAGGTGCAAGGTGCTTGTGAAAGGTGCTTGTTTCCAATCAATGGTGACCCCAAGGTGAAGCAATTTACTGAGAGATTAGATGAGATTGTTTGGAGATAGGACAATAGCCAAAGCTTCATTCAACTTATCTCAAAAGTGTGATTATGAATATATGATTAATTATTTCAACTAGTACGTTGTTACAATCAATGTGACATAAAAGTATTAATATATTAAAACTAAAAACGCATTAAGTCTAAATTATTATCTCAATAATAAAACGTGTGGAAAGAAACCAAGCCGCCTAAAGATATTTAGTTTGCGTATATGTAAATCAGTAAGTGGAGTCTTTGGTCCCATACTAAAACTTAATATATATATATAATATATATATATATATATATATATATATATATATATATATATATATATATATACATATCATATGGGGTCATGTAAAACTAAAAGATGGGCACTAGTTATCTTGTGAACGATGCATGTGAGTATGCATATATATTTTATTTTGAAGACTAAAAATAGTAACAACTTTAGTGATAGTGTTGTCAAATAAACAAAACAGAAAACTGATTCTAGTGTTTCAAATTCATGTATGTAGGGTATATATATATATATATATATATATATATATATATATATATATATATATATATATATATAATAGTAATAATAATAATAATCAATATTAATAATAATAATAACTCAAATGTAAACCGTGTGGTAAGACTTTCCAACTTTAAATTGTTGGTAGCTTGTGTTGATAATTCTTAACCCTTGAAAACTGGGTCAATAAATATAGTCTGTCACTTGGTTTTGGTTCCAAATAATATATACCGAGTATTAAAATTTAAGGTAGTAAATATATATATATATATATATATATATATATATATATATATATATATATATATATATATATACACATATATTTATTTATTTTTATTTATTTTATTTATTTATTTCTTTTTTTTAGCAAATCTTATGTTTACATAGTTCATTTACAAATATAAGTTTATTCTTAAATCCATATAGGTTCATATTAAATTTGCTTAATGACAAGTCTTACTATATCGTAATTTATTTTACATAATTAGTTTAAAACGATTTAATCGTATATTATTATTTCAAGTTATTTTCCAAATCATTATATATACATATAATTAAATATATATGAATATATCTAAACTGGTTATTCGTGAATCGTTGGGAACAATCGAAGGTCAAATGAAAATGAACAGTTCAAACTTTTTGAGACTTCAACATTACAGACTTTGCTTATCGTGTCAGAAACATATAAAGATTAAGTTTAAATTTGGTCGAAAATTTCCGGGTTGTCACAGCACATAGCAAGCATGTTAACCAAGTTGGCAAATTAATGAGTACTAAACATATTAGCAAGTAGCAAGTAATACTTACACATAGCAAGAGATAGTTATTCTAAAATTAATCATATAGATATTTGCACAACATTATAGTTTAAGCTTTTAGCAAGCTTACTTGAAATATAACTAATTACATGATTAATGTGTAAGCAAACATTAATGTCCAACACATGTACAAGGGAAGAGCAATCTCTAGTTGGGACTTGGTGACCATCCTAAATGTATCTAAGTGTATTTTAGGATTACAAGTCTTTACTATTTACACTTGAAAGCATTGTTCTTCATTTAGCCTTAATTAATCACTAAGTCATCTTTAATTGTAATTAATGTTCTAGTGACATTAGCTTAAGTGTGTTGATACTTGGTGATCATACAAAGGATATCTGGATAACTTTTAAGATCACAAGTGGTTTAACACTTATGTGTTATACCTAATCTTGGTTAATTTGTCATTAAGATGTTATTAAACGTAATTAACCAAGATTAGTGTTTTTATCACCAAGACTCAATTGAGTATGGAATGGACGTCTATTCTAAGCGTATTGAAATTTTTTTCATGAATTATAGATGTCGGAAACTAGTCAAATTAAATTTGGTCAAAAATGGTGACAGAGAAAACTGCGGTCACACTGCGGCTGACCATGATGGTGACCGTGCAACTTGTTTTCACAAAACTGCGTTGCAATTCAGTCTGGGCTTCTACGGCTTGGTATGCGGTCGACCGTACCTTGACCGTGTATTTTGCTGACCTTTATTTTCATTCTTTAAGTTTTGTTTGACTTGGTCATTTGCAAGATCAAGTATGGATTAGTGACCTTGCGTGTTTTATGTTAAGATGTCGATCATCACTTATGCATATGTATGTGTCATCATTAAAACATAATCTTTGGTTAAGCATCATACTTAACTTTTTCGTATAGTCCATTAACCAACATTCAACCAACATTCTCCCCCTTTTTGATGATGACAAACATACAAGTGATGAGGGACATTTTGCTATAAATATGAAAGTGTTAACAATCACTTGTATCCATATTTCTCTCCCTTTTGTCGAAGCAAAAAGGTTAGCTCCCCCTAGAACTATGCTCGCTCTTAGAGCAAAGCTCCCCCTTAAATTGTGCACGTTCGAAAATATTTATTAAAACATAACAAGCACACATTTTAATCATAGCAAACACGAAACATAGTTATGCATATATGAAAATATGCACGGAAAA
Source organism: Rutidosis leptorrhynchoides (assembly GCF_046630445.1). Classification (NCBI taxonomy): domain Eukaryota; kingdom Viridiplantae; phylum Streptophyta; class Magnoliopsida; order Asterales; family Asteraceae; genus Rutidosis; species Rutidosis leptorrhynchoides. Next base: position 184,023,649 of record NC_092337.1, read on the forward strand.
TGCAACAAAAAGCACATAAATTCATGGTATAGGTAGGCATTCTTCAAATTCCTTAGCCAATTTCTTGCGGTGAACGTAGTGATGAGTGTCTCTTATAGTTTGTACAGATGTCGTCCGATTTTCAGAACATTCTCATGAATGACGTTGCTTTGTCCCGCGGTTGAAAGGAGGCTGAAGTTTAGAGGATTATTAAGAGAAGGTTCAACGAATGCTCTAGTTGATGCACTGCATATTGGGTATGACGAAACTTGAGCAGCATAGTTATAGATAATTGTTAATTTGAGGTGAGCAAATAGTTTAGTTAAATGAAGACCATAAGGTAGTTTCAAGTAGGGTTCTTGAGCTGCCTGTTAGATTCTTGATGCCATAAGAAATGTAATGTTTACCTTAAGCTGCCTGTTAGATTCTTGATGCCATAAGAAATGTAATGTTTACCTTAAGTGAGTGTATGAGACACCACAGAAGAGTAACCTCAGTTGCATTCATTCTCTAAAGTATTTCACCTTTTCCATATACATTTATGGAGATGATCGGTTGCCATAGATCATATGTTAAAGAAAGGTGATGCACTAAGAAACCTTCCTTGTTAATGGGCTTATATTTGAGTGGTCCTTCACTCAGTGTTTCAAGAACACAGTCTTTTTCTAACCATTCTGGAAACTCATCAAATGAGTTTGGGTTGAGAAAGAGTTTGATTCCGTTACTTGGAACATCCATGATGTTTCCAAATTCTTCAAGTGTCAAAGAATAGCTTTTGCCATAGAGAGTGAATGATATCTTCATATCTTCATGGAATTGGAAATTTGCATAGAACTCATTCACATGGAGAGGATATAGAGGTCCTCGGAGATTGAGAAAGGCATTCCAATTCATACTAGAGAAGTTGGCAAGCGAATAGGTTGAAAGTTGGTGTGTTGACACTTCTCTTCCTTCTGTAATAGGTCTCATGACTTGGTTGAAAGTGATGGATTTTGAGGGATTGTGATGATGGGTACGAGTTTAGTTGAATGCACTAGTTTTTATAAAGGCTTACTAGGTACAACTTTACTTCATTGAATACTCACAAGTGGGGTAGGTTAGATGAAATAAGTCTTTCGATTGAAATGTCAATTCTCATTTGAGAGAAGTTATTGAGCAGAATAGGACAAAACAGTTTGTCAATCTATTTACGGCATACCCTATGGTCGATCGTGAGTTTAGCCGTGTGTATCTTTGACAGTTTCGTTTGGACTTTTCATATGATCAATTGAATGCATGTAGTAAACACACATGAATACTTATTAAACATACATACTAAAGTTTTAAACATTATTGTCTTAAACATTCAACCATAAAGCAAAGAAGCAGTTTCATGAGATTTTATTAGAATTCATCGCTTAAATCATCATCTTCCTCATTTCCTGACCTACAGGTCAAGCTTCTGATCACTCCCTTGAGCAATTTCTTCACTTTTGATTCTTTCTTCAAACCTTTGATTTGAGTCTGATAGATTTTATCCATTTTAGCGTTAACTCCAAGATCTCTCACCGATCCATCTCCTTCTTCGTCTTCACTGCCTGATATCTCAATAGCTCCTCTGCTCGTTCCTTCCTCATTGGTAGTTATTCCCCGTTTGGAGGTTGATCCTCCAGTTGTCTTTGGTGGTAAGATTGGTTTGTGAGTAAGTGGAAGAGAGTCATAACTTGAGATTTTGAGGTGCTTGAACAATTTGTTGAGATGCATTCCATGGGGTAATCCTCGAGTTGTTTTGGTGATAGTTCCACTCATTATGGTTGCCATCAGATAGGCTATGTTTACTTTGATGCATTGTTCCAAGCACCACATGAGAGCAAATTGAGTGGCATAGATGTTGTAATGCTTTCCTGATTTGCAGTAGATATTGTAGTCAATTACTTTATTCCAAACTTCATACTCAGAGGAGAGATGTCTTCCCAGTACTCCAGATCTCTCAATTTCAGCTCGAGGAGCATTCTCCTTGCACAGTGTATCTATCAATGATGTTTTATTGGAGATAAAACTCAGAAGATATGCCAGTCCATGATGCGAACTAAAGAACTCTTCACCGTCTGTTGGAACTTGGAGAATGCGCCCAAAGTCTACGAGAGAGTAGCGATAATTTATTCCTTGAAGATTAAAGGAGACTTCGTTATTCACAAAGTTGAAATTTGCATAGAATTCTTGAACAAGATATGGGTAAATGGGACCATCAAGAGTGAGAAATGCTTCCCATTTAAGGGTTTTGAATTGTCTCATGAGTTCAGGCATTTGGCTGTAGGCAACTCTTCTACCTTCAGTGATATGTCGGTCAGAGAGAAATTCAATGTTGTAATTAATTCTCTCTGTTGGATCTGATGGTGGATTGTATGAATCCTTTCTTCTTGGTTCACTACTCTTTCCCTTCCATCTTGACATTTTCTACACAATGATACGTCAAATTATTTCAGAGTTTATAATTCAATTGTAGGTAACAAGTTTTGCAAACTTTGATTATCATTAATACTTGGATGTTTTGATGTTACTTCTTCATTAGTGTCAATGAGTTTGCAACTAGATTATGATTTTCACAAAGTTCATATGTGTCTAGACTTTTAAGATCATCATCAAAACATGTTTTGACATCTAACATTATCACACTCAACTTGCAACAATGTTATTTATATCATATGAATAATGATTCTATGAAAATCTAACCTAGATGTATAATGAACCCTAGAATCATCCAAAGTTAAATTAGTGCATAGATAGTCATCATTACAATCGTTTCTAAGTTGTTCTCAAGAAAAATTTTGATTGTTTGCATTAATTTGAGTTTTGGTACATTCTAGTTAGAGTTTCTTCAAAACACTAGTTCATCATACAAACACAATTAAATGATAGCGACGCAAGGATTAATCATACCAAAAGTAGGAATAGAGATGGAAGGAATGCGTGTTCTTCTTTGTGTGGTCGATCTCCTCAGCCGTGCAGAGAGTGTGTGTTTTGAAGTGAGTTTGAATGAAATGAAAAGTTAGGGTTTTATTCAATTTAAAACAGAATCAGACCACGCACGGTCGACCGTGGTGTTAGCCGTGTGAGGAATTTCTAGACTTCTGAAATAGGATTCTAAGGTCGAGTCTGCGGTCAGCCTGATGCAGCCGTAGATTCCTGATGACGAATGTCTTCACTTCTTCTTCTCTTGAGCGCGTTTTGACGATTCTTAGGTTCTATAGAATACTTGAGGACAAGTTTTCTTTTTCTAACATTGAATGATCACATCCTCCCGATAATTCATCATCAATGACACGTAATATACTATATATATATATATATATATATATATATATATATATATATATATATATATATATATATATATATATAGTATACACAAAACGCATCAACTTGTATTTAGCATGCAATTCATAGTTTCATTCAAACACGCAATCCTAATACAAGTAGACTTCCTTGAACAATCATTTTCAAAAACAATTTTGCATTAGTATGAAAAACCTTTTATTAATTCAAAGTCTTTTGAAAAGGTTATTCTCATTAGCATTTTGATTATTGGTTTTGATTGATTTTAAGATTACCTCTGTAAAGACCCATCCTAATACTTCTGAACGAATACATTACATTTGGTTACATCGCGAGGTACTTGACCTCTATATGATACATTTTACAAACATTGCATTCGTTTTTTAAAAGACAAACTTTCATTACATCGAAAGTTGACAGCATGCATACCATTTCATAATATATCCAATAATAATTGACTTAATAATAATCTTGATGAACTCAACAACTCGAATGCAACGTCTTTTGAAATATGTCATGAATGACTCCAAGTAATATCTTTAAAATGAGAAAATGCACAGCGGAAGATTTCTTTCATACCTGAGAATAAACATGCTTAAAAGTGTCAACCAAAAGGTTGGTGAGTTCATTAGTTTATCATCAATATTCATTTCCATCATTTTAATAGACCACAAGATTTTCGTTTCCGTTTCTCATAAATAAACATCCCATACATAGAGATAAAAATCATTCATATGGATTGAACACCTGATAATCGACATTAACAAGATGCATATAGAATATCCCCATCATTTCGGGACTCCCTTCGAACATGATAAATTTCGAAATACTAAAGCATCCGCAACAACGGATGGGGCTTGTTGGGCCCAATAGATCTGTCTTTAGGATTCGCGTCAATTAGGGGCCAGTTCCCTAATTCTTAGATTATCAGGCTAAAAGGGGCATATTCGGTTTCGATCCATTCAACCATATAATGTAGTTTCGATTACTTGTGTCTATTTCGTCAAACATTTATAAAAGCGCATGTATTCTCAGTCCCAAAAATATATATTGCAAAAGCATTTAAAAAGGGAGTAATGAAACTCACAATACGATATTTTGTAGTAAAAATATTCATACGACGATACTGAACAATGCAGGGTTGGCCTCGGATTCACGAACCTATATAAGTTGCATATATATTAACACATATCCCATTTAATCAACTAAGTTTACATATATTTTATAATTTATTACAATTAGTATCTTTAAATATAATTATACCTATAATAAATATATAATATATAATTTAATTAAAGTTTTATCAATATAAATTGTATTATATTAGTGAAAAACATATTAGTATGTATATTAGTTGACTTGTAATATATTTTTATATAGATAACATTTGTTTGTTAAAAATAATAATTATAATAATACTAAAATAATAATAGTAATGATAATAATAAAAATGATAATACTTTTAATAATAATGATAATACTAATAATAAAATGATAAAAATGTTATATGTTAATAATGATAATAATAATAAAAGTGATAATAGTAGTAGTAATAATAATAATAATAATAATAATAATAATGTTAAAGATAATAATATTAATGTTAAAACTAATAATAAAAGTAATGTTAATACTGAACAATGCAGGGTTGGCCTCGGATTCACGAACCTATATAAGTTGCATATATATTAACACATATCCCATTTAATCAACTAAATTTACTTATATTTTATAATTTATTACAATTGGTATCTTTAAATATAATTATACCTATAATAAATATATGATATATAATTTAATTAAAGTTTTATCAATATAAATTGTATTATATTAGTTAAAAACATATTAGTATATATATTAGTTGACTTGTAATATATTTTTATATAGATTACATTTGTTTGTTAAAAATAATAATTATAATAATACTAAAATAATAATAGTAATGATAATAATAAAAATGATAATACTTTTAATAATAATGATAATACTAATAATAAAATGATAAAAATGTTATATGTTAATAATGATAATAATAATAAAAGTGATAATAATAATAATAATAATAATAATAATAATAATAATAATAATAATAATAATAATAATAATAATAATAATAATAATAATAATAATAATAATAATAATAATAATAATAATAATGTTAAAGATAATAATATTAATGTTAAAACTAATAATAAAAGTAATGTTAATACTTATAACAATAATATTTATATAAGAATAATAATAATAATGATAATAATAATAATCAAAATATTAATATTAGTACTAGTGTAATAATAATAATTATTATGATTAAAATAATAATAATTAGAATACTACCTTAAGAGTGTAAGCTTCCAAAAATAATAATAATATAAAACTGCCTTAGTCAAGGCTCGAACTCGCGACCTCTTGTTCACCTAACACCTGCCCAAACCAACGATCCATTTGTTTCTATCTATTTTAATTTACGGGTTAATTTTTATAACAATTTCTCGTCTGTTTTCATCTTCATCATAATTATCATTACTGCATTCATGATCACAACATCTTATCATCCTCATCATCAAGTACATCCTAACCCATTATCATTATCATTAATAACAATTCGATTATCATCCTCATCCTCTCTACATCATCATTCTTTATATCGTTACCGTATCATATCATTATCATCTTCGTGATTCCTCGACATCATTATCATACATCATCATCTTAAGATATAATCATATCGTATCATCACCGTCCATTATCATCATCATAATCGCTTATCATCATCATTTTCATAATATCATCATCAACAATTAAAGAAGGCAAGTTTGTATTATTGTCAGAAAAAAAAAAACCAGGAGAATGGAAAGAAAATAATACGTTGGGCAGGAACCAGAACTAAATGATGGTCTTGTAAGTCTCGACCCATGTTTTGTTAGCCCAAAATAAATCTAAATGACCCAACTATTAATTAAGTGGATCCAAGAGCCTTTTAGTGGATTTGATTTGGTAATTGGATTTGAATGATAAAAGGGAAAACAGGAAACAATTCGGGGTCCTCATCTTCTATTAAACATCACCACGTCATTCACCAATATTAATCACACAACAGCTTGCCGACACTTTTAAAGGTATTGCTTTATATAATTAAAATAAATAATTAAGTAGGGTCATAAGTACCATCATCTTTTTATTTGATCATTATTCTCTTCTTATTACTCATTATTGTTATACCATCTTTACATAAATACACACTTAAAACTGCAGTAGGGTAAACTTTTGGCTGTTTACATTCAATCAGAAAAATAGCAGCATGAAACAGATGAAGTGGCGAACAGTTAGATGGTTTTGAGTTTGATGGTTGGCTGGTTCGATCAGGAAGTGAAACATAAAGAACCGCTAGCAGCAATAGTTGGAGGTGTATATCTATGATGAAGAAGGTCTAGGGTTTGATTGATAGTTAAACAGAAAAATAGGATGGCAGCAACAGTAGGTCATTTTTCTCTACTGTAAAATAATAGGAACTTGTGGAGGTGATGATTGTTATGATTGAGGCTTCGACAAGCATGAAAGAAATAGAAAAACGAATACATACGGTGGTTACTGAAGGATATGGTGGTGGTAAACAGAAGGTATGTCAATGTATATATCAAGTATGTATGCGTATGTATTTATATATATATATATTAGTGAAAAATGATTTCCATGGTGTGAAGGTGGTTTGTAGTTGATAATGATGATGGGTTTGTAAATGGGTCTCGATTGTGATCAATGAAGGTGATGGTAGAAGGTGGTTATCAAGGCATTAAGTAGTGGCGGTTTATGGGTTTAAGATGATCATGGAGATGATCAATTGAAGGTGGGTTTGAGTTGTTGAAGAAATCACAAGGAAGAAAGAAGTAGATGGGTGTTGTGAAAGAATGAGAGAGTCGTTTGATTATTTTCTCATGTGTTTATATTTAATAGATGGAATATAGATAGTAATAATGATCGACAGATGGAATCGTTCCAGGAAGAAGAAAATAAAAATTTGGAAAGCAGATGGAGACTCTCAACTGATTTTGTTTGGATACTGGGTTGAATTCGTTGTGTAATTCAGATTAGAGACACGAGTACAAATCATGTACAGATTGATAATGGAATTTGTTTTATAGCTGAAAGGAATTCGATATTTAACAGATATTATTACAGCTAATCTAACTCAATTGAAGCTTGTTTTATAGCTTGATTCGTTCGACAATCAAATATTCTGTCAGAAGATAAAATTAAAAAAATCACCTTTAACTGCTCTTCTTTGTTATCGAGACAAATGGAATCGATTTGTACTATCCTTGATTTAGAAAACAAAATTTGCTACAGCTTGAAAGCTATGTGAAACTGAATTGGATTCCCAAATTTTATGCGTATGATTTTATATAATTATTATTAATAATTAATAATTATAATTATATTAATAATAATCTAAATGCAAATAATAACATTAATAATAACAAAAAGAGTAATAATAATAATAAGTTACAAAAATGAAAATTTTAATGAAATTGATTATAACTATTATTAATAATAATATTCATAGTAATATTAAGTAACAATGTTATTAATACTAAAAATACTAATAATAATAACAATAATAAAATTATTAATAATAATAATATCAAAATAATACTAATAATAATTATAATATCAAAATATTAAAGAGAACTAATGATACTGATATGATAACATTTATTTGATATTGAATATTATATATATTATTAATTGAAATTATATATATATCAGGTATATGTTTGTATATATATTCTTTTTAATAGTACTTAATTATTCTGTTTATTATTTTACATTTTCAATTCTAGTTGATTAAAGTGTATCTTATTTATTCAAAATATTCTCTATACACTTATATTTTTATTTATATCTCTATATATATTTATTCAAAATATATTTATATATATATATATATATATATATATATATATATATATATATATATATATATATAAATATATATATATATATATATATATATATATATATATATATATATATATATATACACACACACACACACACCATTGTTCGTGAATTGTCGAGAATAGTCAACGGTTAAATGGATTCATAAAAATAGTTCAGAAATTTTGAGATTCAATTTAATAGACTTTGCTTATCATGTCGAAACCATATAAAGATTAAGTTTAAATTTGGTCGAAAATTTTCGGGTCGTCACAGTACCTACCCGTTAAAGAAATTTCGTCCCGAAATTTGTTCGAGGTTGTCATGGCTAACAATAAAAATGTTTTTATGACGATTAGGAGTTGATAAATAGAGGTTTATCAACATTGAGTAATATTGATAAAATAATTCAATTACTTGAAGCGTACGAGTGAAGCTATCACAAAAGAGTGAAATGAGTAAGTGTAGATTCGTCATATCTTTTGACGCAGATAGGATTTATTTTCAGAGTTCAAGGGATTTGGAGAAAATCCTTGTAATAAGATTTGATTCTTCAGTAATTAGAGAAATTAGGATTCTCTTCGATTAAATGCGATGATCTGTCTTGATTACTCTGTCGGATTTTTCGCTATAAATCCACTCTCTTCGTTTCCTTTATATTTTGGAGATCCGTACTTTTGTTTTCTTTTCCCGACTTTAAGTCAAGCGAATAATGGTCCAGAATTCGTAGGTACGAGATTTGGAATGAACATAATTAATGTTCTGAGAGAGAGATTGTAATAGCACGATCTTGATTGGTTAAATTACCAGAATTCAAGAGAAAAGATAGGACTATTAAGATAATATATTCTTGATATGTTTATAGATTATATAGAATGTAAGAGTCGTGTAAAATGGTACATGATGACAATATGGTCTGTGAATCATCATACTGTAATATAATCACGTTGATCAAGTGTCATTATATTATACTAATATCATGCTTCAGTTCCCAACACTACTTCAAAACATTCATATTTTAAACTCGATGGTTTACAGAATATAGAAACTAAACAGTTTCCTTTATGATGTAATACTGATAACGAGAGAAGATAAATGATTTCGGATAAGAGTAGTTATGAAAATATCTTCATAAATATCGAGGATATTTATAATGAAGGATATGATGATATCTTAGAATTTCTAATATCGGAGGATGATGAAGAAGATTTGTCGGTAACAGTGTAGAGTCAGGAGTATGGTATTCGTTAATGACTTCAGCAGATACTGAATCATTTGGTTTTTTTGAAGGCAGGTTCAGTCTTTGTGATTTGTCCACAGTCTCCTTCATGATTTGCTCAATCCGGTTTTTTAGTTCCAAACCTTCTCTTTTTTTTATGAGCTTTGCCAACACACTTTTCTTTATCATCAAACTTCCGACGATTAAGGTCGTTTACGGTTGTCTACAGTTTCTGCTGCTTCATTCAGCTTTTTCAACATTCCGAGTATTAATTCGCAGACTAGTTGCTTTTCAGAGTTTCAGAATGGAAGATCATAATTCTAAGAGATAAATGTTATATGTATACATATAGCTGTTGATGTAGACATGCTGCGAGATTTAAAAATACTGATTGCTAATTCCCAGTAATTGGTATAGTAATTCTCGTTACACGAGGCGAATGAGTATATGATAGGGTTTTAATGAATATATTGATTCTTCGAAATGTCAGGGATCAATGAATTTGCTGGTAATTTTACCGCTAATATGGTGGAATATAACTGGTTCCTCGGTAACGATGACGAAAGGCAAACTTATATATCAAGGTTATGATAGAGCGTATTCGAATGAAAAGTCGAAATTGATTTGCTGAAGCTGTGACAAAACTGTCTAATTTGAAAAGGAATTGCAAAGTTATTTCTGGTAATAATAACTCAAAAGGAGCTAGCACGGATACGTGTTAAACGTTTATTCAGGTTCTGAGAGTTTTTCAGGTGCATAACTATATGCATAAATCTTTCCTTCCATAGATGAAGTGCGGTTGGTTCATCCTCCCGATTGAGTTTCAAGAATCATGAAAGGTTTGAACGCAGATTGTAATCTTCAAGATACAAATGAGGTTTAAGATGAAATCAAGTGATAAACTTGAAGAAATGTTTAGTTTCATATTTTATAATCAATATTTTAATTCCTTTTAATTGTCCAATGTTGGCAGTCCACAGTTAATAGTCCACAGTTAGTAATTCAATAATTCATATATAGTTTAATATATAATATTCGAATTAATTAATACATATCGTGACCTATTATATACATGTCTCAGACTCGATCACAACTCAAAGTATATATATTATTTGAGAATCAACCTCAACCCTGTATAGCTAACTCGAACATTACCGCATATAGAGTGTCTATGGTTATTCCAAATAATATATATAGATGATGAAATGTCCCGTTCTTATTGATTAAAAACGTTCCATATTAATTGATTTCGTTGCGAGGTTTTGACCTCTATATGAGACGTTTTTCAAAGACTGCATTCATTTTTAAACAAACCATAACCTTTATTTCATCAATAAAGGTTTAAAAAGCTTTACGTAGATTATCAAATAATGATAATCTAAAATATCCTGTTTACACACGACCATTACATAATGGTTTACAATACAAATATGTTACAACAAAATAAGTTTCTTGAATGCAGTTTTTACACAATATTATACAAGCATGGACTCCAAATCTTGTCCTTATTTAAGTATGCGACAGCGGAAGCTCTTAATAATCACCTGAGAATAAACATGCTTAAAACGTCAACAAAAATGTTGGTGAGTTATAGGTTTAACCTATATATATCAAATCGTAACAATAGACCACAAGATTTCATATTTCAATACACATCCCATACATAGAGATAAAAATCATTCATATGGTGAACACCTGGTAACCGACAATAACAAGATGCATATATAAGAATATCCCCATCATTCCGGGACACCCTTCGGATATGATATAAATTTCGAAGTACTAAAGCATCCGGTACTTTGGATGGGGTTTGTTAGGCCCAATAGATCTATCTTTAGGATTCGCGTCAATTAGGGTGTCTGTTCCCTAATTCTTAGATTACCAGACTTAATAAAAAGGGGCATATTCGATTTCGATAATTCAACCATAGAATGTAGTTTCACGTACTTGTGTCTATTTTGTAAATCATTTATAAAACCTGCATGTATTCTCATCCCAAAAATATTAGATTTTAAAAGTGGGACTATAACTCACTTTCACAGATTTTTACTTCGTCGGGAAGTAAGACTTGGCCACTGGTTGATTCACGAACCTATAACAATATATACATATATATCAAAGTATGTTCAAAATATATTTACAACACTTTTAATATATTTTGATGTTTTAAGTTTATTAAGTCAGCTGTCCTCGTTAGTAACCTACAACTAGTTGTCCACAGTTAGATGTACAGAAATAAATCGATAAATATTATCTTGAATCAATCCACGACCCAGTGTATACGTATCTCAGTATTGATCACAACTCAAACTATATATATTTTGGAATCAACCTCAACCCTGTATAGCTAACTCCAACATTCACATATAGAGTGTCTATGGTTGTTCCGAAATATATATAGATGTGTCGACATGATAGGTCGAAACATTGTATACGTGTCTATGGTATCTCAAGATTACATAATATACAATACAAGTTGATTAAGTTATGGTTGGAATAGATTTGTTACCAATTTTCACGTAGCTAAAATGAGAAAAATTATCCAATCTTGTTTTACCCATAACTTCTTCATTTTAAATCCGTTTTGAGTGAATCAAATTGCTATGGTTTCATATTGAACTCTATTTTATGAATCTAAACAGAAAAAGTATAGGTTTATAGTCGGAAAAATAAGTTACAGGTCGTTTTTGTAAAGGTAGTCATTTCAGTCGAAAGAACGACGTCTAGATGACCATTTTAGAAAACATACTTCCACTTTGAGTTTAACCATAATTTTTGGATATAGTTTCATGTTCATAATAAAAATCATTTTCTCAGAATAACAACTTTTAAATCAAAGTTTATCATAGTTTTTAATTAACTAACCCAAAACAGCCCGCGGTGTTACTACGACGGCGTAAATCCGGTTTTACGGTGTTTTTCGTGTTTCCAGGTTTTAAATCATTAAGTTAGCATATCATATAGATATAGAACATGTGTTTAGTTGATTTTAAAAGTCAAGTTAGAAGGATTAACTTTTATTTGTGAACAAGTTTAGAATTAACTAAACTATGTTCTAGTGATTACAAGTTTAAACCTTCGAATAAGATAGCTTTATATGTATGAATCGAATGATGTTATGAACATCATTACTACCTTAAGTTCCTTGGATGAACCTACTGGAAAAGAGAAAAATGGATCTAGCTTCAATGGATCCTTGGATGGCTCAAAGTTCTTGAAGCAGAATCATGACACGAAAACAAGTTCAAGTAAGATCATCACTTGAAATAAGATTGTTATAGTTATAGAAATTGAACCAAAGTTTGAATATGATTATTACCTTGTATTAGAATGATAACCTACTGTAAGAAACAAAGATTTCTTGAGGTTGGATGATCACCTTACAAGATTGGAAGTGAGCTAGCAAACTTGAAAGTATTCTTGATTTTATGAAACTAGAACTTTTGGAATTTATGAAGAACACTTAGAACTTGAAGATAGAACTTGAGAGAGTTCAATTAGATGAAGAAAATTGAAGAATGAAAGTGTTTGTAGGTGTTTTTGGTCGTTGGTGTATGGATTAGATATAAAGGATATGTAATTTTGTTTTCATGTAAATAAGTCATGAATGATTACTCATATTTTTGTAATTTTATGAGATATTTCATGCTAGTTGCCAAATGATGGTTCCCACATGTGTTAGGTGACTCACATGGGCTGCTAAGAGCTGATCATTGGAGTGTATATACCAATAGTACATACATCTAAAAGCTGTGTATTGTACGAGCACGAATACGGGTGCATACGAGTAGAATTGTTGATGAAACTGAACGAGGATGTAATTGTAAGCATTTTTGTTAAGTAGAAGTATTTTGATAAGTGTATTGAAGTCTTTCAAAAGTGTATAAATACATATTAAAACACTACATGTATATACATTTTAACTGAGTCGTTAAGTCATCGTTAGTCGTTACATGTAAGTGTTGTTTTGAAACCTTTAGGTTAACGATCTTGTTAAATGTTGTTAACCCAATGTTTATAATATCAAATGAGATTTTAAATTATTATATTATCATGATATTATCATGTATGAATATCTCTTAATATGATATATATACATTAAATGTCTTTACAACGATAATCGTTACATATATGTCTCGTTTAAAAATCATTAAGTTAGTAGTCTTGTTTTTACATATGTAGTTCATTGTTAATATACTTTATGATATGTTTTCTTATCATAGTATCATGTTAACTATATATATATATATCCATATATATGTCATCATATAGTTTTTACAAGTTTTAACGTTCGTGAATCACCGATCAACTTGGGTGGTCAATTGTCTATATGAAACATATTTCAATTAATCAAGTCTTAACAAGTTTGATTGCTTAACATGTTGGAAACATTTAATCATGTAAATATCAATCTCAATTAATATATATAAACATGGAAAAGTTCGGGTCACTACAGTACCTACCCGTTAAATAAATTTCGTCCCGAAATTTTAAGCTGTTGAAGGTGTTGACGAATCTTCTGGAAATAGATGCGGGTATTTCTTCTTCATCTGATCTTCACGCTCCCAGGTGAACTCGGGTCCTCTACGAGCATTCCATCGAACCTTAACAATTGGTATCTTGTTTTGCTTAAGTCTTTTAACCTCACGATCCATTATTTCGACGGGTTCTTCGATGAATTGGAGTTTTTCGTTGATTTGGATTTCATCTAACGGAATAGTGAGATCTTCTTTAGCAAAACATTTCTTCAAATTCGAGATGTGGAAAGTGTTATGTACAGCCGCGAGTTGTTGAGGTAACTCAAGTCGGTAAGCTACTGGTCCGACACGATCAATAATCTTGAATGGTCCAATATACCTTGGATTTAATTTCCCTCGTTTACCAAATCGAACAACGCCTTTCCAAGGTGAAACTTTAAGCATGCCCATCTCTCCAATTTCAAATTCTATATCTTTTCTTTTAATGTCAGCGTAGCTCTTTTGTCGACTTTGGGCGGTTTTCAACCGTTGTTGAATTTGGATGATCTTCTCGGTAGTTTCTTGTATAATCTCCGGACCCGTAATCTGTCTATCCCCCACCTCACTCCAACAAATCGGAGACCTACACTTTCTACCATAAAGTGCTTCAAACGGCGCCATCTCAATGCTTGAATGGTAGCTGTTGTTGTAGGAAAATTCTGCTAACGGTAGATGTCGATCCCAACTGTTTCCGAAATCAATAACACATGCTCGTAGCATGTCTTCAAGCGTTTGTATCGTCCTTTCGCTCTGCCCATCAGTTTGTGGATGATAGGCAGTACTCATGTCTAGACGAGTTCCTAATGCTTGCTGTAATGTCTGCCAGAATCTTGAAATAAATCTGCCATCCCTATCAGAGATAATAGAGATTGGTATTCCATGTCTGGAGATGACTTCCTTCAAATACAGTCGTGCTAACTTCTCCATCTTGTCATCTTCTCTTATTGGCAAGAAGTGTGCTGATTTGGTGAGACGATCAACTATTACCCAAATAGTATCAAAACCACTTGCAGTCCTTGGCAATTTAGTGATGAAATCCATGGTAATGTTTTCCCATTTCTATTCCGGGATTTCGGGTTGTTGAAGTAGACCTGATGGTTTCTGATGCTCAGCTTTGACCTTAGAACACGTCAAACATTCTCCTACGTATTTAGCAACATCGGCTTTCATACCCGGCCACCAAAAATGTTTCTTGAGATCCTTGTACATCTTCCTCGTTCCAGGATGTATTGAGTATCTGGTTTTATGAGCTTCTCTAAGTACCATTCCTCTCATATCTCCAAATTTTGGTACCCAAATCCTTTCAGCCCTATACCGGGTTCCGTCTTCCCGAATATTAAGATGCTTCTCCGATCCTTTGGGTATTTCATCCTTTAAATTTCCCTCTTTTAAAACTCCTTGTTGCGCCTCCTTTATTTGAGTAGTAAGGTTATTATGAATCATTATATTCATAGATTTTACTCGAATGGGTTCTCTGTCCTTCCTGCTCAAGGCATCGGCTACCACATTTGCCTTCCCCGGGTGGTAACGAATCTCAAAGTCGTAATCATTCAATAATTCAATCCACCTACGCTGCCTCATATTCAGTTGTTTCTGATTAAATATGTGTTGAAGACTTTTGTGGTCGGTATATATAATACTTTTGACCCCATATAAGTAGTGCCTCCAAGTCTTTAATGCAAAAACAACCGCGCCTAATTCCAAATCATGCGTCGTATAATTTTTTTCGTGAATCTTCAATTGTCTAGACGCATAAGCAATCACCTTCGTTCGTTGCATTAATACACAACCGAGACCTTGCTTTGATGCATCACAATAAATCACAAAATCATTATTCCCTTCAGGCAATGACAATATAGGTGCCGTAGTTAGCTTTTTCTTCAATAACTGAAACGCTTTCTCTTGTTCATCATTCCATTCAAATTTCTTCCCTTTATGCGTTAATGCAGTCAAGGGTTTTGCTATTCTGGAAAAGTCTTGGATGAACCTTCTGTAGTAACCAGCTAGTCCTAAAAACTGGCGTATGTGTTTCGGAGTTTTCGGGGTTTCCCACTTTTCAACAGTTTCTATCTTTGCCGGATCCACCTTAATACCTTCTTTGTTCACTTTGTGACCGAGGAATTGAACTTCTTCCAACCAAAATGCACACTTTGAAAATTTAGCGTACAATTCTTCTTTCCTCAATACTTCTAACACCTTTCTCAAATGTTCACCGTGTTCTTGGTCATTCTTTGAGTAAATAAGTATGTCATCAATGAAAACAATGACAAACTTGTCAAGGTATGGTCCACACACTCGGTTCATAAGGTCCATGAACACAGCTGGTGCATTAGTTAAACCAAACGGCATGACCATAAACTCGTAATGACCGTAACGTGTTCTGAAAGCAGTCTTTGGAATATCATCTTCTTTCACCCGCATTTGATGATACCCGGAACGTAAGTCAATCTTTGAATAAACAGACGAGCCTTGTAGTTGATCAAATAAGTCATCGATTCTCGGTAGTGGGTAGCGGTTCTTGATGGTAAGTTTGTTCAACTCTCGGTAGTCGATACACAACCTGAATGTACCATCTTTCTTCTTGACAAACAAAACAGGAGCTCCCCACGGTGATGTGCTTGGTCGAATGAAACCACGCTCTAAAAGTTCTTGTAATTGGCTTTGCAGTTCTTTCATCTCGCTGGGTGCGAGTCTGTAAGGAGCACGAGCTATTGGTGCAGCTCCTGGTACAAGATCTATTTGAAATTCAACGGATCGATGTGGGGGTAATCCCGGTAATTCTTTCGGAAATACATCGGGAAATTCTTTTGCAATGGGAACATCATTGATGCTCTTTTCTTCAGTTTGTACTTTCTCGACGTGTGCTAGAACAGCATAGCAACCTTTTCTTATTAGTTTTTGTGCCTTCAAATTACTAATAAGATGTAGCTTCGTGTTGCCCTTTTCTCCGTACACCATTAAGGGTTTTCCTTTTTCTCGTATAATGCGAATTGCATTTTTGTAACAAACGATCTCCGCTTTCACTTCTTTCAACCAGTCCATACCGATTATCACATCAAAACTCCCTAACTCTACTGGTATCAAATCAATCTTAAATGTTTCGCTAACCAGTTTAATTTCTCGATTCCGACATATATTATCTGCTGAAATTAATTTACCATTTGCTAATTCGAGTAAAAATTTACTATCCAAAGGCGTCAATGGACAACTTAATTTAGCACAAAAATCTCTACTCATATAGCTTCTATCCGCACCCGAATCAAATAAAACGTAAGCAGATTTATTGTCAATAAGAAACGTACCCGTAACAAGCTCCGGGTCTTCCTGTGCCTCTACCGCATTAATATTGAAAACTCTTCCACGGCCTTGTCCATTCGTGTTCTCCTGGTTCGGGCAATTTCTAATAATGTGGCCTGGTTTTCCACATTTATAACAAACTATATTGGCATAACTTGCTCCGACACTACTTGCTCCGCCATTACTCGTTCCGACACCATTTGTTCCTTTCGTTCTATTAACCCCTGGTCCGTAGACCTCACACTTCGCCGCGCTATGACCATTTCTTTTACACTTGTTGCAAAATTTGGTGCAGAACCCCGAGTGATTCTTTTCACACCTTTGGCATAGCTGCTTCTGATTGTTGTTGTTGTTGCGGTTATTATTGTTGTTGGGATGATTGTTGTAGTTGCTGTTGTTGTTGTTGTTGTTGTTGTTGGGCCGTTTGTTGTAGTTGCGATTGATGTTGCGATTGTTGGGATAATTGTTGCGATTATTGTTGTAATTGCTGTTGTTGCTGTATTGGTGATTCTTATCACCGTTTTCCTCCCACTTTCTTTTGACTTGCTTCACATTGGCCTCTTCAGCAGTCTGTTCTTTAATTCTTTCTTCAATCTGGTTCACTAGTTTGTGAGCCATTCTACATGCCTGTTGTATGGAGGCGGGCTCGTGTGAACTTATATCTTCTTGGATTCTTTCCGGTAATCCTTTCACAAACGCGTCGATCTTCTCTTCCTCATCTTCGAATGCTCCCGGACACAATAGGCACAATTCTGTGAATCGTCTTTCGTACGTGGTAATATCAAATCCTTGGGTTCGTAACCCTCTAAGTTCTGTCTTGAGCTTATTGACCTCGGTTCTGGGACGGTACTTCTCGTTCATCAAGTGCTTGAATGCTGACCACGGTAGTGCGTACGCATCATCTTGTCCCACTTGCTCTAGATAGGTATTCCACCATGTTAACGCAGAACCTGTGAAGGTATGCGTAGCATACTTCACTTTGTCCTCTTCAGTACACTTACTTATGGCAAAGACCGATTCAACCTTCTCGGTCCACCGTTTCAATCCGATCGGTCCTTCGGTTCCATCAAATTCCAAAGGTTTGCAGGCAGTGAATTCTTTGTAGGTGCATCCTACACGATTTCCTGTACTGCTAGATCCAAGGTTATTGTTGGTATGTAGCGCAGCCTGTACTGCGGCTATGTTTGAAGCTAGAAAAGTACGGAATTCCTCTTCATTCATATTCACGGTGTGTCGAGTAGTCGGTGCCATTTCCTTCAAAATAGTTAAATGGAACAAGTTAATCATACAGAATATTAAGAGTAGTTAATAGTATTTCGTAGCATAATATGAACTCATTTATAAAAGCTTTTTCTTCATATTAGCGTTTTATAAGTTTAAATTCGGGTAGTAACTACCCGTTAAGTTCATACTTAGTAGCTAATATACAATTCAACTACTACAATTCTATATGAAAAACTGATTGTAATAATATTTCGCGTTCAAACTTTTATACAATATTTTACAAACTTACAATACCGCTTATTTTACATAAAGCATGAAATATAGCACACAATAACTTTGATACAAGATAGTTGTGAAGACAATTCTAGCTAGTACACAAGTCGTTCAGCAAAGGCAATAAAGACACGTAATTCATACGTCCAGAAACAAGTCATGCATTCTGGTTTTACTAGGACTACATCCCATCCTTGGTCTTGTGCAACATAACCGTTATGGTCGTTGATAAGACAGCGTGTTGTAACGTCATCAAAGGGACGAGGGTTACGTAATGTCCAACAGTCCCGTAATAATCTAAAAACCTCATTTCTTACTCCAATTACCGACTCCGTCACTTGTGGAAACGTTTTGTTTAATAGTTGTAGCCCGATGTTCTTGTTCTCACTTTGGTGAGAAGCGAACATTACTAATCCGTAAGCATAACATGCTTCTTTATGTTGCATGTTAGCCGCTTTTTCTAAATCACGAAGTCCAATATTCGGATATATTGAGTCAAAATAATTTCTTAACCCGTTGCGTAAAATAGCATTTGGGTTCCCCGCAATATATGCGTCAAAGTAAACACATCGTAACTTATGGGTTTCCCAATGTGATATCCCCCATCTTTCAAACGAAAGTCTCTTATAAACCAAGACATTCTTGGAACGTTCTTCGAATGTCTTACAAACTGATCTCGCCTTAAATAGTTGTGCCGAAGAATTCTGGCCGACTCTAGACAAAATTTCATCAATCATGTCTCCGGGTAGGTCTCTTAAAATATTGGGTTGTCTATCCATTTTGTGTTTTTAAACTGTAAAATAGACAAGAGTTAGATTCATAAAAAAAATACTTATTAATACAAGCAATTTTTACATATATCATAAAGCATAAGAACACTATATTACATATATTACACCACACGAATACAACTATCTTATTCCGACTCGCTCGTTTCTTCTTCTTCGGTTTTGGTTCGTTTTGCCAAGTTTCTAGGGATATATGATGTTCCCCTAATACGAGCCGTCGTTGTCCACATTGGTTTAGAAAAACCTGGTGGTTTAGAGGTTCCCGGGTCATTGTTACAACTTAAGGATTTCGGGGGTTGACGATACATATAAAGTTCATCGGGGTTGGAATTAGATTTCTCTATTTTTATGCCCTTTCCCTTATTATTTTCTTTTGCCTTTTTAAATTCAGTTGGGGTAATTTCTATAACATCATCGGAATTCTCGTCGGAATCCGATTCATCGGAGAATTGGTAATCCTCCCAATATTTTGCTTCCTTGGCGGAAACACCATTGACCATAATTAACTTTGGTCGGTTGGTTGAGGATTTTCTTTTACTTAACCGTTTTATTATTTCCCCCACCGGTTCTATTTCTTCATCCGGTTCCGATTCTTCTTCCGGTTCCGATTCTTCTTCCGGTTCCGACTCTTCTTCCGGTTCCTCTTCGGGAACTTGTGAATCAGTCCACAAATCATTCCAATTTACATTTGACTCTTCATTATTATTAGGTGAGTCAATGGGACTTGTTCTAGAGGTAGACATCTATCACATAATATCAAACACGTTAAGAGATTAATATATCACATAATATTCATATGTTAAAAATATATAGTTTCCAACAAAAATGTTAAGCAATCATTTTTAAAGAAAACACGGTCGAAGTCCAGACTCACTAATGCATCCTAACAAACTCGATAAGACACACTAATGCAAATTTTCTGGTTCTCTAAGACCAACGCTCTGATACCAACTGAAATGTCCCGTTCTTATTGATTAAAAACGTTCCATATTAATTGATTTCGTTGCGAGGTTTTGACCTCTATATGAGACGTTTTTCAAAGACTGCATTCATTTTTAAACAAACCATAACCTTTATTTCATCAATAAAGGTTTAAAAAGCTTTACGTAGATTATCAAATAATGATAATCTAAAATATCCTGTTTACACACGACCATTACATAATGGTTTACAAGACAAATATGTTACAACAAAATAAGTTTCTTGAATGCAGTTTTTACACAATATTATACAAGCATGGACTCCAAATCTTGTCCTTATTTAAGTATGCGACAGCGGAAGCTCTTAATAATCACCTGAGAATAAACATGCTTAAAACGTCAACAAAAATGTTGGTGAGTTATAGGTTTAACCTATATATATCAAATCGTAACAATAGACCACAAGATTTCATATTTCAATACACATCCCATACATAGAGATAAAAATCATTCATATGGTGAACACCTGGTAACCGACAATAACAAGATGCATATATAAGAATATCCCCATCATTCCGGGACACCCTTCGGATATGATATAAATTTCGAAGTACTAAAGCATCCGGTACTTTGGATGGGGTTTGTTAGGCCCAATAGATCTATCTTTAGGATTCGCGTCAATTAGGGTGTCTGTTCCCTAATTCTTAGATTACCAGACTTAATAAAAAGGGGCATATTCGATTTCGATAATTCAACCATAGAATGTAGTTTCACGTACTTGTGTCTATTTTGTAAATCATTTATAAAACCTGCATGTATTCTCATCCCAAAAATATTAGATTTTAAAAGTGGGACTATAACTCACTTTCACAGATTTTTACTTCGTCGGGAAGTAAGACTTGGCCACTGGTTGATTCACGAACCTATAACAATATATACATATATATCAAAGTATGTTCAAAATATATTTACAACACTTTTAATATATTTTGATGTTTTAAGTTTATTAAGTCAGCTGTCCTCGTTAGTAACCTACAACTAGTTGTCCACAGTTAGATGTACAGAAATAAATCGATAAATATTATCTTGAATCAATCCACGACCCAGTGTATACGTATCTCAGTATTGATCACAACTCAAACTATATATATTTTGGAATCAACCTCAACCCTGTATAGCTAACTCCAACATTCACATATAGAGTGTCTATGGTTGTTCCGAAATATATATAGATGTGTCGACATGATAGGTCGAAACATTGTATACGTGTCTATGGTATCTCAAGATTACATAATATACAATACAAGTTGATTAAGTTATGGTTGGAATAGATTTGTTACCAATTTTCACGTAGCTAAAATGAGAAAAATTATCCAATCTTGTTTTACCCATAACTTCTTCATTTTAAATCCGTTTTGAGTGAATCAAATTGCTATGGTTTCATATTGAACTCTATTTTATGAATCTAAACAGAAAAAGTATAGGTTTATAGTCGGAAAAATAAGTTACAAGTCGTTTTTGTAAAGGTAGTCATTTCAGTCGAAAGAACGACGTCTAGATGACCATTTTAGAAAACATACTTCCACTTTGAGTTTAACCATAATTTTTGGATATAGTTTCATGTTCATAATAAAAATCATTTTCTCAGAATAACAACTTTTAAATCAAAGTTTATCATAGTTTTTAATTAACTAACCCAAAACAGCCCGCGGTGTTACTACGACGGCGTAAATCCGGTTTTACGGTGTTTTTCGTGTTTCCAGGTTTTAAATCATTAAGTTAGCATATCATATAGATATAGAACATGTGTTTAGTTGATTTTAAAAGTCAAGTTAGAAGGATTAACTTTTATTTGTGAACAAGTTTAGAATTAACTAAACTATGTTCTAGTGATTACAAGTTTAAACCTTCGAATAAGATAGCTTTATATGTATGAATCGAATGATGTTATGAACATCATTACTACCTTAAGTTCCTTGGATGAACCTACTGGAAAAGAGAAAAATGGATCTAGCTTCAATGGATCCTTGGATGGCTCAAAGTTCTTGAAGCAGAATCATGACACGAAAACAAGTTCAAGTAAGATCATCACTTGAAATAAGATTGTTATAGTTATAGAAATTGAACCAAAGTTTGAATATGATTATTACCTTGTATTAGAATGATAACCTACTGTAAGAAACAAAGATTTCTTGAGGTTGGATGATCACCTTACAAGATTGGAAGTGAGCTAGCAAACTTGAAAGTATTCTTGATTTTATGAAACTAGAACTTTTGGAATTTATGAAGAACACTTAGAACTTGAAGATAGAACTTGAGAGAGTTCAATTAGATGAAGAAAATTGAAGAATGAAAGTGTTTGTAGGTGTTTTTGGTCGTTGGTGTATGGATTAGATATAAAGGATATGTAATTTTGTTTTCATGTAAATAAGTCATGAATGATTACTCATATTTTTGTAATTTTATGAGATATTTCATGCTAGTTGCCAAATGATGGTTCCCACATGTGTTAGGTGACTCACATGGGCTGCTAAGAGCTGATCATTGGAGTGTATATACCAATAGTACATACATCTAAAAGCTGTGTATTGTACGAGCACGAATACGGGTGCATACGAGTAGAATTGTTGATGAAACTGAACGAGGATGTAATTGTAAGCATTTTTGTTAAGTAGAAGTATTTTGATAAGTGTATTGAAGTCTTTCAAAAGTGTATAAATACATATTAAAACACTACATGTATATACATTTTAACTGAGTCGTTAAGTCATCGTTAGTCGTTACATGTAAGTGTTGTTTTGAAACCTTTAGGTTAACGATCTTGTTAAATGTTGTTAACCCAATGTTTATAATATCAAATGAGATTTTAAATTATTATATTATCATGATATTATCATGTATGAATATCTCTTAATATGATATATATACATTAAATGTCTTTACAACGATAATCGTTACATATATGTCTCGTTTAAAAATCATTAAGTTAGTAGTCTTGTTTTTACATATGTAGTTCATTGTTAATATACTTTATGATATGTTTTCTTATCATAGTATCATGTTAACTATATATATATATCCATATATATGTCATCATATAGTTTTTACAAGTTTTAACGTTCGTGAATCACCGATCAACTTGGGTGGTCAATTGTCTATATGAAACATATTTCAATTAATCAAGTCTTAACAAGTTTGATTGCTTAACATGTTGGAAACATTTAATCATGTAAATATCAATCTCAATTAATATATATAAACATGGAAAAGTTCGGGTCACTACAGATGACGTCAATATGATATGTCAAAACATTGTATACGTGTCCCGATATCTAAAGTGCGTAAAATAAATAACAGAAATTAAATGACGATAAATAAAATTGTGAAAATTAAAATTGCGATAATTAAATTGCGATAATTAAATTGCGATAATTAAAATGTAACAGGGAATTAGAAACAGTTAGCTAGGAATAGTTAGCGTAGATTCTTAACAGAATTTCTCATAGTTAATTTGTTTGTTTCTAACAAATTTTCTTTTGTCCAATGTTTTCTTCATTATGCCACTTGTTTGATTCTGATAAGTCAAAATCCAAATATGAAATTGAATGAAAATGGTTATTTTGTGGTGAACGGATTCGTATATCTTGTGGATGTAAGTAGGATAGTAAATGACTGTTGAATCAGATTCGAAGAATGTACAATGTAACTTATTAATGTGAAATCTAAATATTCGTCGGGTATTACCTACCCGTTAAAATATTTTTAACATTAACAGTTTGTACAAAAGAATTTTTAATTACAATCTTTATGAAAATATATTTACATATATATTTTCTTCAGATGTAATCTTGGATTTGATGAATTAATATGATATTAATATCATCTGATTTATCGTTAGAACTAGAACACATAACCTCTAAAACATTAGAAATTATATAATCGTCATGTAGAATGAAGATAAATGATGTAGAACGATTCGTAGAACGATTATTATGCTCGAGGTACATAATGAGATGTTGAGGCGTGTGATGTTGAAACTTGGGTTGTTGGTGGTACTGTTGGTGCCGGTGATGTTGTTAAAGCTGGTACGTTTTGCACCATATTTTCCAAGGCTACAACTCGGGCGCGAAGCTCGTTGACTTCTTCTATTATTCCAGGATGATTGTCGAGCAGATGAATAAGGTTTAGAATTGTGGATAGAATATAATCGTGACAAGATACTCTGGAAATGAGAGAAAATATGGTATTACGAACAGGTTCACTGGTAAGTACTTCAGGTTCTTCGCCAAGAGGTAAATGTGGTGGATGGAAGGGATCACCTTCTTTTTGTCTCCAATGGTTAAGTAGGCTACGAACCATCCCCAATTCATCCAGAATAGATGATAGCTAATTGTTTGATTCATTCCGGTGATGCTGCTTTTGGAGCTTAGGTGAACATCTATGTCGGAATAGCTGCCGGATTTCGAAGAACTTGAACTAGTGGCGAGTTCCGTTTCGTACGATTGAGAAAAGGGTTTTTCGATATGAAATGATTTTCAAATATTAGATGATATTCTAACTACTTAGAATACTTATATATAGCATAAAGATTTTGCAAATTACGGAGAAAATTTCGAAAGCAGTCAGGCAAAGGTAACAGTAAGAGATACGCTAAGATATGAATTAGCAGATATGCTAAGATAAGAGTTTTGTCTATACACCATCTAGGCAATAGAGGTAGTAAGATGTGTCTAGAATTTAAGGATGATAAGTAAGTAATTTTCGGCACGAATGATAAGCAAAACTTTTAACATGCAGACACGGTCGAAGTCCAGACTCACTAATGCATCTAAACAACTATTAGTTAGACACACTAATATAAGACCTGGTTGGCTAAGACCACTGCTCTGATACCACCTATAATGACCCGTCCTAATCCATCTGGACGAATACATTATATTTGATTACATCGCGAGGTACTTGACCTCTATATGATACATTTTACAAACATTGCATTCGTTTTTAAAAGAGAAACTTTCATTACATCGAAAGTTGACGGCATGCATACCATTTCATAATATATCCAACTATAATTGACTTAATAATAATCTGGATGAAATCAACGACTCGAATGCAACGTCTTTTGAAATATGTCATGAATGACTCCAAGTAATATCTTTAAAATGGGTAAATGCACAGCGGAAGATTTCTTTCATACCTGAGAATAAACATGCTTAAAAGTGTCAACCAAAAGGTTGGTGTGTTCATTAGTTTATCATCAATATTCATTTCCATCATTTTAATAGACCACAAGATTTTCGTTTCTATTTCTCATAAATAAACATCCCATACATAGAGAAAAAAATCATTCATATGGATTGAACACCTGATAATCGACATTAACAAGATGCATATAAAATATCCCCATCATTCCGGGACTCCCTTCGAACATGATAAATTTCGAAGTACTAAAGCATCTGCAAAAACGGATGGGGCTTGTTGGGCCCAATAGATTATCAGGCTAAAACGGGCATATTCGGTTTCGATCCATTCAACCATATAATGTTGTTTTGATTACTTGTGTCTATTTCGCCGAACATTTATAAAAGCGCATATATTCTCAGTCCCAAAAATATATATTGCAAAAGCATTTAAAAAGGGAGTAATGAAACTCACAATACGATATTTTGTAGTAAAAATATTCATACGACGATACTGAACAATGCAGGGTTGGCCTCGAATTCACGAACCTATATAAGTTGCATATATATTAACACATATCCCATTTAATCAACTAAGTTTACTTATATTTTATAATTTATTACAATTAGTATCTTTAAATATAATTATACCTATAATAAATATATGATATATAATTTAATTAAAGTTTGATCAATATAAATGGAATTATATTAGCTAAAAACATATTAGTATGTATATTAGTTGACTTGTAATATATTTTTATATAGATAACATTTGTTTGTTAAAAATAATAATTATAATAATACTAAAATAATAATAGTAATGATAATAATAAAAATGATAATACTTTTAATAATAATGATAATACTAATAATAAAATGATAAAAATGTTATATGTTAATAATGATAATAATAATAAA
Source organism: Rutidosis leptorrhynchoides (assembly GCF_046630445.1). Taxonomy (NCBI): domain Eukaryota; kingdom Viridiplantae; phylum Streptophyta; class Magnoliopsida; order Asterales; family Asteraceae; genus Rutidosis; species Rutidosis leptorrhynchoides. Next base: position 184,050,220 of record NC_092337.1, read on the forward strand.
AGTGATAATAATAGTAATAATAATAATAATAATAATAATAATAATAATAATAATAATAATAATAATAATAATAATAATAATAATAATAATAATAATAATAATAATAATAATAATAATAATGTTAAAGATAATAATATTAATGTTAAAACTAATAATAAAAGTAATGTTAATACTTATAACAATAATATTTAAATAAGAATAATAATAATAATGATAATAATAATAATCAAAATATCAATATTAGTACTAGTGTAATAATAATAATAATTATGATTAAAATAATAATAATTAGAATACTACCTTAAGAGTGTAAGCTTCCAAAAAATAATAATATAAAACTGCCTTAGTCAAGGCTCGAACTCACGACCTCTCGTTCACCTAACACCTGCCCAAACCAACGATCCATTTGTTTCTATCTGTTTTAATTCACGGGTTAATTTATATAACAATTTCTCGTCTGTTTTCATCTTCATCATAATTATCATCACTGCATTCATGATCACAACATCATATCATCCTCATCATCAAGTACATCCTAACCCATTATCATTATCATTAATAACGATCCAATTATCATCTTCATCCTCTCTACATCATCATTCTTTATATTGTTACCGTATCATATCAATATCATCTTCGTGATTCCTCGACATCATTATCATACATCATCATCTTAATATATAATCATATCGTATCATCACAGTCCATTATCATCATCATAATCGCTTATCATCATCATTTTCATAATATCATCATCATTTTCATAATATCATCATCAACAATTAAAGAAGGAAAGTTTGTGTTATTGCCGAAAAAAAGAAACCAGGAGCATGGAAAGAAAATAATACGTTGGGCAGGAACCAGAACTAAATGATGGTCTTGTAAGTCTCGACCCATGTTTTGTTAGCCCAAAAGAAATCTAAATGACCCAACTTTTAATTAAGTGGATACAAGAGCCTTTTAGTGGGTTTGATTTGGTAATTGGTTTTGAACGATAAAAGGGAAAACAGTAAACAATTCGGGGTCCTCATCTTCTATCAAACATCACCACGTCATTCACCAATATTAATTACACAACAGCTTGCCGACACTTTTAAAGGTATTGCTTTATAAAATTAAAATAAATAATTAAGTAGGGTCATAATTACCATCATCTTTTTATTCGGTCATTGTTCTCTTCTTATTGCTCATTATTGTTATACCATCTTTACATAAATACACACTTACAACTGCAGCATGGTAAACTTTTGGTTGTTTACATTTAATCAGAAAAATAGCAGCATGAAACAGATGAAGTGGCCAATAGTTAAATGGTTTTGAGTTTGATGGTTGGCTGGTTTGATCAGGAAGTGAAACAGAAAGAACCGCTAGCAGCAATAGTTGGAGGTGTATATTGATGATGAAGAAGGTCTAGGGTTTGATTGATAGTTAAACAGAAAAATAGGATGGCAACAACAGTAGGTCGTGTTTCTCAACTGCAAAATAATAGGAACTTGTGGAGGTGATGATTGTTATGATTGGGACTTCGACAAACATGTAAGAAACAGAAAAAGGAATACATACGATGGTTACTGATGGATATGGTGGCGGTAAACAGAAGGTATGTCAATGTATATATCAAGTATGTATGCGTATGTATTTATATATATATATATATATATATATATATATATATATTAGAGAAAAATGATTTCCATGGTGTGAAGGTGGTTTGTAGTTGATAATGATGATGGGTTTGTAAATGGATCTCGATTGTGATCAATGAAGGTGATGGTAGAAGGTGGTGATGTTTTAGCAGAGTAGTATATAAAATAGCTTATATTTTTACAGGAAATACTATTAAATACGATACAATTTTACACAAGATATTTATTTATTTATTGAATGGATATACTTAAACCTTGCTACAACACTTATAGGCAGTGTACCTAATCGTACAGTAGTGTAGTTTTTAGTAAGTCCGGTTCGTTCCACAGGGAATCTTTTTAAACAAAGCTTAATGCTATATTAGTTTACTTTTATAAAAATACAAATATATATATATAAGTAATATTATTATTATAAAAGGGGGGTTTTTACCGTTTAATGACTGGTTTGTCGATTTTAAAACTTTAGTCGCAGTTAAAACCAAATGTAAAATAATAAATAAATACAAGACTTAATTTAAAGCGTAAAGTAAATAACGATAATGAAATTGCGAATAATAAAAGTGCGATAAAATAAACTTGCGATAATTAAAAAGTACGATAATTAAAAGTGCAATTAAATAAAATAACAATAAAAATGCGATAATTAGAAGTGCAATTAAATATAAAATAAAGGAAATTAAATATGAAATAAAAGAATTATGCTTATTTAAACTTCCGTAATCATGATGTTTGACATGTTGATTTTAGTTTTATGCCCATGGGTTAATTGTCCTTTGTCCTGGATTATTTAATATGTCCGTCTGGTTTTTGTCCATAACAGTCCATCAGTCATAAATATAAAGTGCGAGTATCCTCGTCAAATTATCCTTATACCCGAAGTTAAATATTCCAACTAATTGGGGACTTAAACTGTAACAAGATTTTAATACTTTGTTTAATAATTACACCAGGATGTCGACTGAGTGTAACCCAAGGTTTTAATATTTTGTTATCAATTATACCAAGTGTCCTTGTACATAATTTCACCCGTGTTTTAATTATTCTAGTGGCTATTAATCCATTCCCGTGTCCGGTTAAATGAACGATTATTCATACATATAAATACCCCGCCCATCGTGTCCGATCGAGTGTATATGGTAATTTATAGGGACGCCCAATTGTAAATCTTTATATTAACATTAACAAACTATCATTTAGTTAAACAAATATAAAGCCCATTAATAGCCCATAGTCTAATTTCCACAAGTGTCGTTCTTTTGTCCAAACCCCAGTTATGGTACAAAACCCAATAACCCAATTTTAGTAATTAGCCCAACATCATGATTACTTCGGATTAAATAAACATAATAATAACTTAGCTACGAGACATTAAATTAAAAAGGTTGAACATAACTTACAATGATTAAAAATAGCGTAGCGTTACACGGACAGAATTTCGACTTACACCCTTACAATATTCGCTAACATACCCTTATTATTAGAATTAAAATTAAAATTAAAATTAAAATTAAAATTAAAATATAAATATAAATATTTACGTATTATGAGAGAAGAAGAAAAATGATGTGAAAAATGATCAGAATTCGGTTGGCTTTATAGGGACTTTCAGAATTTGGGCCTCCGCGACTCGCGGCATTTTTTGCCTTCAAACTCCGCGAGTCGCGGAGTTTGTAAATACAGCTCACACAAGTTTGGCTCTTTGTTTACCGACGGTTTTATAAATAAATATAATATATTAAATAATTATAAGAATTATTTAAATATTATATTATATTTATGTGCATAGTTGACTTGTAATTTTTAGTCCGTTGCGTCGAGCGTTGAGAGTTGACTCTGGTCCCGTTTCCGGATTTTCGAACGTCCTTGTGTACAATTTAATATCTTGTACTTTGCTTTTTGAATCTTGTACTCTTGTAATTTCGAGACGTTTCTTATCAATAATTGGAACCTCTTTGATTGTCTTTTGTACTTTTGAGCTTTTTGGTCGTTTGCGTCTTCAATTCGTCGAATCTGTCTTTTGTCTTCACCTTTTATTATTTAAACGAATATCATTTGTAAATAGAACAATTGCAACTAAAAGCTTGTCTTTCTTGAGGAATAATGCTATGAAATATATGTTCGTTTTTAGCATTATCAAATATTCCCACACTTGAGCGTTGCTTGTCCTCAAGCAATATCGTCTTGAAATACTAGAATCACTTCTTTATTCTTCACACTTTGTACATCAGTGATTTCTATACGGTGGTATAAACAATGGTTATAACGATATGGTTTACAGTCCCACATGACTATAAAAATTTAGATCCATTAAGGAAATTGGATCTTTATGAAAACATTTGATCTTTTGAAAATTAAATCTAGTTTTTACCCTAGATAAGTTTTCCGGAATAACCCTTCACCGGTGTTTGCAAAATATTTTTGTGGGTTTGGTGGGTTTCAGATTTGAAAATTTTAGCTCAAAACTTATGGTTTTGTGTCACCCACTTGCTAACCTTGTATTTGGAAAGCAACACGTCCAGTTTACTTGTCCCGTATATTACCTTTCGGTAAACTACCGTCCGGTTGTAAAGGAAAGCGTTGAACAAGCAACTGTTAAGGCAATGTCTAATGACATGCATTTGATTATGGTCTATAACGTGTCGGACGCAATTACTATCCTTGGTAGGAGCAATAGTAAAGCTCACCCTTATGATTTTTCGGTCTGGCACAAGGTCCTGTCTTTGACCACTATGCAACCACCGTTCTTACGGTTGACACCCGATTTAGTTCAGGTGACCTAATGAATTCCAGGTGAATTCCTAGGATTTTACGTTCAATGGTAATGAACGCATTGAAAATAGGGTTTTCAGAAAACAAATCGGTTTGTAATTTTGATCAAAATATTTTTTCGTTCAAGCTCGAGTTTAGATATCATTGAATTCTATGAGTTTGTAATTCTCAATCTTTAAGGTCAATCTCAAGGATTGAGTAATATCAGGCTTAAAAGCTGATTTTTGATCTTTTAAGGAGATTATCCTTTCTGGGGATCTGATTCATTAGTCTTATCCAGCTAATTTGCATGGTGCCCCCCCATTGTACGAGATAAATCCTTCTCATGGTAAGAATAAATCTGACCACTTGGTGACCCTGTTTAATGCTGAGGTCCGTGGATTTCCTGCTGATTTTAGTGATGACTTTTCTGGATTTTTCGTCAACCTACAGCTGGTCTGGACGACAACTTCATGACCTAAATCAAGAAGCGCGTTTCTTTTTCGGAAGACTTTACTTCCTTTTAATGATGGAATTGATTCATCGTGTAGATCCATCTTTCTTACAGTAAATCAGGTAAAACTTTTTAGTTTAGTCCAAAGCAAAAGTATTTTCGGTTATTTGTACAAAAATATGTGATATATGTTTTGAATAACTTGGAGAATTTTCCCACACTTGGCTTTTATTTTCCTTTTTATCGTCCTCTATTCCATTTTAAATGAATTTTAACATTTTGGTTTGTTTCTCAATTTATGTCCTTTCTGAGGTTACAATAATTTCGGTGTTAAAACCTAGTTTTATCGTTCATAAATATGTATAAACATGATTTTGAGTTCATTTAATTGAAAATTTTGTAAAATTTTACTAGAATTGGGTAGTCAATATATAAGACTAGGGCTGTTCTTTATTATCAGAGAGCACTAGATTCTAATACAACTACTGCTTTACTAGTATTTTTAATGGTAACCAAGTGTTTAAGATAAAAAATATAAAATCCGAAAGAATTTAACCCCTTCCCACACTTAAGATCTTGCAATGCCCTCATTTGCAAGAAATCAGTAACAATTTAAATTATTGAGGGTGATTTGTGTGAAAATGATTAAATTTTTACCAAAGTTTCCAAATATATTGGCGTTTGTTTGCTGAATGATAAATGGTGCACATCATTTGTTCATTCCGTCTTGTTGTTATTTCACATATTTTTTTCATCTTGTCGTCAAAATTAGTTGCTTTTGCTGAACTTAATGCCAGTCTTTGAAAATACGTTGTTTTACCCCGTTGTGTACATAAGATAAACTGCAAACATATATATATATTTTTGAAGTTTGGTATATTACCCCACATTCAAAAATTATTAAAATCTAAGAATAAAAGTTAGAAAATTATAAAAACTATTACAATATTAACATAAGTATTAAACGTATCAACATTACAAATTACAAAATAAATAAAACTAAGTAGACTAGGGATGATACTGATACCAATAGGGGTTCCAAGCATAACCATAGGTGCTATAAAATGCTTCGGCAGGGTTATACGTAGGATACGGTGGTTGCATCTCTATAGACCAGGGAGGGAATATGGGTTTTGGTGTAGGAATATAGTTTCTACCTATATGTTGGCAATGAGCTATGATTTGATTTTGATGAACTTGCCAATCCTCAAATGCTCTCTGTCTAGCATTTTCGTACTCCTGTGAAGCTATAAACCTTTGCATTTCTTGCATTTCATTTCCCCCTCCTACATTACCTTGCTGTTGGTTTCTCTCAACCTGTAGATTTCTACCATGGTATTGTACTGCGGCGTTATTTCGCCTCTTCAAAACTTTCGCACCATGGTATACATTTAAACCTATAGTATCGCGGGGTTCTGGTTCTTCGACTAATAATCCCCCCCGACTTATATCCACACCGAGATATTCAGCAATCAAAGTAATAAAAATACCACCTCCTATTATGCTATGCAGTCTCATCCCCCTAACCATAGCTGATAAATAATAACCCACACAATAAGGTATACTTACAGCGCTTTGTGGGTCTCGAATACACATATGGTAAAACAAATCCTGTTCATTTACCTTTTCCTTGTTCTTACCTCTTTGTGTAATCGAATTTGCTAAAAACCTATGAATTACTCTTAATTCAGCTCTATCTATATCCAAATAAGAGTAATTTCCCCCTTTGAATCGGTGATGGCTTGTCATTTGACTCCATACACCGTGTGTATCAAAATTTTCATCTATCTTTCTACCATTTAGTATCAACCCTCTACAATCGGCAGATGCTAACTCCTCAGGCATATATATACGTAAAGCCTGAGCCATGTCTAGTAAAGACATGTAGCGCATCGAACCTCCTAACAAAAATCTAATAAAAGATCGATCGGTTAAACTAGCTACCCGATCATTTATTTCTATACTACACAACAATTCTTTACACCATACTTTATATACAGGTCTACGCATGGTGAATAAGCGTACCTAGTCGTTAAAAATAGAATTACCATACCTCTGTGCAAGTAATTCCCTAATTGGCCCGGCCAATTCTACAGCTTCTAAGGGTCCCCATTCTATGACCCTAGGTACCTCAACAACTTTAGAATGAAGAGTATGCAACCCCCTTTGATACTTTGGATAATCTATCCAAAGTCTGTCAAATCTCAGGTTCGGGTGCAAATCTTCCAAGTGCATATCAGAAAATGTCATGACTGGATGAGGTATATCCTGCTTGTAGTAGTTATCCACCTCCTGTTGTTCCGCATTCTCAGCAGGAGCATTGCGAGCTTGGGATGAAGATTCACCCCTTTCAGTCTGCAAAACACATCAAACACAATTTTTGTGCATCCAAATATGCATTAGTGTCAGCAAAATCATAAATCAAAATAATTACAATGACATGATCAATTTATATCAAACTTAAGCTCATTTTCATATTTTCATCAAATCTACACTTTTTCAAATAAGCATATACGAAAATGTTTGCCAAGTTCATAAGCATTCAACTCAAATAACATGTCAAAATAATCATTACTAGCAATTAAACAAGTTTCAAATGGCATTATCTTTCAAAAATCAAGTTCATGAATTTTAGACTTGAAAAAGTCCATTTTAATTCTCAAAATCATGTTTAGGCTCAAAGTTTGGATCATTTAACTACCTAAACATGTTACACTACTTAATTTAGCAATAATTCATGACAAAAATCGGCCATAACCTGTTTATATCAAAAAGCCCAAAATTGCTCAAGAACACAAACCCTAGATTACTCAAAATTTGAAGTTTAATGCTTCTAATCATGTTAAATAGCATCAATCTAGGTTATAAAAGCATAATACATAAACAATTTAAGCATAATTACACTAAAAGCATCAAAATCAAATTGGGTATAAAATTGCTCAAGAACACTAATTTTTGGATTAAATGGTGTTTAGGTGTAGAAATTTACCGTTTTTCTTGAGTAATTCCTTGATAGCATCCTTCTCAATATGATTTTAGTAAAAGATTTGATGATTAACGGTTAAAAATTGTGATTTTGGGGGTGTATTTTCGAGTTTTTTCGGAGTGTTTTCGCAGTGTTTTCTGTTTTTGTGGGTTGGGACTGAGCTGTTCGATCAGTATATTTTTTTCTGGTTTTTTCATCCTCCGCGAGTCGCGGGGTTTAAGGCTTCAAACTCCGCGAGTCGCGGAGTTTTTATATATATATATATATATAAATATATATATATATATATATATATATATATATATATATATATATATATATATATATATATATATATATATATATATATATCTTATACTAATTAAAACAATTATGTAATTAATTTTAAAATTTTGGTTCCCTTGTTATTTAGGACGAGGTCGTTTCGGATCGATGTCCTAGTCCGTCCCTCGACAAAATTTTAAAATTTGTCTTTTTGTAGCGATTGTTTTAAAAGCTAAGATTTTTTGGGTTTTTTAATGTTTTTGGCATACTTTAATTCAATAAGATTAAAAATAATGATAATAAAAGTTCTCGTCCCTCCCTCGGGTAAAGCAATTTCGGTTTAAAGACCTAGTCTTCAACTTACGACTTATTTTAAAAATCATATTTTTAACTTAATGAGATAAAGTAAATTTTTGTTTTTAAATTCACACAATTTAAATATAAAATTCAAAATTAATATTAAAAATTCACACCAAACTTAAAATTTAAAATGCATAAAATTAAAAATTCATATTTTAAAAATTAAAAATTCACACCAAACTTAATTTAAAAATTCATATTATAAATTCACACCAAACTTATATTAATTTTTTTTTTCAAATATTTACAATTTTAAATATATTGTTTTTACAAAGTTTACAATATTAATTTAAGATTTATATATTAATTTTAAAAACATGGTAAAAATAAAATTAAAAATCTTTTTGGCTTTTTATCCCACTTTAATCAATCAAATATTATCAAAAATATACGCCCCTCTTTTCGGTAAAGTAATTTCGGTTCCAAAACCTAATTTAACTCATGACGAATTTTTGAAATATTTTGGGTTGATTGATTAAAGATATTTATACCTTAAGAATAAACGTTAAATTTCGCAGTGATGTAATAAATTTTTGAATGATATCAATAATTTCGGTCGCCAAACCTAATTTTATTCAATACCAATTTAATACTTTATAGCGAACAAATTAGCATTTATTATCAAAAGGTTAAAAATAAAATAAAAAATAAAAACTGTACAGACTTACCTGTGAGATAGTATTCTTAGTTATATGATCTATCCCATTCATAAGATAGTCGGTTTAATTGGTTTTCCATGGCTACATAGGCGTAACCTCGAGCATTCAGTGTCTTTTCTTCTAAACATATGAACGGTCCGTCTCTGCATAAAGTAACAAATTCGGTGTTTGAATAGGTTTGATTATTTGAACATTTACCTCCATGTGACCATTTTCCGCATTTGTGACATCTTTCTAGGTGTCGTGCTCTTCTTTTTGCTGCGGATTTTGATTTTCCTTTACCAAATTGTAACTTATTATCTTCGCATCTGGATTCTTTTCTAACTCCGTCCATTCTTTCTCTGATTACTGATACTATTTCACTCGGAAGTGTGTCATTATTACGTTTAGTGATCAAAGCATGTAGCATTAGACCATGGTTTAGTTCACAGGCAGTCTTCATTTTGTAAAAACCTAAAAAAAATAAAAATTCACAATGGGGGAAGAAGACTAGTTCTTTAGGGTCTGCTAGGGAAAGACCATTCGGGTTCCATTTTTGAGAACTACACGAAAACAGACAATCTAACTCTAACAGAAATACATATTATCCTTTAAAGACTTGATTCTCCCCACACTTAGTTAGCTGTGGTGTCGAAATTGTGATTAACTTCGTTGTCGACTTCCATCGGACCATGTATGTAGTGTTTAACTCTGTGACCATTAACTTTAAATTCAATCCCATTTGAATTTATCAATTCTACTGTTCCGTATGGGAAAACTCTTTTAACTATGAATGGTCCAGACCATCTTGATTTCAATTTTCCAGGAAATAGCTTGAATCGTGAATTGAAAAGAAGAACTCTGTCTCCTTCCTTAAATTCTTTTGAACTTCTGATTCTTTTATCATGCCATTTCTTCGTTCTTTCTTTATAGATTAACGAATTATCGTATGCTTCATGTCTTAATTCTTCTAATTCGTTTAGTTGACTTAATCGTAGACGTCCGGCTTCATGTAAATTAAGATTACATTCCTTCAAAGCCCAAAATGCTTTGTGTTCAATTTCTACTGGAAGATGACATGCTTTTCCATAAACAAGTCTAAAAGATGTGGTTCCAATTGGAGTTTTGTAGGCTGTTCTAAAAGCCCAGAGTGCATCCTCCAATTTAATGGACCATTCCTTCGGATTTGATCCTACGATTTTCTCTAGAATACGTTTTAAAGCTCGGTTGGTATTTTCAACTTGTCCACTTGTTTGTGGATGATATGCGGTGGAGATTTTATGAGTTACTCCATATCTTTTAAGAACTTTCTCAAGTTGATTATTACAGAAATGAGTACCCCGATCACTTATTAAAGCTTTCGGTGTTCCAAACCTTGCAAAAAGACGTTTTAAAAAGTTGACTACAACTCGTGCATCGTTAGTTGGGAGAGCTTGTGCTTCCGCCCATTTAGATACATAATCAATGGCTACGAGTATATATAGATTATTATGAGATTTTGGAAATGGACCCATAAAGTCAATACCCCAAATGTCAAATACTTCACATACTTGGATGACATTTTGTGGCATTTCATCACGTTGACTTATTTTTCCGGCTCTTTGACAAGCATCACAGGATTTCCAAAGAAGGTGTGCGTCTTTGTAAATTGTAGGCCAATAGAATCCAGCATCATAAACTTTTCTTGCTGTTAGTTGAGGCCCATAATTCCCTCCTGTTGGTCCTGTGTGACATTGGTTTAATATTTTACTAGCTTCATCTCTAAATACACATCGGCGTATTATTCCATCGGGACAACTTTTAAACAGATGTGGATCTTCCCAAAAATAGTGTTTTATGTCACTGAAGAATTTCTTTCGTCTTTGGTATGATAATCCTTTTTCAAGGAATCCATAAACTAAGTAGTTTGCATAGTCTGCAAACCATGGGATTTCTTTATAATCTATCTTCAATAGATATTCATTAGGAAAGTTGTCTTGTATGGCCGATTCATTTAGAACTTCTAATTCGGGATTTTCAAGACGAGAAAGATGATCAGCGGCGAGATTTTCTGCTCCTCTTTTATCTCGGATTTCAATATCAAACTCTTGTAAGAGTAAGATTCAATGGATTAATCTTGGTTTAGCATCTTGTTTTGAAAATAGGTATCTAAGAGCAGAATGGTCGGTATAGGCCACCGTTTTTGCTAGAACGAGATATGATCGAAATTTGTCAAAAGCAAAGACAATAGCAAGGAGTTCTTTTTCAGTAGTTGTATAGTTCGTTTGTGCTCCTTGTAACGTCTTACTAGCATAATATATAGGTTAAAATCGTTTTTCAATCCTTTGTCCTAAAACAGCTCCCATTGCAAAATTACTTGCATCGCACATTAGTTCAAATGTTAGATTCCAATTTGGTGTTATCATGATCGGTGCATTAGTGAGTTTTTCTTTAAGAATATTAAAAGATTTTATACACTCATCGGAAAAGATGAATGGAGCATCTTTTTCTAGGAGTTTATTCATAGGAGTGGCAATTTTAGAAAAATCTTTTATGAAACGTCGGTAAAAACCGGCATGCCCTAGAAAACTCCTAACTCCTCTAACATTGGTGGGATGTGGAAGTTTAGCAATTACATCTACTTTAGCTCTATCCACTTCAATTCCTTCTTTTGAAATTTTATGACCAAGAACGATGCCTTCTTTAACCATGAAATGGCATTTCTCCCAATTAAGAACTAGATTTGATTGTTCGCATCTAATAAGCATTCGTTCAAGATTAGCTAGACATGATTCAAATGTATCACTGAAGACTGAAAAGTCATCCATGAAAACTTCCATGCATTCTTCTATCATGTCGTGAAAAATCGCCATCATGCACCTTTGAAAGGTTGCAGGGGCGTTGCAAAGTCCAAATGGCATGCGTTTGTAAGCAAAAGTACCATAAGGGCACGTGAATGTGGTTTTCTCTTGATCTTCGGGTGCTATTGGAATTTGAAAATATCCGGAAAATCCATCTAGAAAACAATAGTAACTATTTCCGGCTAATCTTTCCAACATTTGATCTATGAAAGGTAAGGGAAAGTGATCTTTTCTGGTGGCGTCATTTAATTTTCTATAATCAATACACACACGCCATCCTGTTACAGTTCTAGTAGGAATAAGCTCATTTTTCTCATTTGTAATGACAGTCACGCCACCCTTCTTAGGCACGCATTGAACTGGGCTTACCCATGGACTATCAGAGATTGGATAAATTAAACCTGCATCTAGCAGTTTAATAATCTCTTTTTTAACTACATCTTGCATATTAGGATTTAGTCTTCGTTGGCGTTGCACATACGTTTTATGACCTTCTTCCATAAGGATTTTATGTGTGCAATACGAAGGACTTATACCTTTAATATCATGAATCTTCCATGCAATGGCTGGTTTATGAGCTTTCAACACAGAAATGAGTTGTGATTTCTCATTTTCAGTAAGAGAAGACGATATTATTACAGGTAATTCAGATTCACCATGTAAATAAGCGTATTCCAAATGGTTTGGAAGTGGCTTTAACTCTAATTTCGGAGGTTCTTCTATCGATGATTTGTATCGATATCTGTCTTCTTCTTTTCGCATTTGAATTTCTTCTGTTGTTGGTTCATATCCATTAGCTATAAGTGTAGCTAACATTTCAGCTTCATCAATTGGTTCATTACCTTCTCCTAAAGAACATTCTCCTGTTCCTTGTAATTCTGGAAATTCTTCTAATAATTCTGCATGTGCATCTATAGTTTGAATATAATAACATGTATCATCTGCAGATTGCGGTTGTTGCATTGCTCTATCAACTGAAAAGGTAACACTCTCGTCCTCTATACTTAGGGTTAATTTCTTACCAAACACGTCTATCATTGCTTTAGCCGTGTTTAAGAATGGTCTTCCTAATATGAGAGGAACTTGAGAATCTTCTTCCATGTCCAGAACAACAAAATCTACTGGAAATACTAAAGTACCAACTTTAACTAACATGTTCTCCATTATCCCTCTAGGATATTTTATTGATCTATCGGCTAGTTGTATGCTTATTCTGGTTGGTTTCAATTCTCCAAGGTCTAGTTTAGCGTATAGTGAATACGGCATTAGATTTATACTAGCACCTAAGTCTGCCAATGCTTCTATTGAACTAAGACTACCCAGAAAACATGGAATTGTGAAACTTCCTGGATCAGATAGTTTTTCTGGTATCTTATTCAACAGCACTGCTGAACAATTAGCATTCATGGTAACAGCCGAGAGTTCTTCCATTTTCTTTCTATTTGAGATTAGATCTTTCAAGAATTTAGCATATCTAGGCATTCCTGAAATCACATCAATGAAAGGAAGATTTACATTTATCTGTTTAAACATATCCAAGAATTTGGATTGCTCGGCTTCAAGTTTCTCTTTCTTCATTTTACTCGGGTAAGGAATTAGTGGTTGGTATGGTTTAACATAAGGTTTAGCCTTAACTGTGTTATCTTCATTAACCTTTTCAACTACCGGTTCTTTTTCCTTATCTTGATTAGGTTGTGGTTCTTGTGGAGTAGGAATAGCTTCATCAAAAGTTACAGGTATTTCAGGTGGTTTAAGTGTTGTACCACTTCTTGTGGTAATGGCTTTAGCTGTTTCATTCCGGGGGTTAACATTTGTATCACTAGGTAGACTTCCCGGTTTTCTTTCACCTATTAACCTTACTAGGTTACTTACTTCTTGTTCCAGATTTTGAATAGAAGCTTGTTGATTTCTAAATGCTTGAGCATTTTGTTCATTAGTTTGTTTCTGAGATGTGAAAAACTGCGTTTGAGTTTCAACTAGCTTCGTCATCATATCTTCTAAATTCGGCTTTTTATCATCGGTTTGTTGTGGTGGTTTGTTTTGAAAATTAGGTCTTTGCTGATTGTAAGTATTATTGGATACTTGTTGATTGCTAGGACCTTGTTGGTTGTTGTATGGAATATTTCGGTTATAATTCTGGTTTTGATTGTAAATTGGTCTTGGCGGTTGATAATTATTCTGATAATTATTTCCAGGCCTTTGGTTTATGTATGAAATATTCTCTCTTTGTTCCATTGTTAATTCAATACTGAGACAATCTTTTGTCAAATGTGGTCCTCCACACTGCTCACAGCTAATTCGTATTGAGTGAATATCCTTAGTCATCTTTTCCATTCGTCTCTCGACAGCATCTATCTTTGCGGAAATGGAATCTAAGTCATGGCTAGAATCGGCTCTAGCTGCTTTAGATGATCTAACAATATCTTTTTCTTGGTGCCACTCATGTGAGTGGGAAGCAGTGTTATCAATAATTTTGTAAGCATCAGTTTCGGTTTTCTTCATAATAGAACCACCAGCTGCTATATCTATGTCTTTCCTTGTAGTGATGTCGCATCCTTGGTAGAATATTTGTACTATTTGACAGGTGTCTAAACCATGTTGCGGACATCCTCTTAACAACTTTCCATATCTTGTCCACGCCTCATATAGAGTTTCATTTGGCTTCTGTGTAAACGTAACAATTTCTGCTTGAAGTCTTACGGCTTTAGATGCAGGAAAGAATTGTTTAAGAAATTTTTCAACTAAAACATCCCATGTCTCAATCGCCCCTTCAGGTAACGATTCCAACCAATCTTTGGCTTCTCCCTTTAAAGTCCAGGGAAATAACATGAGATATATCTGTTCATCCCCCACTTCTCGGATTTTAAATAGTGTGCAGATCCTATTAAAGGTACGTAGATGTTCATTTGGATCTTCCTTCGGCACACCACTAAATTGGCATTGATTAGTCACCATGTGTAGAATTTGTCCTTTGATTTCATAATCTGGCGCATTAATGTCTGGATGAGTAATTGCGTGACCTTGGCCAGTGCGTTTAGCTCTCATTCGGTCTTCCATACTTAAAGGTTCCAGATTCTCCATAATTGAACTTGTTGAATCGGAATCACTAGAGGATTCTGATTTAATGGTTCGTTCCTCAACAATCTCTGTTTGAATGATTGGTGGTTTCGGAGGAAAGTTTAGTGGTTCAGGATCTACGAACCGTTCCTGAATAATCTCCGGATTCTCAATTGTGAGGTCGGGTTCAAAAAATGGATTATCGGAAATTTGAACTGGAGTACTTGGTCGACTGGATGACGATTCTAAAGAGAAATCAACGGCAGTAATATTTGCTAAATGTCTTGATCTAGTTACAGGTGGTGAACGTACAAAAGGTGGTGAACATCTTGCTCGGTGCATTCACTGAATATCCTATTAGTTTTTAAAAGGAAAGAAAAATTATAATAAGTTATCCAATCAATAGACTTTTCTGATTTTGCCCACGTTTCGAATAGCCAAAAGATGCAGCAGAGGGGCAGGATTCGGTTGGTCTCAATATAATTGAGGACTGTTTGGCTCCAATAACCCGGTCCACGTACAAATCCAACTATTACTACGAACCAGAAAATTTTGATGTCTATCAATTTAACCACTTAAAATAAATTTTCGTAATTTTAAGAAATTTAGATAAGAAGTAGATTAAAAATCTATGTCCTAAAACTAGAATAGCGAGAAATAAGAAAGAAAAAGAGTTCGTCGAAAAAAGGTCGAAAAAGAAAAATGATTGAAAAATAAAAGGTGACGGAAAAATAAAAGAAACTTATAAAACTTAAAAATACTTGACTAACATAACCTTATTACTACAACTAACTTAAAATTATAATCGCAAATTGAGATTACTAATTGGAATGATAATTGATACATAGGTAAAAGTCGTCTAAAAATATTAAAGCTTACAGGAAAAACTATATCTCAAATGGAAATAAATTAAAAAGAAACTAAAACTTAAAAAGGCGTCGCAAAATTCTAGAGCACCTAAATCTTAGTCTAAAGAAAAAGCACTTAAGGAATTCTACGGCAAAGCCTAAAAATCTAGAAGTAAAAATAACTATGGCAAAAACTAAGTTTAAAACTAAATATGAGCTAAAAATACAAATATTACGCTAAAACGATTAGAAAGGGACAAAATATAAAAATATACAAAAAGTTGTAAAAAGTACAATTTTTATAAAAATATTATTTTTATATTATTTTATAAAAGCATTAATTTAAATATATAAGTAAAACTAATTAAAACTTAATATAACTAAATAATTAAAATTAAATATTAATTTAATTAAAACCTAAATCTTAATTAATTAATAATAATAATTATTACACCGTATTAAATGCGATTAGGGTTTCTGTGTATCCGTGTCAGAGTGGCTCCGCGAGTTACGGTATTCCAAGCAGCAAACCTCCGCGAGTCGCGGGGTTCCAAAAATCAACTCAGGTACGTTTTTTATTCGACGTTTTTTTTTTTTTTTCTATTTTTATATTTTCTGTTTTATATCAAAATATTTGTATAATAAAAACTTATATTTAAAAACTTAAATAAAAATAGAACTACTTTATAATTGTAAAAATATCTTAAAAATAGATTTATATATATTAAATTTTTTTATTTTTTTTCGGTTTTTTATATTTATAAAATATATTTATAAAATAAATTAAATAAAACTTATAGTTTTACAAACTAAAGAAACTTTATAAAACTTAAATATTTATCTAACTTCTAAAAATATTTATATTTTTGTTTTTCTTTTTATATTTTCGAATATTTAAAACGTATTTTTATAAAAACGAATTTTAATAAAAGTAAACTAAATTTTTTATTTTTTTTATATTAGCGTTGCGCTTCCGGCGTTTAAGAGTTCCCCGGCAGCGGCGCCAAAAATACTTGATGTTTTAGCATAGTAATATATAAAATAGCTTATATTTTTACAGGAAATACTATTAAATACGATAAATTTTTACACAAGATATTTATTTATTTATTGAATGGATATACTTAAACATTGCTACAACACTTATAGGCAGTGTACCTAATCGTACAGTAGTGTAGTTTTTAGTAAGTCCGGTTCGTTCCACAGGGAATCTTTTTAAACAAAGCTTAACGCTATATTAGTTTACTTTTATAAAAATACAAATATATATATAAGTAATAAGTAATATTATTATTATAAAAGGGGGGTTTTTACCGTTTAATGACCGGTTTGTCGATTTTAAAACTTTAGTCGCAGTTAAAACCAAATGTAAAATAATAAATAAATACAAGACTTAATTTAAAGCGTAAAGTAAATAACGATAATGAAATTGTGAATAATAAAAGTGCGATAAAATAAACTTGCGATAATTAAAAAGTACGATAATTAAAAGTGCAATTAAATAAAATAACAATAAAAATGCGATAATTAGAAGTGCAATTAAATATAAAATAAAGGAAATTAAATATGAAATAAAAGAATTATGCTTATTTAAACTTCCGTAATCATGATGTTTGACGTGTTGATTTTAGTTTTATGCCCATGGGTTAATTGTCCTTTGTCCTGGATTATTTAATATGTCCGTCTGGTTTTTGTCCATAACAGTCCATCAGTCATAAATATAAAGTGCGAGTATCCTCGTCAAATTATCCTTATACCCGAAGTTAAATATTCCAACTAATTGGGGACTTAAACTGTAACAAGATTTTAATACTTTGTTCAATAATTACACCAGGATGTCGACTGAGTGTAACCCAAGGTTTTAATATTTTGTTATCAATTATACCAAGTGTCCTTGTACATAATTTCACCCCTGTTTTAATTATTCTAGTGGCTATTAATCCATTCCCGTGTCCGGTTAAATGAACGATTATTCGTACATATAAATACCCCGCCCATCGTGTCCGATCGAGTGTATATGGTAATTTATAGGGACGCCCAATTGTAAATCTTTATATTAACATTAACAAACTATCATTTAGTTAAACAAATATAGAGCCCATTAATAGCAAATAGTCTAATTTCCACAAGTGTCGTTCTTTTGTCCAAACCCCAATTATGGTACAAAACCCAATTACCCAATTTTAGTAATTAGCCCAACATCATGATTACTTCGGATTAAATAAGCATAATAATAACTTAGCTACGAGACATTAAATTAAAAAGGTTGAACATAACTTACAATGATTAAAAATAGCGTAGCGTTACACGGACAGAATTTCGACTTACACCCTTACAATATTCGCTAACATACCCTTATTATTAGAATTAAAATTAAAATTAAAATTAAAATTAAAATATAAATATAAATATTTACGTATTATGAGAGAAGAAGAAAAATGATGTGAAAAATGATCAGAATTTGGTTGGCTTTATAGGGACTTTCAGAATTTGGGCCTCCGCGACTCGCGGCATTTTTTGCCTTCAAACTCCGCGAGTCGCGGAGTTTGTAAATACAGCTCACACAAGTTTGGCTCTTTGTTTACCGACGGTTTTATAAATAAATATAATATATTAAATAATTATAAGAATTATTTAAATATTATATTATATTTATGTGCATAGTTGACTTGTAATTTTTAGTCCGTTGCGTCGAGCGTTGAGAGTTGACTCTGGTCCCGGTTCTGGATTTTCGAACGTCCTTGCGTACAATTTAATATCTTGTACTTTGCGTTTTGAATCTTGTACTCTTGTAATTTCGAGACGTTTCTTATCAATAATTGGAACCTCTTTGATTGTCTTTTGTACTTTTGAGCTTTTTGGTCGTTTGCGTCTTTAATTCGTCAAATCTGTCTTTTATCTTCACCTTTTATTATTTAAACGAATATCACTTGTAAATAGAACAATTGCAACTAAAAGCTTGTCTTTCTTGAGGAATAATGCTATGAAATATATGTTCGTTTTTAGCATTATCAAATATTCCCACACTTGAGCGTTGCTTGTCCTCAAGCAATATCGTCTTGAAATACTAGAATCACTTCTTTATTCTTCACACTTTGTACATAAGTGATTTCTATACGGTGGTATAAACAATGGTTATAACGATATGGTTTACAGTCCCACATGACTATAAAAATTTAGATCCATTAAGGAAATTGGATCTTTATGAAAACATTTGATCTTTTGAAAATTAAATCTAGTTTTTACCCTAGATAAGTTTTCCGGAATAACCCTTCATCGGTGTTTGCAAAATATTTTTGTGGGTTTGGTGGGTTTCAGATTTGAAAATTTTAGCTCAAAACTTATGGTTTTGTGTCACCCACTTGCTAACCTTGTATTTGGAAAGCAACACGTCCAGTTTACTTGTCCCGTATATTACCTTTCGGTAAACTACCGTCCGGTTGTAAAGGAAAGCGTTGAACAAGCAACTGTTAAGGCAATGTCTAATGACATGCATTTGATTATGGTCTATAACGTGTTGGACGCAATTACTATCCTTGGTAGGAGCAATAGTAAAGCTCACCCTTATGATTTTTCGGTCTGGCATAAGGTCCTGTCTTTGACCACTATACAACCACCGTTCTTACGGTTGACACCCGATTTAGTTCAGGTGACCTAATGAATTCCATGTGAATTCCTAGGATTTTACGTTCAATGGTAATGAACGCATTGAAAATAGGGTTTTCAGAAAACAAATCGTTTTGTAATTTTGATCAAAATATTTTCTCGTTCAAGCTCGAGTTTAGATATCATTGAATTCCATGAGTTTGTAATTCTCAATCTTTAAGGTCAATCTCAAGGATTAAGTAATATCAGGCTTAAAAGCTGATTTTTGATCTTTTAAGGAGATTATCCTTTCTGGGGATCTGATTCATTAGTCTTATCCAGCTAATTTGCATGGTGCCCCCCATTGTACGAGATAAATCCTTCTCATGGTAAGGATAAATCTGACCACTTGGCGACCCTGTTTAATGCTGAGGTCCGTAGATTTCCTGCTGATTTTAGTGATGACTTTTCTGGATTTTTCGTCAACCTACAGCTGGTCTGGACGACAACTTCATGACCTAAATCAAGAAGCGCGTTTCTTTTTCGGAAGACTTTACTTCCTTTTAATGATGGAATTGATTCATCGTGTAGATCCATCTTTCTTACAGTAAATCAGGTAAACCTTTTTAGTTTAGTCCAAAGCAAAAGTATTTTCGGTTATTTGTACAAAAATATGTGATATATGTTTTGAATAACTTGGAGAATTTTCCCACACTTGGCTTTTATTTTCCTTTTTATCGTCCTCTATTCCATTTTAAATGAATTTTAACATTTTGGTTTGTTTCTCAATTTATGTCCTTTCTGAGGTTACAATAATTTCAGTGTTAAAACCTAGTTTTATCGTTCATAAATATGTATAAACATGATTTTGAGTTCATTTAATTGAAAATTTTGAAAAATTTTACTAGAATTGGGTAGTCAGTATATAAGACTAGGGCTGTTCTTTATTATCATAGAGCACTAGATTCTAATACAACTACTGGTTTACTAGTATTTTTAATGGTAACCAAGTGTTTAAGATAAAAAATATAAAATCCGAAAGAATTTAACCCCTTCCCACACTTAAGATCTTGCAATGCCCTCATTTGCAAGAAATCAGTAACAATTTAAATTATTGAGGGTGATTTGTGTAAAAATGATTAAATTTTTACCAAAGTTTCCAAATATATTGGCGTTTGTTTGCTGAATGATAAATGGTGCACATCATTTGTTCATTCCGTCTTGTTGTTATTTCACATATTTTTTTCATCTTGTCGTCAAAATTAGTTGCTTTTGCTGAACTTAATGTCAGTCTTTGAAAATGCGTTGTTTTACCCTGTTGTGTACATAAGATAAACTGCAAACATATATACATATTTTTGAAGTTTGGTATATTACCCCACATTCAAAAATTATTAAAATCTAAGAATAAAAGTTAGAAAATTATAAAAACTATTACAATATTAACATAAGTATTAAACGTATCAACATTACAAATTACAAAATAAATAAAACTAAGTAGACTAGGGATGATACTGATACCAATAGGGGTTCCAAGCATAACCATAGGTGCTATAAAATGCTTCGGCAGGGTTATACGTAGGATACGGTGGTTGCATCTCTATAGACCAGGGAGGGAATATGGGTTTTGGTGTAGGAATATAGTTTCTACCTATATGTTAGCAATGAGCTATGATTTGATTTTGATGAACTTGCCAATCCTCAAATGCTCTCTTTCTAGCATTTTCGTACTCCTGTGAAGCTATAAACCTTTGCATTTCTTGCATTTCATTTCCCCCTCCTACATTACCTTGCTGTTGGTTTCTCTCAACCTGTGGATGTCTACCATGGTATTGTACTGCGGCGTTATTTCGCCTCTTCAAAACTTTCGCACCATGGTATACATTTAAACCTATAGTATCGCGAGGTTCTGGTTCTTCGACTAATAATCCCCCCCGACTTATATCCACACCGAGATATTCAGCAATCAAAGTAATAAAAATACCACCTCCTATTATGCTATGCAGTCTCATCCCCCTAACCATAGCTGATAAATAATAACCCACACAATAAGGTATACTTACAGTGCTTTGTGGGTCTCGAATACACATATGGTAAAACAAATCCTGTTCATTTACCTTTTCCTTGTTCTTACCTCTTTGTGTAATCGAATTTGCTAAAAACCTATGAATTACTCTTAATTCAGCTCTATCTATATCCAAATAAGAGTAATTTCCCCCTTTGAATCGGTGATGGCTTGTCATTTGACTCCATACACCGTGTGTATCAAAATTTTCATCTATCTTTCTACCATTTAGTATCAACCCTCTACAATCGGCAGATGCTAACTCCTCAGGCGTATATATACGTAAAGCCTGAGCCATGTCTAGTAAAGACATGTAGCGCATCGAACCTCCTAACAAAAATCTAATAAAAGATCGATCGGTTAAACTAGCTACCCGATCATTTATTTCTATACTACACAACAATTCTTTACACCATACTTTATATACAGGTCTACGCATGGTGAATAAGCGTACCCAGTCGTTAAAAATAGAATTACCATACCTCTGTGCAAGTAATTCCCTAATTGGCCCGGCCAATTCTACAGCTTCTAAGGGTCCCCATTCTATGACCCTAGGTACCTCAACAACTTTAGAATGAAGAGTATGCAACCCCCTTTGATACTTTGGATAATCTATTCAAAGTCTGTCAAATCTCAGGTTCGGGTGCAAATCTTCCAAGTGCATATCAGAAAATGTCATGACTGGATGAGGTATATCCTGCTTGTAGTAGTTATCCACCTCCTGTTGTTCCGCATTCTCAGCAGGAGCATTGCGAGCTTGGGATGAAGATTCACCCCTTTCAGTCTGCAAAACACATCAAACACAATTTTTGTGCATCCAAATATGCATTAGTGTCAGCAAAATCATAAATCAAAATAATTACAATGACATGATCAATTTATATCAAACTTAAGCTCATTTTCATATTTTCATCAAATCTACACTTTTTCAAATAAGCATATACGAAAATGTTTGCCAAGTTCATAAGCATTCAACTCAAATAACATGTCAAAATAATCATTACTAGCAATTAAACAAGTTTCAAATGGCATTATCTTTCAAAAATCAAGTTCATGAATTTTAGACTTGAAAAAGTCCACTTTAATTCTCAAAATCATGTTTAGGCTCAAAGTTTGGATCATTTAACTACCTAAACATATTACACTACTTAATTTAGCAATAATTCATGACAAAAATCGGCCATAACCTGTTATATCAAAAAGCCCAAAATTGCTCAAGAACACAAACCCTAGATTACTCAAAATTTGAAGTTTAAGGCTTCTAATCATGTTAAATAGCATCAATCTAGGTTATACAAGCATAATACATAAACAATTTAAGCATAATTACACTAAAAAGCATCAAAATCAAATTGGGTATAAAATTGCTCAAGAACACTAATTTTCGGATTAAATGGTGTTTAGGTGTAGAAATTTACCGTTTTTCTTGAGTAATTCCTTGATAGCATCCTTCTCAACATGATTTTAGTAAAAGATTTGATGATTAACGGTTAAAAATTGTGATTTTGGGGGTGTATTTTCGAGTTTTTTCGGAGTGTTTTCGCAGTGTTTTCTGTTTTTGTGGGTTGGGACTGAGCTGTTCGATCAGTATATTTTTTTCTGGTTTTTTCATCCTCCGCGAGTCGCGGGGTTTAAGGCTTCAAACTCCGCGAGTCGCGGAGTTTGTTTTTTTTTTATATATATCTTATACTAATTAAAACTATTATGTAATTAATTTTAAAATTTTGTTTCCCTTGTTATTTAGGACGAGGTCGTTTCGGATCGATGTCCTAGTCCGTCCCTCGACAAAATTTTAAAATTTGTCTTTTTGTAGCGATTGTTTTAAAAGCTAAGATTTTTTTGGGTTTTTTAATGTTTTTGGCATACTTTAATTCAATAAGATTAAAAATAATGATAATAAAAGTTCTCGTCCCTCCCTCGGGTAAAGCAATTTCGGTTTAAAGACATAGTCTTCAACTTACGACGAATTTTAAAAATCATATTTTTAACTTAATGAGATAAAGTAAATTTTTGTTTTTAAATTCACACAATTTAAATATAAAATTTAAAATTAATATTAAAAATTCACACCAAACTTAAAATTTAAAATGCATAAAATTAAAAATTTATATTTTAAAAATTAAAAATTCACACCAAACTTAATTTAAAAATTCATATTATAAATTCACACCAAACTTATATTAATTTTTTTTTTCAAATATTTACAATTTTAAATATATTGTTTTTACAAAGTTTACAATATTAATTTAAGATTTATATATTAATTTTAAAAACATGGTAAAAATAAAATTAAAAATCTTTTTGGCTTTTTATCCCACTTTAATCAATCAAATATTATAAAAAATATACGCCCCTCTTTTCGGTAAAGTAATTTCGGTTCCAAAACCTAATTTAACTCATGACGAATTTTTGAAATATTTTGGGTTGATTGATTAAAGATATTTATACCTTAAGAATAAACGTTAAATTTCGCAGTGATGTAATAAATTTTTGAATGATATCAATAATTTCGGTCGCCAAACCTAATTTTATTCAATACCAATTTAATACTTTATAGCGAACAAATTAGCGTTTATTATCAAAAGGTTAAAAATAAAATAAAAAATAAAAACTGTACAGACTTACCTGTGAGATAGTATTCTTAGTTATATGATCTATCCCATTCATAAGATAGTCGGTTTAATTGGTTTTCCATGGCTACATAGGCGTAACCTCGAGCATTCAGTGTCTTTTCTTCTAAACATATGAACGGTCCGTCTCTGCATAAAGTAACAAATTCGGTGTTTGAATAGGTTTGATTATTTGAACATTTACCTCCATGTGACCATTTTCCGCATTTGTGACATCTTTCTAGGTGTCGTGCTCTTCTTTTTGCTGCGGATTTTGATTTTCCTTTACCAAATTGTAACTTATTATCTTCGCATCTGGATTCTTTTCTAACTCCGTCCATTCTTTCTCTGATTACTGATACTATTTCACTCGGAAGTGTGTCATTATTACGTTTAGTGATCAAAGCGTGTAGCATTAGACCATGGTTTAGTTCACAGGCAGTCTTCATTTTGTAAACACCTAAAAAAATAAAAATTCAGAATGGGGGGAGAAGACTAGTTCTTTAGGGTCTGCTAGGGAAAGACCATTCGGGTTCCATTTTCGAGAACTACACGAAAACAGACAATCTAACTCTAACAGAAATACATATTATCCTTTAAAGACTTGATTCTCCTCACACTTAGTTAGCTGTGGTGTCGAAATTGTGATTAACTTCGTTGTCGACTTCCATCGGACCATGTATGTAGTGTTTAACTCTGTGACCATTAACTTTAAATTCAATCCCATTTGAATTTATCAATTCTACTGTTCCGTATGGGAAAACTCTTTTAACTATGAATGGTCCAGACCATCTTGATTTCAATTTTCCAGGAAATAGCTTGAATCGTGAATTGAAAAGAAGAACTCTGTCTCCTTCCTTAAATTCTTTTGAACTTCTGATTCTTTTATCATGCCATTTCTTCGTTCTTTCTTTATAGATTAACGAATTATCGTATGCTTCATGTCTTAATTCTTCTAATTCGTTTAGTTGACTTAATCGTAGACGTCCGGCTTCATGTTGAAGGTATTTCGTATGCCCGAGAGACATATTAAATTAATGTGGCTAACATGTTATGATCCAAGTCGGGTCATACTCAATAACAAGCTTACCGACACCTTATAAGTATTAATCTTAACGATTGGCTCGTTAAATGAATACGCGACACTTGGATTTCAGAAAATCGGGTTTCTGAAATATAATCACTTAAGATAAATTATTTGGATAATTTATATATAATTATTTATAGGTTTAAATAATTATATTGTGTTATATTTTATAAGTGGTTTTATAAAATGTATAAGTAACAAAATAATACATAAGTT